>NC_137027.1:8185149-8415149 GCF_032717465.1 Coenobita brevimanus | reverse complement strand
TTTGTTGTTGCTGGTGGTGGTAATGCTGAAGGTGGATATGCTGTTAGTGTGTACAGTGACGATTATGATGATGATGATGATGATGATGGTGTTTGTACTTATGGGGTTAATATCTATGATCCTCCGACCCCCATCTAGAATTACCGTCTACGTTATTTAATATCCAGGCACAGAAATAACGGCCTTGGATATGAGTCTGTTTTTAAGCCGGAATTTTATGTGTCACGTTAGGTGTTGGGGGTTTGGTGGTGGTGGTGATGGTGGTGGTAATAGTGGTGGTGATGATGATGATCAGTACGAGTATGATGATAGTGTATGGTAATCGAAACCATCCTGATGATGATGATGATGATGATGATGATGATGATGATGATGATGATGATGATGACAGTGATTTCAGTGGCGGTGGTAGTGGATGTAGCTACATGTGGCAGTGACATGATGATGATGGTGATGTATGGTAGTCGTGGTGATGATGATGATAATAATGACTGGGCACACTGTAAGAAAAATCCACTGTAGCAACTAAGCTTAAACTGATTTTCATCGATAAAATTCTTTACTGAACCCTAGTTTAAGAATGCAGTCAGAATTAACCACACGGGATAGAGAGGATGAAAGAAAACAACAAACTGTTTTTAATACGCTACATAACGGCGAGAATACAAGTACGTTAATATGCTTAGGTTGCTCAAGAAGAAGAAGAAATAGAGCAAGAAGATGAAGACGAAGAATAAGAAGAAAGCCAGAATAAATATCCGTTCATTTCTAGATTGCTGGACACAATGCCTTTTAACCTTTTCAGTTAGTTGGTGTATTTTTTCAAGTTAATTTATCCACCATTGGCTGCTTATATTCAGCCCAGGAAAAAAGTCTTAGAATTGAAGGGGTTAATGAAAGCTCCATCTAATCAGCTTCTTCCGATTCGAAAAGTCTCTTCATAGCCAAATAAAATCGTCTGGTGATAGCCAGAATAGAATATAAAAATGCGTCACTGGCTTGAGGAGATTTGTTTTTTGAAATCGTATCATAAAGGACAGATAAAGGATAAAAGATTGGACCATTTCTATATATACGTGAATGATGCCTGTACTCTCGTTGCATAAGGAGGCTCCCTAGCACCTCTTCCTTAACGATTTATTTTCCAGACTATCCATTAACATCCTACTTTTTGCTTCTTTTATCTTTTTAATATCGATATAGATTGCATGAAAAACACCCAGGTAAATAGCAACGGAGTAGAATCAGAAATAAACCGGTAAGGAAAAGGTGTTAGTAAATTTCCTAACCGCACGAGAATACCGCCCTGAGAGCACTAGTTAATTCCATATTGGAGAATTGGACTTGGGGTGAAAGCATGTAGTTAGACGGGTGCTGCGTGTTCGTTGTAATGGGTTTGACACGAAGACACAGAATTCAAAAGAGTAATGATTCGTGAGCGAGAGAGAGAGAGAGAGAGAGAGAGAGAGAGAGAGAGAGAGAGAGAGAGAGAGAGAGTCAAATTCAAGGAAGGACTGTGGTAAAAAAAAAAAAAAATAGATAAATTATACATAGTTCCACCGTGTCAGGCGAATCCCATCAATAATTAGACCTATATTAAGTGAAGGCGACTGATATACAACCATATAAATCAGTGAAGGTGGAAATTTATATTTTTAAATCTTCATTCGGCAGGTATTTTTCTTTTTCTTTTTTTTTTCTTTTTTTTGCACAACTCAGCAGTGAATAAAAATGTGGGAGTTACAATTCCGATAATAATAAAGCTCAGTGATATAGATTCGGTTTGGTACATAGACAGTGAGTTGGCAGTGAATATTGCGGCCAACAATTACAAGAACGTAAAAAAAATAAATCATATTGTGATTTTATGAACACAGCTCAGACGTGGGAAAATGCTAAAAAAAACTCCGGGATCAAAACTTGGTAGGCTCATAGAACTGCTATTATCATTATCATCATCATTATTAATCTTATTATCTTGATCATAATCCTCTTCCTCCTCCACCTCCTCCTCCTCATCATCATCATCATCATCCAAGTTCTATTGCACACATGAAACACGAATAATAAGAAGTTCCTGTCTCCATCTTGCTGTGCCGCCGGAGTGAAGAAGTTGTTTTTGGTGGGACTGTGACGCACTGTACTGTACAATAATTCCGCGCAGATACAGAAATAAGCTGGTATGAAAGAGGATGCAAAAAGAATCCTCTCCCTACGAAAATACAGTGTAGGATACGTCAACAGTTATAAGTTTCTGTAAAACATCGTGTGTCTACCTGAAAAGAACACGCCAACTTTATTTACCATTGACCAGGTAAAACAGTCAGTGAAATAAAACAAACATGAATAAACAGCAGGAGACGAAGCGGAGGATTTGGAGGAAGGAGCAATAAAGCTGGAGACAAGGAAGTCCGATAATCCCTGAAACACTTGGCCTAATATCGAAATAGCTCCACTGGATAGCCTGGAATTGCATCGTCACTTGATATGAAATGTCAGCCAGTAGAATATCCAATATGATGGTGAATTTACCTCCAAGGGCTAAAGTTCATGTGAATTCTGATAAACCATTATCCAAGCGTATTTCAGACTTATATCTATCTGTCTATCTATCTATCTATCTATCTATCTATCTCTCTCTCTATATATATATATATATATATATATATATATATATATATATATATATATATATATATATATATATGTATATATATTAGCAACCAAGAATTTTATGAACAAACTGCGACTTTTCTGTAACTTGAAGGACAAAAGTCCTCCTGATATTTGAATTATTTGATATGTTGCAAAGTTTGATATTTGTGTCTAAAATACTCGTGAAACAACAGTAATTCAGTGGCGGCCTGTAGATAAATGTACGGCTAAAAACGGGCCTCACATTTATCACTCACTCACTCAGCCACCCACGCACTCACTCATTCAGCCATCCACTCACTCACTCACTCACTCAGCCAGCCAGCCACCCACCCACCCACACACACACGCACACACACACACACACACACACACACACACACACACACACACACACACACACACACACACACACACACACACACACACACACACACACACACACAATACTCTGTAATCCACACCCTACAATACTCTTCACTCCTTGACTCATTCTCACTTATATTTCCCCTCTCTCTTTTTCTGGAAGACTCCGTGCCAAAAGGAACGGAAGCCCTCTGAAAGCAAAGGTTAATAATGCTCCACACATCAACAGTTCGAGATCATCTAACAGTGTGAGGATTTTTTCGGATGGCTCTCACTCTCACTCACTCTCCTACACTCTCATTCATTGCTTGCACTCATCTCCTCACTCACTCTCTTGTTTCATTTGCTCATTCACTCACTCTATACCTAAGGACGCTGAAGTCCAATGAAAGCAAACGTCAGTAATAAGCAACAGTAAGAGACCCTTGCATTCTCAATCAGTCCCTTACTCTCACTCTTACTCTCACCCACACTTTCACTCACTCTCACTCACTCTCTCACACAAGCTAGACCTAAAGAAGCCAGAGCAAATGTCAATAGCACTTCAACAGAAGTTATCACACACAGACCCTTACTCTTCACACTCGCTTTTGTCCCCTCACTCACTGTCCCAAAGTGTTGATGCAAATCCAAAACAAACAGAAGCCCCATGAAAACAAAATATCAAATAATGCATCAGCCGGAAACAGTCAAGACTTACGCACTAACTCACACACTTTCCATTCACTCTTACACTCTCTTTCTCACTCTAACATATCCCATTCACGTTTAAACTCTCACTCACTCTCACCCTTTCAAACACTCCAGGCCAAAAGAAATTAAAGCAAAGATCAAGAACACATCACACACGGCCGCAGTTCGAGATCAACCAAGCGCGTGTTTATGTTGCTTATCGGGATGGACCCTGAAGGGCCATCCTGGACGAGGCAAACATACTAGACTCAGGCAAAGCAGGCACGGGTGGAAATGTCGTTTTTATAAAAGGTCTGAGCCAACTTCCACGATAAACAAATGTCCGTAACAGTTGAGTAGCACAATGAATGATTTTGGTTGTATTTTTCACTTTAATTTTCACCTTCGTTTGACTATGAAGCATATGGTGACCGAACGAGAGAGGAAAAACGTATATGCAATCTTATTCACAACTTTAGCGCAGGAAAGTTTGTAAATGTAGCCCGACGTGTTACCTTGAGGACATGATCAAAGACTGATTGGAGGGGCAGTAAAGAGTTGGCCAATCGGATCATACACTTTGCTCACAGGGATCCGGAGAGTGTTTGAAGGCGACATGGTGCAGTCTTGTCAAATGTTTTGTCTCTTTGCCGCTGCTTTTTCTCACTGTTCGACTCAAAGCTGCTTAACTAATACGTAGTGGACAAAGGAGTGGAATCAAACAAAGATGGATAATGTGCATCTAATTCCACTCCATAGTATTCAAGCGTCTATGAATCCAGCAATGGAAGGAAGGCAGGAGAGACGAACGGAATTTATTGTTTGTACCTTGTTAGATGTACCCATACTACCATTTGTTGTTCATGAATTTTCTTCTTTAACTTAAATTTTGTGTAAGACTGTTTGTATACGTTTGTCGTCACTCATACAGTTAATAAACATTTCACAATTAAATCACAGTAAATCGTAAAACGACAAATTCACCAACAAATGTTGTACTGGTGATACAAGAGAAATTATCTAACCAGGGAGCCTCACAAAAAAAAAAAAAAAAAAAAAAAATCACTTGTTATGGAGCTACACTACAAAATCACAAAACAAAGGCCAGTCTATCGGTACACAGACAAATTCGCACGACAAACTCACAAAATGTCAGCTAGTGTTACACAAACAAAACAAACGTCAGATAAAGATATACAAATTCACAAACAAATGTCAGACTGATAGTGCCCACAAACTTACCTAGCCATGGAGTCTCACTTTCCGGTGGCCGGTCAAACATGGTGCCAGATGAAATGAGAAGATTATCACAAGGCGTCTGAAGAGAAGAAGAATATAGTTTATTTTAGTTTTAGCTTCGTTATTATTTTGTTTTGGTTTAGTTTTAGCTTAGTAGCTTATTAGTTGAAGATTATTGTTATTATCATTTTCATCTTTAGTGTCGTATTGATGGATGCAACCTACAATGAATAAAATAGATACGGTATTATTACTAAGACTGAGTGTAGATTACGATCGATATATCATCTAATGGACATAACAGGTATTCTTTTTTCACCTGAGATTTTTAAAAATGGATACGCCGTAAAATCAGCAAAATAAACATCATTATACAGTTTGAGCTTCACAGTTATGGACACGACTTTCCTTCTCCGTAGTATGAAATCTTTAGGAGATAGTAAGAATAGAATATAAAATTAGCCATCGGATTGAAAAGTTTCAGAGACATGAATGGGAGGTTCAGCTGCCTCCAACTGCCGTCAGTCCAGTCCCCTGCTTCCAACTGCCGTCAGTCCTGTACCCTGCCTCCGCCTGCCGTCAGTCCAGTCCCCTGCTTCCAACTGCCGTCTCTCCAGTCCCCTGCCTCCACCTACCGTCAGTCCTGTACCCTGCCTCCGCCTGCCGTCAGTCCAGTACCCTGCCTCCACCCGCCGTCAGTCCAGTACCCTGCTTCCACCTGCCGTCACTCCAGTCCCCTGTTGCATTGGAATATTCAGCCACCCAAATAATTCTGCCTGACCACCTGCCGCACACACACGCCACTGGCATGCTTCACCACCATATTTTGAAACTGATCCAGCCCGAAGCGAACGCTCTAAAATTTGGCAGACTTTCGCAACGCGGTAAAATCATAAAAAATACCCCTCGAAAAATGGTCTAACAGGGAAACATGAAAATGTAAACATGCTCATGACGGAACTTTTTTTTCTTCTTTTGTGCACCAAAATTAATCCTTTCACAGACATTTCGTTCACCAGGAAATTACAAATTAACCTTTTTATGGTCAGGAAAACAAGAATATTCCAATCCAGCTACTATTTGACGATTTAATTAGCTGGTAGATATTGGGCAGAATCTTCTTTAACCCATTCACCATCTGGTTATTATCTTTAGCTGAATAAAATCATCTATAAATTCTAAGGATAAAATAGAAGAAATTATTAGTCATAGAAGACGTTAAGCGCATAATGGTCGTCTGCCTTAACTCACTGAAGAATGGAGAGAGAGAGAGAGAGAGAGAGAGTCTAGCGCTACGAAAACAAACTGGTGACCACTGTGCAATCGACAGGCATAAATCAACCTTAACTAAAAGAGGAGGAATGGAGCTTCGATATCCCATTAATACGATTACACTCTGTTCACTTTAACTTTGTCTACAAGCTGTCATCTCTCCATATCCATCGCTGAACTATAACAAAAACATTATCACTAGAACATGGTGCTTGTCACGAAGAAGTGTTGTGGAAAGGATGAGGAGCCGTATTTTTGCCACTGAGCTACGGGAAGGGAGACGCAAAAGGACGAAAATCTCCACCAAACTAAGATGGACGAATTAGATGTGTGTGTGTGTGTGTGTGTGTGTGTGTGTGTGTGTGTGTGTGTGTGTGTGTGTGTGTGTGTGTGTGTGTGTGTGTGAGTGTGGCGAAAGCATGAAAACCCGCAGTGAAAAGTTGAGTGCGCTGCCAGCCTTGTCTCTGGAGAGTGTGACAGCCAGAGAAGAATATGATATGAGCTGAAAGAGACGTCCACCACCACAGATGATAAGGACAGTGCTGGGGGGAGGGACGTTGGTGATATAGAAAGATACATAGGTGCGTGGATAAAGATAGCTGGACAGAGAGAGAGAAGGAGAGAGAGAGAGAGAGAGAGAGAGAGAGAGAGAGAGAGAGAGAGAGAGAGAGAGATTTTAGGAAAGTTAGGATGAGAGAAGGTGTGTGCGCGTGTGAGAAAGAGGGAAAGTGTGTATGACGAGAAGGTTCATGAGAGAAACCACAGCCATCCCCGCCATTAGATCATCATCATCATCATCATTTTTTCAGGAAAGTCCCGAGAGGAAACACCCCGTCAGACAGGCAGACAGACAGACAATAAGGTTGATAGATAGATAGGTAGACAGTAAGGCTAAGAAAGCAAAGGTTGGTTAAGTAGGCTGGGTTAAAGTAAGCTGAGTAGGAAAGGTTAGAAGGAGAGATATGTTACGGTAGTACAATGTGAGCCGAGTGAAATGTTGGCAGCATCTGTGTGGAAAAGTATCGGTAGGGTAAGGGTTTCTCTCAGACTTATCCTAAAAATTGGATGCCTTCTAAGTGGTCTTGAAGATTTCGCAACATTCCTTCCTTACCGATTTATTCTACACTTTAATCCACAGTATATATCTTCTTGTATGATACCAATGTAAGCCATTTTCACATTAACACGAAATAAACAACGCACAAGAGCATACTATTTATACTGTTTTAATATCGGCATAGTTTATATCAATAGCATACAAAAGGATAAAGCGTAATTGTTGAATAAATCACAAAGAAGGAGCTGTTACGAAATTTCCAAAGCCACTTAAAAGACAACCCTAAACGAGAAAATACTGAGACCGCATACGAGCATCTCCGCCAATGTCAATTACTGTACATTTATGATTTGTTGCTTAGATTCGTCTTTCCTACCGCACGAACACCTTTACGGTCTCACATAGTCAGCTAATTATATGGCTCTAGTCTGTCCTGCAACACAGTTTCCTGCATCTGGATCCACCTCAAAATTTAATCAACTCTCCCTCAACTCACTGCCCACTTATGCATTAAACTTCACTGAAATCTGAAAAGAACTTTTTGAGATATTTTGTACGCAAACAGATAAACAAGCAAACAAACAAACATGGTTGAATACCTCCTCCACCTTAGCTGGTGGAGGTAAAAATTTATAGACTATGGTAGGGGGAGGGGGGGGGAGCTGAAATATGTGGTTTGAATGGAGAGGAGTGAGTGGGGCGGATTAGAATGATGGTTGGTAGAGCTGGCTGCCTCATATAATACAAATTTCTGTATTACCTAAGTTCGATGATCCTGGAGTGATGAATGGTTATATCAAACGATTCCCCAACAACCGCACTGTCCACCGTGTTATCATCTACCTGTACTCAGTATAAGCACATCTTTAAGTACGGTACTTTCAGTCCTTATACAAGACAACATAAACACACTTGCCGACACTTCACCAACACACTGCTCCCAGACAAGATGCTAAACCCTCACCACCTCAAATGTTACATTTTTTAAATTCTAGTTTTACAGACTATATAAGGCAATAGTAAGAGAACAACCATCTCTAAACATGCTAGATTCTTACATACACACGTAATGGTTATACGATACATCAAATACAGTTAGATGCACTAGCAGTTCAGCTGAGCAGTGTCAAAACCTTCTAAATAAGGTCAAGGCTAGTTCTCCTATAGTTTTAACAGATTCGCTAGATTTCTCTAAAAATAATTACATAACACATAACTTACTCCAAGACAAATTATTACAACTGTTGATATATTTTTAGAATACTTACAGTTTCCTAGTTTAATCTGAGATGTAAGTTGCCACATCCACGATTTCACGGCCAGACTGATATCGAGATGCCTTGTGGTCCTACTGAGCGAATCTCCAACACACGAAAAGAAGCTGCTTCGAAGAAATCTGTTTTCAAAGAGTTTCGCATCTCCCAGAAGGTTCGTGTGCCGGGTTTTTCGTAAGTCAGTGTTCAGGATGAAATAAGCGTTGCTGTGAATTTTTATGACGTTTTTTCACTCCCACGCAAGAGACTAAATGATGTTGTATATACAGTGACAAAATATTCCATCATCCAGATCCTAGTTGTGCCAAAATCTGGACAAAATATCGTTACAATATCATTTTCCAACGCTCGTCCAGCGGGCTGACCATGGCCCATGACTCTCTAGTGACTCGCAGGATAAAGATTCGAATCCCGCATGTCAGAGTCCATCGCCTCGTCCCACAAAGCTTCGGCAGGGGGAAAGGGACTGTGGGTCATCGGAGATGTGTGGATGTTAGACCATAGTGTCGAAACAAACCAGTGATTGAAGTACGTGTCTATGTAGGAAAATAGCTGATATTTGCCATTTTTGAGGTTTCTGGCTTCAGGGAGTGTTGCTGTGCTGGTGTGGTGTTTATACAAGGTAAGTAGGAGTGCTTAAGTATTTCAGAATGTTTATTTTCTTAGTGTTGGGTGTAATAGGACTCAAACGATCAGATGCTGGATGCTGCGGCGTTCCTTTCGATAGTCAAATTCTCAGAATTATAGTATACTCGTAATGCAGTCTAAATTATTCTGATAAGGCATTGTGCTGCTCTTCTTGGTATAGCTATGCCATACGTATCTCTGTGACATTTTTGGGAAGGATGATGACATGGACGTTTCTGGCTATACTGCGGAGGTGGTGGCAGTGGGGGAAGAAGGAAAGGGTAGGCAGGGAGTCGGGCTGAAGCTGGATTCTCTATACGATATGGGTGGGATGCGTGGAGGGAATAAGGTGCCATCCTGGCCTTGGGGGAGCGAGATGCGAAAAAAATGCTGTTTCTCTATGGATGTGATACGAGGAGAGTGTAACGTGAGGTCCTCACGCTCTATCAATGATACGCGAGGAGAGAAGAATGGCTGTGTTTCTAAGTAACATGTATGATGCATGAGAGGTGTGGTGTGAGTTTCAGTTGAGATAGAGGCACTGTAGAAGAATTTATAATAACCAATAGGAGAAAAAAAAAATAACAAAAAGGTAGATCAAGATGCAAGTTAAACTGTCCCGCAGAATAAAATTAATGAAATGGAGATAATTAAGGCTAGAATGAGGAGAAATGACATTAAAAGTGAAACTAAGATAGGCGATGATTAAGGAACATGAAGGGGTATGTCAGGGGTGAGATCTAGGGTAGGAGTGGCATGAGATATGATTTATGAGGTTAGTTTTAGGTGCATAATTGATGACTTACTATTTCATGTATAAGTGTTGTATGGATAGATTGTGTGTATTTTAGTATTTTTCGTATTAGCCATACATAGATAGATAGACACATAGGCAGACAGAGAGATAGGCAGGTAGATAAAATATGTAGAACAGACAGACAGGTAGAAAGATAGGTAGATAAATAGGTAGGTAAATGAACAAATACTCGGTACCTGTGTTACTATATAGACTGTTAAAGCTTCTGTACCAGGATCCTCTAAGCCTAACGGTACACTGGCGGAGCGAATATACTGTAGTTTTGTGCATGGAAGACCGATCGACCCAGCAGCTTCATAACGCAAAAAGAATAGCCAACACAAGAGTTTTACTGCCTCCTAAAGAATCCATAGCGTAGATGAAGTTTGGCAATTGTCGGCCACAGCAGTTCCCGGAAGCGTTAGAACTGTATGCCTCTCAGTTCTGGGAAGGAGTGTTGTTAAGACCGTTCAGTAAGGAGGCTAAGTAACACCTCTTCCTTAACGATTTGTTTTCCACACTACCTCTTAATATCATCTTTTTTGCTTCTTATATAATTTTAATGGCGACATAGACAGCATGAATAACATACAAGAATAAAGTACCAGAGCAGAATTAGAAATAAACCGGTAAGGAAGAGGTGTTAAGTAAGTTTCCTAACAGCACGACGTTAACACCCCTAGGGTCATATTCTCGTCGGATAAGCAAGCTCCCTAACACCCTTTTCTTACCAGTTTATTTTGCATGTGCCATTTTATTAGCTGGTTTTATCAGATTTATGCAGTCTATGTCGATAATACAGATGAATAAATATGATACAAGAGACTAGTAAGACATAAAGTGGTGAAAGGTGTATGCGTGGGTAAGTTTGAAGGTGGGAGGAGGCGTAGTAGGCCCAGGAAAGGGTGGATGGATATCGAATGTGTAAGGAAGAGATATGGAAACTGAGAAGGCCAGAAAACTGACAGGGGAGCAAGTTAAATGTATACGCGGAGGATCATTTAACAAGAGGTTTACACTCCTTTGTCAGCTTCATAGCCAACACGATGATAGATGCATTTGAAGCGCGTCTAGAAAGACAAATAAAAACGAATGAGGACGTAGCCATGAATGGTGTGTGGACATTTGCTAGTCCCATTTCACCGAGCATGCTGTTGGTAGTTCGTTTTCCAGCCACCCCACCACAACCACCACCACCACCACCTCTCTCCATTCCTACCTTATGATCTCTCCATTCCTACCTTATCATCTCTCCATCCATACTCGTACCTTTCCGTCTCTCCATTCCTATCTTATCGTCTCTCCATTCCTACTTTATCGTCTCTCCATTCCTATCTTAATGTCTCTCCATATATGCGATTATTCTCTCCCAAAACCTTCTCATCTCTCCCCAAATGCAGCTATGTACCCATATCAGCCTTTATTAATCCTTCTGGCTACCGTTAAACCTCTGAAGTAGGCATGATAAATGAGATATGAAGGGGGAAAGAAATGATGTTGATGACGATGATGGTGGTGTTGGTGATGACTATTGACACGGTATATGGGACAATATTGCTAGGTATAGTTTTGTTGTTCCTGGTACCTGATTTTAAGTAATAGTTACCAAAAGGAAATCTATGACCCAAGGTGCTGATGGTGTACTTTTCAGCCCCTTTCAGTTTTGTAGTTGTTTTATTGTAACAAGAGAGGTTTATTACGGTTATATTCAACGCGATTTTAACAGGGACTGCTCTTAACGCGTGGTAACAGTATCAACGCTGACATTAATTCCTTCACACCGAGGACGATTTTATTCAGCTTAGAGGCGATCTCTTGTAGCGGGGGGGTTTATGAAGACAGTATCTAACCCCTCCATTTCAAAAAGTCAGCTCTATGGGCAATATACTCGTCCGGAGCCAGCAAAAATAAGAAAAAAGAAAAAGCCTTGGCAATAGACGGGGTTATCTAAATCATTTTCACTTGCTTTAGGGATACAGAATTACCTCAGATTAAGCTTGACACGTAATCAGTCTAATTTTAGATGAATGACGTATGAATGTAGTGGAGAAACACCATATACTTTCATGTCTGCAGCATTTTGAGACTAAAGACAGACTTCGCACATTTCTAATCTAAGGTAACTATGAGGTGGAACTTGACCGTGTAGCTTTAATCTCGCTAATTTCAGACAGAACGAGAGAGAGAGTGGAAACAAAAAACGCCACTACTTACACGCCCTGTCTGGCTCCATCTCATGCTAGTATTACTTTTACTGCTCCCCTCATGATAAGCTAGTGAAATCAAACTCAGTTGCTCCCCCCATCCTCTCAATACGCCTTCTCCTCCCCATTCAACCCTCTCTCACACCTCTCAACCTCCCCTAAACGTCTCTCCTCCTCTTCCCCATCAACTCCCCACACTTCAGCACCTCCTACCTCTTCCCTTTTCCCCTCAATTCCCCACTCACACCTCAGCATCTTCCACACCCTCCCCTCCCTCATCTCCTCACTCACTCCTCTCAATTCCTAACCCCTGAGCACTTCCCCTCCCCCTCCCTCTTCAACTCCCCACTCATTCTTCTTAGCATTCCACTTCTTCTCCTCCATCCTCAGTTCCCCACACTCCTTTCTACCCCCCACCACTTCCTCTCCTTCCTCAACTCCTCACACACTCCTTTCAACCCTTCACCACTTCCCGTCCGTCAACTCCCCACCCACTCCTCTCAACCTCCAACCACTTCCCCTCCCTCCTCAACTCCCCACACACTCCTCTCAATCCCCCACCACGTCCCCCCCTTCCTCAGCTTCCCACTCACTCCTCTCAACCCCCCACCATTTGCTCTCCCTCCCCCCAAAAAAGGTGCAAGAGAAATAATGAGAAAAGAAGAGGAAAGCAAGAAGAAGAGAAACTGAATATAAAAAGAAAATAGCAAAAAGAGCAGATTTAGAAGGAAACTGAGAGCGAAAGAAAGTAGTAGTTAGATAAAGAAAAATATGAAAGAATAAAGAACAAGAGAAAAAAGTAAGAAAATCATGCTAAGGAAGATTAGAAAAACGATGAAAGTAAGATAGAAAAAAATACGGTAAGAAAATTAGCAAAAAAAAGGATAAGAACAAAGGAAATACGAAGGATAAGGAGAGGGCTTAAGACTGGAGGAGAAAGGATGGGGCGGATAGAGAAGGATGAAGGAGAAAGAGAGGCGGGATATGTTGGAATGAGTTAGGAACGTGGCGGGCGTACCGATTTGACGGAATAACAACGTAACTCCAGAAAGAGGCGTATAGAACATTTTTCCTCGGATGTTACTACTACAACAACTATTACTACTATTGCCAATACTGCCACTACTACTACTACTACTACTACTACATACTATTACTATTATTACAAAGTTGCCGCTACAACCACAAGTGCAGAAAAGTATATACTGTATTTCACCATAAACTGGACAGCACATAGGACTGTGATGGAAGAAGAAATATTTAGAAAAGTTTGTGATAAGTTCCACCTTCAAGTGCATTTTCTGAACTTAGATGCTGAAACCTGAGTGCCGTGGGCTTTTATCAACTGGAAAAAATCGTCCGTTGTAGAATGAAGTACTAAGCTCTTTACTCTCCATTAGGACATTAGTTATGATTGCTTCTGGTGTCCTTGCTTTCGCCTGAGCGTTAAAAAAAATCGTCTGACCGAAGCCAAAATACCAGGTAGATAATTTGCAGTCAAAAGATCAACCCCTTCGCTTAGATTATATTTATTTATTTATTTATTCATTAGGTCTTGCTATCACCAAAGATTTTATTCAGCTTAGGAGAGACTTTTTGAACTGTAGGGGCTAGATATTGCCTTCATTACTCTTCCGCTACGTAAGGTCCTCCCCAAGCAGAAAATAATCGTCTGGAGGCAGCAAGAATGAACCAATGGACTGAAGTGGTTAAAAGGCGATAAGAGAAATTCCTTAACCCAAGAGGAGACTAGGAAGGAAGGGAAGAGATTAAGAGGAGACTTTGGAGGGAGGGAGGTGACCAAGGAGGAGATAGAGGGGATTTTAAGAGGAGACTAGAGGTGAGGAGGTGGAGGAAATTAAGAGGAAAATAGACAGGGAGAGAGAAGGAGAGGAGGAGACTATGGAGGCAGGGAGGGAGGGAGGGCAAGGAGATTACGAGGAGATTAGAAAGAGGAGAGAGGGAGGAGATTAACATGAGACTGGGGAGAAAGAGGGGGAGGAGATTAAGTGGAAAAGGAAGGAGAGGCAGGAGGAATGTGAGAAGAATCTGCACCGACTTTAAAGTTTCTCAGAAGGAAAGAATGCGGAGTGTGTGTGTGTGTGTGTGTGTGTGTGTGTGAGAGAGAGAGAGAGAGAGAGAGAGAGAGAGAGAAGATGGTGTTCCAACCCTACGGATCAGTTTCCCTTCAGGACCAAACATGGCTTGAATATGTATACTCATACAAGCACTAGAGATGCTCGTTCATGTCAGGAGGGTGCATGGCGGCTGCTGCTATACATACAGTACATACATACATAGCTACAATACATACATGCACACATACAATACATATATACGTAGTTATAATACATGAACTCATACATCTGTACCTTTTTATTCATCCACTGAAACTGGGATTTTTTTTTCTTACCATCTATTGACGATTCTTTTTAGTTTAAGTTAGACTCTTCAAGCTGGAGGGGTTAGATGCAGCCTTCATAAACCACTTCAGTACGAGAGTCCTTTCCTCAATTGAATAAAATCGTCTGGTAGGAGCAAGGATAAACAAGACAAATCGTTCTAGTGCTAGAGGTTACTGACTCTCTCTCTCTCTCTCTCTCACTCTCTCTCTCTCTGATAATGATATTCTCCCTATCCTGTCTCCCTTCTTCTCGTAGTCCCCACTGTGGTTTGCCCAGTTAGTGAGCTGTGGCATTAACTTCTTCCTTATTCTCTGTCCTGATTTTCCCTTCTTACCTCTACCCGCCCTTTCTCTCCCTCTTTCTCACTCTCCACTACCCCCTCTCTCCCTTTTTCTCCCTCCTCACTACCCATTCTCTCCCTCCTTCTCCTTTCCCACTACCCATTTTCTCCCTCTTTCTCTCTTCCCACTCCCCCTTCTCTACCCCTTTCTCTCCACCTTCTCTCCTCAACCCCTCCTTTCACTCTTCTTTCTCTTCCCACAGTCCCTCATCATCTACCTTTCTCTCCCTTTCCCTCTCTCTCCTTCCCCTCCCTCCTCTCCTCAGTTCTCCCTTTCTCTCTTTTTTGCTCTTTTCCCTCCTCAGTATCTAGTTCTTCCTTTTTTCTCTTCCTCTTCTTTCTCTCTTATTCCCTCTTTTCTTCCTCTTTCTCATTTTCATCCTGTTCACTCCTTGTCTTCCTACTCTTTCTCTCCCCTCTTTTAGCCCTCCCCACTCTCTGTCTATCTATCTAACTGTCTGTCTGTTTGTCTGTCTATTTAGCTACCTCCGTTATACACAGTTCGAGTTATCCTCCTTTTCCCAACTTCCCATTTTTCTCTGTCTTCTCTCTTCTACCTCCTCTATCTCTCTCTCTCTCTCTCTCACTCCTCTTTCCTCCCTTCTCCCCTCCCCTCTGTCTCCTCTCTCCTCCCCCTTCCGCCCTTCCTCCTCCCTTTACCTGTTGTCTTTCCATCTCCACCCATTTTTCTCCCTTAGGCCCAAAATTGCGTCGCACAATTGCCAATATCACTTTTATTTTAGGCTTTTTTCGTGCCGCTTCTTTTTCACCGCTGTCTGAATGAGATTTTTTTTTTTTTTTCTGGCAGGATGAGTCCATATATTGTTTTCCAAATTAATGCCACTTCGATGAGATTTTATTCTTATCTTTGCTTTTTTCAGACGTTTTAATTCAGCATGAGAAATCACTCGTGTTGAAAGGACTAATGAGACTTTAAACTAGTTCTCTTTTCTGTTTCACCCTCCAGATCTGAAATATAATCGTCTGAGATACGGAAGTAAAATATAATGGATGACGACCTGGGGTTGAAGGGGTTAATATTGCAAATGTTAGTATAACTTTGCTGTCTCTGCTTTGTTACAAGGATGTTTACAATACAGATATTATGGATGAATGCGTTATCAAACGAGTTTTATGCTAGAATTACTGGACTACTCCAGCTGGGGCTGGGGAGCGATCTGACTTTCGTTAAAGCAGTCTCGACACATCTCCCAGAAGTCGCAGAGACATGCTATAAGAAACATCCCCGCTCTTGTCATCATACTATTCTTGAATGAGTCACCTTTAGCATGTGTTCAGTATGAACTGCGGATATTAACTCTCCAAGTGGCGATATGTAAAGGCGTGTATCGCTATCTGTTAAGCGATGTAAGATTACTTGGTCACAGGAACGGCTGTCTTTAGTGTTCTCTCTCTCTCTCTCTCCATATATATATATATATATATATATATATATATATATATGCCGGTACTGGGTGGGACATGCGTGCTGTGGAGACATTCTATACCAACTTTCCAGCGTGGCCGCTAAAATTGCACCCTTTTAAAACTGGAGGTGATTTAATCAAGGAAAAGAAGAAAAATGATGTCCAGAATTTTTCTCAGTTATATCCCCGGCTCGTGTTATTTCCCCACAGGCCCCCGTGTCGCTCCCGCCCCACTATTACTCCACTGCCTACATACGGAAGCAATTACCAGCACCCGCTACACGCCCGGCGAGAGTAGAGTCCTTTTGTATGGAGTCGCTACATAGTGATATACAGGGCCTCCCCCATTATACAGTATGCTGGGACTTAACTAGGAAGATCCAGGGGTGTCTACACGCCTCTGTACTGTTCATAACTATGTGTCCCGCTTACTAATGGAGTTTTGGTCTCTCTCTCTCTCTCTCTCTCTCTCTCTCTCTCTCTCTCTGTATATATATATATATATATATATATATATATATATATATATATATATAGATACATATATATATATATGTATAGATAGATAGATAGATAGATATATATATATATAGATATATATATATATATATATATATATATATATAGAGAGAGAGAGAGAGAGAGAGAGAGAGAGAGAGAGAGAGATAAGGGCTTTGGGAAAAAGGAGAGAAGATGGCAGTTCGTAAGAGGAGGTTGGTAAAGGCTTTACGTTTCATCTCCGTTCACTGGCTATATTCAGTGTTTCTTTCTTCCCCACAGTATTGTGGCATTCTCTCGAGTCTATCATTAATACACTGAACACGGTAAACTTCTTACCAGCACATCTTACCGTTTAAGCGGACACGCAGCTGCCACACGCACTTACCCTTTTGTTTTCAACTCTTTAGTGTAAGAATTAATTTGGTATTATCGGCTTCTCACGTACGCAGTTGGTCGAATGCAGAACACTTTCTCAATTTGTCTTGTTCCCTGCAACCTCAGGTTTTGCAGCTGTAATGTGTCCGGATATCTTGAAATTACAGATCTGGTACTAGATTTTGGTGTCTGTTATTTGACTTCCTTTAGAAGAGGTGACGGGTGCAGACTTTCAGACTATACTGCTTAAGTTTTTGTATTACAGACAAACCATCCAGCTCGTAAAGAAAGAAGAGAGAGAGAGAGAGAGAGAGAGAGAGAGAGAGAGAGAGAGAATTTAGTTGTTTTACCGCTTATACATTTCAAGCTTGTGATGTGCCTTGAGCACCAAAACTTGTGCTTGTTATTGCCAAAGCTGACCATATATTTTTGCGTTTCCATCTGGTTTCTCTCAGAGTTTTCAGACAAGTCTTTAGAATAGGACTTCAAAGCAATTAGCTAACTCCCCCCAGCATAAATGCACCGATCTTTACTATGTTCCTGCCACCACCAGACGATTTTATTCAGCATAGGAGATCAAACTGGAAGGGTTAGATGCATCCTTCATTAAACCGTTCAGGGCATGAGATCTCCCTCAGGCTAAACAAAATCGTCTGAAGGTAAGAAGAATTAATTTAGAAAGACGTTTCCACTGATTTACCCACAGTTTTCAGTCGACTCTATAAAAGGGAAAATAAAGACCTAACAGACTCCCCCCCTCCAAAAAAAAAAAAAAAAAAAAAAAATACAAAGAAAAAGGAAACCCGTCTCTTCAATATAATGGAGCTAACGAACCTTATTCACGACTAAAGCTCTCTCTCTCTCTCTCTCTCTCTCTCTCTCTCTCTCTCTCTCTCTCACGTAAAAGTAGATTTTAAACGATATTTATTCACCTTACAGTTGAACCAACACAAGCCTCTCAAGACTTGCTGACGGCCTTCAGAAACAAGCTCGTTATCATCAAAAACGTCTTTCAATGTCCTTCCCTCTCTCTTAAGATTTAAAGAAAAAAATCTTCTCCCTTTAAGCTCTCAGAAAAAAAAAAAAAAATCGTCACTTTGAAGACATATTACGATCCTTTTCCGTCAACCTCTTCCACACGCTGATTTTTTATTTTTTTTATTTCTCAGTTTCCAGATGGTTAATAATTAACCTATGGATAACGTAGCAAAATCGCCTCCACGTCGCTCTGTTCTCCGTCATCAGGCGGTCCTATCTCCATCCCAAATCACTCACTCACATACCTTTGTACCTTATCCCTCCACCTCATCTTCGATCTCCCTCTTCCCCAATCATTTACCACCTCACTCAAATATAGTTCCCTCTCCCCCCCTCCCTTTCTCTCTCTCTCTCTACAGTATATATTTTATATATATATATATATATATATATATATATATATATATATATATATATATATATACATACATAAATATATATATATATATATATGTGTGTGTGTGTGTGTGTGTGTGTGTGTGTATATGTGTTATATCCATTGATGTATGTTTTATATATATGAATAAATAAATAAACAAATATATATATATATATATATATATATATATATATATATATATATATATATATATATATATATATATATATATATATATACACACACACACAAAACGACTCAGGTTCCATGATAGATTCTCGTTTCACTCCAGCAATGAAGTCGAAGAACTCTCTTATTTCATCTTACACACGTTCCCATCTACTCCATAATATGATTACCTCCCATACTCCATATCTGTCTACTCTACTAAATTGGAGGCTAAGAATTTAAAAAAAAAATCCTTCCTCGAAGAAATATACGAGTTACATAACCCTGATCCATTCACTTCCCTCTCCCTTTGCCATTTCTTTGTCTGTTTCTGTCTAAAAATTCATCTTCAAACATCACATGATGCGTTTGGTCCTCATTTGATCTACTTTTTCATCTTACTCAGTTCCGACCCGGCAACTTCGTTAGACATCAAAAGGAGAGTGAAGGTAAATGTGTGCTGGGTAGGCGCTCTTCTGCTGGGGTATTTCATATTTTGTTGCCTGGTGCACGGAGGTAAGAGAACGAGGAGAAGGACACAGAGTGCGATGGAAAGGTTAACGTCTTCATCAGGGTAAAATTACCTGAAACTAAAACAACCAGGTTAGGTCATTAAGGTTCTTATCACTTCAAAGTTCATAAGATAATTATCATGCTGAGAAATGTGTAACAAATCGGCGCTTTGGCAAAACAGTTTTCGAGACAGGATATTTACTGTTCGAAAGTGAAGGGAAAAAAAATAACGGGGTGAGAAAAAAGGAGTGGGTGTAACTCTTTCAAACAGCAATAAGTGGAAAGTCAGGGCAGAAGAAATACACAATTTAAAGACGAAATTTAGTTTGAAAGTAATATTTACAAGTTTTTGTAGGAATTTGATGTTGATGGGTCAGAAAATGGTTGAGTGGAAGAAGGAATGTGAAAGATGGCCTCGGAACTTGGGTAGTGGAAGGGTAGAAGTAGTAAGTTCAACCTTTGAAGATGGGGGTTGTAAGGCAAGGATGTGGTGAAAACTGAAAGAACAGTTTGCTCCTAATAACAAGAAAATAGACACTCATAGTTCTCATATCCCGGAGCCTTGAGAAACAGACACACAAGCACTCCTATCTCCTCCTCCTCCTCCTCCTCCTCCACCCCTTTTCACTCGTAAGTTAAGTCCACCTTGAAACGTCACTTGATGCATAGCCATCATATATTACATTTCTGTATTTTTATCGTACTGAACTCAAGGACGGAAATCTCGCTATTATATTTATGTTTGTATCTTTTTGTCCACGAATCCAATTATTATATTTATTTTCGTCTTATTCATCTCTTGGCTGAAAATCTCGTAATTATTTATTTTTATCTCTTATTCACCTCAAGGCCCAGAAATCTCGTTATGCATAAAAAAGAACAGCGAAAATAAAGTGTTCTGCATCAAAAGGACGACTGAGGTAAATGGATCTCAGAGTCTCCATGTAGTTCTCATCTGGCGGGAATATTTCATTTGTTTGTCTCAGTAATGTCATCCACTGGGCGAGATGAACAAACACTTTGATGTAAGTTTTGGAAATGTGAAGTTGACTCGAGCTTTCTTCGTTGCTGTGGATGTAATGAAGTTGCTGAAGTCTTTTATGAGAGTCTTTGTCGTATGTGTGTGTGTGTGTGTGTGTGTGTGTGTGTGTGTGTGTGTGTGTGTGTGTGTGTGTGTGTAATATCTGCAGTCCTCCTGTGCAACAAACCTTCACATGTCACCATTAAGCTCTAATACCCACCGTCCATACTGCATACATATTAGTGCTGTCAGGACTGAGGCATGGAATGATTGGGGGCATTTTTACATCCCAGTGCGTCTTATCTGCCAGCTTTGGTTTAACGAATTCATAATAATCTGACTGTTCCCTGCCCCACCCTATTCGAACTCGCGTTTTATCAGGCGACTGGTCACTTCTCTAACCACTTGATTACACCTTCGCTATGCTTTACTTTGTCTGTCTGTCTTTGCTTGCCTCTCTCTCTCTCTCTCTCTCTCTCTCTCTCTCTAGCTTTTACTTCACATCTCACTATAATTCTCATTTTCACTCATACTATCACTCTGCCTTAGACACACACACACCCGCACACACTGAGACACACACACACACACACACACACACACACACACACACACACACACACACACACACACACACACACACACACACACACACACACACACACACACACACACACACACACACACTTGCTTTTACTCTAATTCTAACTCCAAAAACCGTCATTCTCCTCTTGGTCCTCTTGGCGCTATTTAAGAGGACCCAAGATCAGTAAGAAGAGCGTGATAAATGGCTGATGGGTTTGCGATGGGCGATTGAGTCCAGCGTCTCCTTTTATTGCGTTGTGGATTTTTTTTTTCTTCTCTTTTGTTCTTGCGCTTTTTTCCAGACGCCATGATGATCCATTTTCAATTCCAAATGGCTGGCGGTTTCGATTTTATTACCACATTTTTTTGGTCTGCTTCTGTTATTTCGTCTTATGTTTTCTGTATTGAGACTTTACCTAGGTTAACTTTTCTGTCGTGTCCTTCATCGGTCTTTTGTTTTCAGTATTAAAATTTGGTCAGGATTATTTTTTTTCTATCCTTTTTTTTCATGACTCGTCCATGCAGTGAGAAAAAAGGGTAAGGATGATGATGATGATGGTGATGATGACGATTTTTTTTTTTTTTTTGGTACATTATATTCCTGGGGTTCTCTGAGACTTCCTTGTTGAAACTTTCCTTTTCTGATTTTCTCTGCTCCTTTTTTCTTTCACTGATTTCTATGCCTTATGTAGAATATACTGAATTGTTTCCCCTCCGTCACCCAGCACTACCCTGTTGTTGTTGTTGTTGTTGTTAGGCCCCAGGCTCATTTGAAACTTAATCCTTGTAGGCTGCAGGCTGAAGTTGCCCTCCTGTAGCTCACTATCAACCTCCTTTTCTGAGGATAGAGAGGGAGTTGAGGGACGTTTTTTAACCAAAAGGTGAAGCCGCCTACTTATATCGGTGCCACATATCGGTGCCACCACATAAAGTCGTCCCTCTCCACCACCCAGCAGTACATTACACAAGGATATACTGTACTAAAACACACGGCGACCACAAGCGTACCCCGCCAGATAGTCGTTTAATTATCATATCTATTTACGATCGATTCCAGTTTGTAACTCAGTTTGATTTTTGCTGGAAGTACAAGAAGACTGATAAATCCGCTAATCCTCGCAACCATTCGTAGCGTTGTTGCGTTTTGATCTCTCTGCCGATCTACCTTCCTGGTTACCTACCTACCTGCCGACTTACCTACCTGACTAACTACGTACCTCCCTACCCACTGACCAACCTAGCTGTCTTTCTACATACCTATCTACCTTCATTTCTGCTTACGGTACCTACTTGCATACCTACCCACTTACCAGTCTTCCTCACTGCATACGGTACTCTCCTGCTTACCTTCCCAACCACCTGCCTACTTACCTGCTACACCTGCCTCCCTGCTTGCCTGTTATACCTGCCTCCCTGCCTGCCTACCTTTCTACCCACCCACCTCCCTACTCCACCTCCCAGCTCCACCTCCCACCGACCCATCCAGCAACCTCCCGTTCCCACCCACCCATCCATCCACCAACCTCCCATCCACCCACCCATCCATCCACCAATCTCCCATCCACCCACTCATCCACCAACCTCCCATCCACCCACCCATCCATCCACCAACCTCCCATCCACCCACCCATCCATCCACCCACTCATCCACCAACCTCCCACCCTCCACCCAGCCTGTTGTTGAGCTAATCCCCACGCCCAGTCGTGGTGTTGCGGCGTTTTGATCTCCAGCCGGCCGTATTAACAATCAACAAAAGCTTTCATTACGGGGGTTTGTGTGTTTCGTTGTCGTTTTCCGCCGCGCTGGACTAATTGCGTTTAGGCGACTGACCGGCGAGCGACGAAATGAAATGGTTGAGCCAGTCTAGTTGTTCCTGTGAGTGTAATTGGCCGCCGTGATAATTAAACGGAGACCTGAGGCGTAAATCCAGAGGTGTGGGTGTGTTTTGTGTGTATATTATCGACACCACTCAACTGAACTGCATGTATGCATGGAATTGCCTGTGTTAGGTCTGTTCATGATAGTACTGTATATTTCCCCCCTTTTTTTAATTTGGAAATTTGGAATGGCGTAGTTGTTTTTAGTGTACACACACACACACACACACACACACACACGCACAGTTCATACATACAGGGTGTCCCAGGCCTTGATGTGGTGCTAACTTCTGAACGTAACTCATGGATTAATTCTGAAAAAATACATGGGCAACGCTACGCGGTTGCAGCCCTCCATCTGACCGAGCACATATCCCCCCATCTTCCTGCACACCTAACCAAGAGTATAACGGCCCTCCCCCCTCCCCCCGTAATCATTTCATTTAAAGATGGGCGTCAGGAGAACGCCTTGAGGACACATAATATGGGCCTTCCAGATGCCTTGTGCAGGTTGCATTGAAATCTCCGGATTTTTTTTTTTTTTACCTTTTCAGTATCTTAAAAAAAAAAAAAACACCAGTTCACTATAAAACATATAACTATGTGAAACTTCATGACTCTATAGTGAATACTGAGTTCTGGCCCGGAAGCGAAATCTCTACGCTCGGCCAGCCCCCCTGCCGCCCAACTCTACGGACAGACACCTACTGATTCCAGTGATAACAGAATCTTTCTCTGACTTTGTCAGGTGGAGGGTAAAAATGCTTCATCGACACTGATCCGCATCTTAACTATTACAGAGTTAAAATTACTGAGGACTTAATCAGTGAACTGTAAAGGAGACTTGGATTTGCACTATCCTTCACTTTCTTTGGATTCATTCTGCGTACTGTCTCACTCTGTGCTCTGTTTGGAGTCATTCTGCATACTCTCAAAACCCCTAGTCAAGTGTGTGTGTGTGTGTGTGTGTGTGTGTGTGTGTGTGACAGACGTGTATGAATCGTGGTGTGTTTTTAATTACTGATGTTGAAAGGCCGGCGTTCAGGGCCTGGGTTTGCAAAAGGTAAGGCTAGCTTGGCCAAGTGAGGGGTTTTGTGGTGGTAATTTGTGTGCAGTATATGTTAGTAATATGTGTGTGTGTGTGTGTGTGTGTGTGTGTGTGTGTGTGTGTGTAATATATGGTGCTCATCATCAACCTGCCAATAAATAACTGCCATCTAAATTTCGTTCTCTGTCTCTTTTCTCTCCCTGTTCCTCCTGTCCGTCTTTTTTTCCTTTGCCCTTCATTTCATCCCTCTTTTCTCCCTCTTCTCTTTACCTCCCTATAATCACAACTCCTCTCCCTCCTCCCTCACTTCTTTTTCTATCCATCCTCTCCTCTTTCCTCGCCCCCTTTTCCTCTCCACCCACCCTCCTGCTGCTCTCTTCTGACTCCATTCCCTCCCTCCCTTTTTCTTTCTCTTCCTCCTAACTTCCTCCTGGCTTTTGGCATCCTTATCTACAGGTAATAAAAAAGATATAGTTTCGGTAATAAATAATATCGGAAGGGCTGTTCGGTATGTTGCTTTTTGCTTTCCTTTGTACCTTTTTTTCGGATTCCTTCCCTCCGTCGCTACGCCTCTCTACTTCTTCTACCTCCCTTCCTCACTCCCTCCTTCTCCCCTACTTCCTCTCTATTTCTTCTTCCTCTGCTACCCTACTTCACCCCTCTTTCCCTCTTCTTCTACTTTCTTCCTTCCCTTCTTTCACCTTTCCTCTTCTTCTGTCCTCCTCCTTCCCATCCACCTCCTACTCTTCCTTTCCTGTTCCTCTACCATCCCCCTTCTTCCCTCTTTTTCCTCTTTCTTTATAAGTATCGTCCTCTCCCTATTTCTTCCTCTGCCTCCTACATCTCTCCCTTCTTCCCTCTTCCCTCCTCCTCTCCTCCTTGACCCCCCTGTGAGTAATCAAAACCTAAAACGAAGCAACGTCGTGACTGACCCACATTACCCCTCATCTCTACTATGTCTCTTTCCCTCATCCCTCCCTCCTCCCTCCTCTTCTTCTCCAGTTTCTTCCACCAACTCTTTTCCCTCCCAATTTTCTACATCCTAGTCATTTATCTCTTTGCCTCTCCTCCCTTCACCTTTGCTCTCCCTTCCCTTCCCATAGCTCCCTTCTTCGCTTCTTCCTTCTGTTGTTACCTCCATCAATCTTTCTTCCTCGTAGGTTTCCTCTTCTCATCCATTCTTCTCTTCCTTTGTGTCCTCCCTATAGTTCTCTCTCCCCCCTCCATCTTTGCACTTCCTTCTTCCACCAGCTTCCTCCTCATCCTTGTTTTCAGTTCATTCCTTCTACGATTCCTTCCACTAACCCTATTTCTCTCTAGTTTCCTCCTCTTCTGTTCCTCTTCACCCTCTTAGCAACTCCCTGCCTCTCCCTTAGCCTATCCCATCTAAGCTCTTCTGTCCTTCCTTCCTTTTTTTTTTTTTTTTTTCCGATAGGTTGGTAAGTGGGAAGAGAAAAGGTTTGGTTAAAAAAAAATACGGTAGATGAAAAGGAATGAAGTGTTAGGTTTTAGTTGCATGGTGTATATTACTTATGGCTAGTGTTGGATTAAGTTTGTTGTTGTTGTTGTTGTTGCCTCATTTCTATACCTTCGTGCATATTAGGGGGGGGGGGTATTTTCTTGTGTGAATTTAGGAAAGAGCTTCTAAACTAAGGTGAAGACTTCTACCAATATAATTAAGATAATGATGTGATCGAGTTTCCTACCTTCTTTTCATTTCCCACCTCTCCTTTTCCTCCCTCCTCGCCGTTCCTTCTCTCCACCCTGTTTCCTCTCCCCATCCTGTTCCCTCCCTCCACCTCTCTCTCCTAATTAAGCCCCAAGCCACACCTGCCAAAAAGTCTTCCACCAAGAGTTTCATTAAAGTTCCGTACCATCCCAGCCACAAACAAACTGATAACCTGAGCCAGGGTTTGTGATAATTAGACCAGAGCCGTTCAGGTGATTAATTTTGAAGCTTAAGCAATTAACTGGATATTGTTTACGTTCTGCGGCCTGATGATGTAGCAGCCGAACCTTTAAATACCATTCTGATCCTATGTGCTATGAAGGTGCTGTTTATCGATGTGCTTTAATTTCCCTTTTCTGTAATGCGAAAAGTAAGAGAAAGAGGAAGAGGAGGGGATCTGAGGAATGGAGAGAGGGTAGGGAGGAAAATATATAGGGTATGGTGAATAAACGGGAGAAGAAAGAAGTAACGAAAGGAATGGAAGGGATATGTAGTTTCATCTTTAAAAAGAAGGAGTTGGGATCACCGTAAAGAGGAAAAGAAATATAAATATGGGAGTACAGGAAGTGAAAAGTAGAGTGGTTCTTCTTACAAATCTGGCCTTATTGTGAACATCTTGATATGAAACAGGAACGAAGATGGACACTACAAGAAGACTGCATGACCGTAAACCTTAGGACATAATTATTGGTCTACTTTAATGCGGTAAATAATGAACTGGTGAACAATGACTTTTAACACAGTGACGCAATGTTCCAAGCCCAACAAAACTTTCAGAATATCATATGTGTGATTCATAATTCATCGACTAAAGAATGGAGGTATACAAGTGTCAGCATCTGAATGTTGAGATGGATATGTGAAATAATGAGGCGATTTAACTGAAGGAGAGAAATGAAATAACAAGGATATTTATCTGATAGAGAAATGAAGTAACGATGAGATTTAACTGAAATAGAGAAATGAAATTACGATGACATTTAACGGATAGAAAAATGAAATGAGGAGATTTAAACTGGCTCCCGATATCTAAACTCTAGTTAGTATGGTTTATCACCTACTATCTAAACTTTGTCAAGATGTAGGAGTCCTCTTCATATCAGGGCTGTACTGTCTGTTGTCTTCCCTACCACAAGTTTCCTATTCACAAGTCTTCTCGCTGCTTGTTTCCAAAGTTTCCTCGGTGCTTTCCCATTCATCCAGCCTTTTCCCTTCCTTCCATCCTCCCTCAGCCAGCAAATATTTCCCTTTTTTCTCTATCCTCATTTATTTCCCTCTGTGGTGTTCCATTTATCCTTCTTGTTCCCTTCCTTTCATCCTCTCTCTACTAGTACATACTTTTCTGTTTCCTCTATCCTCATTCATTTCTCTGTGCTTTTTCATTCATCCTGCCTATTCCCCTCCTTCCTTCCTCCCACTACCAACACATACTTTCCACCTCCCTCTATCCTCATTCACTTTCCTTCCCACGTTTTCATCCCTTAGTCTTCTAACATCTTTTTTCCTTCATTTCTTATTTTTATCACTCTTCTCCTCCTTTACTCTGCACCAGTTCACCCTTCCACTTCTCCCACTGTCTTTATCCTTCCCGTTCCCGCTTTTTCATACCGCCGCACTATAAATTTCTTCTGTTCTCTCTCACTCTATTCACACTTCTCCTCCTCCTCCTCCTCTTCCTCCTCCTCTTCCTCCTCCTCCTCCTCCTCTTTTTTGCCATTTACTTTTAGTGGATGGAAGAATAAAAATATGTACTGTATTGAGTGGAAGTGAAGTCCTTCCTCCCCATCCCTCCCTTCCTCACATTCCCTTCCTTTTCCTCTCTCCTCTTCCTTCCTCTGCCTTATTCTTTCCTCACTGCCCTTTATTCCCCCCCCTCTCTCTCCCCCTTACCTCTCTTCCCCCTCTCTTCCTTATATTTCTTCCCGTTCCCTCCTTTATCTCCCCTCCCCCTCCCTCCCTCACGTTTCTTCTCTCTTTCCTCTTATTCATTCATCCATCTGTCCTTCCTCCTCTTTTATTCTCCCTCTCTCTACCCTTTTCTACCTTGCTCTTTGTCCTTTCCTCCATCCTTCCTTCCCCTCTCCATCGCATCCCTAGTTCCCTTCCATCCATCCCTGTCTCCCATCCTCTTATATCACCAGCTCTTTAGTTTTCATCTCCTTTGCATCCTTCTCTCCCTTGCTTTTCTTCCTTTCTCCCTATCTCCATCTCTTCCTCTCTCCCTGCCTTCTCATCCTTCATGTCCCTTCCCTCCTCACCATCTTATATTCCATCCTTTCCACTATCTTCTTCCCTTGCCATCCCTTTCCTGTCACTCCCCATCTCTTCATCTTCGCCCTTCCCCTGGTCTATCCTTTCTTTAGTCCTGTCATCCCGTCCTTCCTGTCTCTCTCTCCACTTCTTTCTCTTCCTACCCATCCCTCCCTCCATCCTTCCTTTCTATCCTCTTGCCTCACCGTATCTTCGATTTTTTTTTTCGCTCTCTCTCTCTCCATTCCTTCCCCTTCTTCCTTCCCCCCCCCTCTCCCTCTCTGTATTCTTTCTCCCCTCACTCCCATTTCGTCTCCTTCTCCCTGTCATTTTCTCCCTCTTTCCCCGTTCTTTTCATATCCATTTCTTTCCATCCATCCATCCTCTCATCCGCCATCATTTTCTCTCCCCTTTCTCCCGAGCTTTCAATCCTTCCATCCATCTTCATTTTTCCCTCTACCTTCCATCCCCGTCTCTAAATTCCTCCATTCCCCTCTCCCTCCCTCCCTCACTCACTTTTATATCACCAAATCCTCATTTTTCACTTCTCTCTCTTCGTCTTTTCCTCTCCTCTCTCACTTTCCCTTTCTCCCTTGCCTCACCAGATTCACAATATTCTTTCATCTCGTTTTATCGTTCCATCTCTCACTCTTTTTTTTCCCTTTCTCCCTCCCTCCCGCTCCCATTTCTTTTCTCCTTCCCTTACATATCTCATCCCTCTCTCCTTCCCTCACTCGCTCTCTCTCTCCATCCCTCCCCCCCCCCATCCCAGTCTCCCACTTGTCACACCAAATATCTAGTTTTCATTCCTCTATCTGCATGTTTTCCTACCCCTTTCCGATTCCCTCACCTTTCCTCTCTTTTCCTTTCATCCTCTTCCTTCCTCACTTACTTTCCGTCCATCACTCCGTCCCTTCTATTCTCCCCATCCATACACCCCTTCCTGTCTCTCCACCCCTCTCGTCTTCCTTCCTATCCTATCCTCTCACTCTCCTTTCTTCTCTTTTTCTCTCCCTGTTCCTTTCTCCACGGTCATTCCTCTTTCCCCCACCCTCCAGTTTATCCTTCCTGCTCCTGATCCTATCCCTTCCTCCTTCCTCTCTCGCTCCCTCCATCCCTCCCTTGCCATCGTCTTGTCTTTCCAAATCTCCACTTTTGGTCCCATCTTGCCGAGTGGCTTAGGAGACGAGCTTTTAGTGACAGTGCATTTTACATCTCCTCCAGTCTCCTCTCCTTCTTTTACCGCGCCGCATGTCTCAAGATTTATATTTTTCGTCTTTTTCCTCTTATTTTTTTATTTCGTGTCTTTCATCCTTCCTGTTCCTCGGTCTTTTCCTCCTTTTTACCAGACGGTTTTGTTTTCTCTATTCATCTGCATTAATTGGTTGATCGGATTGTCTTGATTTTAATATTGTGTTTCTCTTTTTTACCCTCTTTCTCGATATTGTCTTTTTTTGAACTCATTATTTACGTGTCTTCTCTGTGTCATCATTTTGCTCCTGATTCTCTTCGCTTTTCGTCTCCTCTCGTCCTTTATCTCTTACATCATTAAATCTCGTCTCCGACCTTTCTAGTCCCAAAAAAATTATCCCAGGCAGTGTAAAATTGCCTTATGACAGCATGAATAAATTGTAAAATACGCCTTCTCACTAAAGAGGTGAAAACTATCTTATCGTACTCTCTTCTTACCCAGCATATGACTTGCGATCTATTTGACCTGGCGTGACCCTGCATGTGAATAGAGAGTCATGGTTTCGGCTAAGATCAAAACTTCCCATCTTTCTTCTTATCCAAGAAAATATGATCTGTGACTTGAACTGACCTTTCCTTTTCTCAGTTATAATTCACATTCTTAATACCTCATCTAACATCCTCCTTCTATCAGCTAAGATTTAAGCCCCATCTTTCGTTGTACACAGTACTGGGGCTGTTTACTGATGGTGACTGCATCGCGATTTCAACTAAAATTTGAACCTCATTTCTTTCCTTTTGCACCGAATACTTGGCTTGGGAGTAGATGAATGCTAATAAAAGGGTTTGCGGTGGGTTGATGACCCACCCTGTAAAATCATTTCACTAAAAAATTAATAAATGGTCTCGGAGTGAGGTGGAAGAAGAGAGCAGGAGAGAAAAAGAGATGCAACAGTGGAGTGGAGAGGTATGTGAATTAGAGCGGGGTAGGATGGAGAAAGGACCGCCTGATGGAGAAGGGCTGGACGACGTGATGGCGATTTGTTCGTGGCCGCTCCCTCCTGGATAGATAGAAGGATAGACAGACAGATAGATATAGATAGATAAATAGATATAGAGATGGAACTTTCAGTCTAATCTGACTATTTTCCTTCTATAGGTCAGCCTGAACCCTCTTCTCTCTCTCTCTCTCTCTCTCTCTCTTTTTCTCTCTCTTTTTCTCTCTCTCTCTCTCTCTCTCTTTTAAGCCGACATTTTTAATTATAATCTGAAATAACATAAGATTATTTTGTCCTTGTCGGGATCTCGTTAGCTGGTGGTATGTATCGAGAGCCCTATGAAGAATAATATATAAATTGACTGGCAGTAGCAAGAACAGAATATAAATGACACCTCGATCCAAAGGAATTAACCAACACTTTTACCCTGGCCTGAAGTGAACTATTTTTTTTTTTTTTTTTTTTTTTTTTTTTTTTTTGTCAGGGCTGCGTGGGCTTGACATGGTGAACATCGAGAGTCTCGGCAAAAGACTACTGTATAAATCGTTTGATAGTTGCAAGAGTAGAATATAAATGACAATCTGAATCTAAGGTAGGTAACCAATAAATCAGTCCTAACCTGACCTGACCTATCATGCTCTTGTCCTCGTGCAGGGTCGCGTGAGCTGGAGGTGGTGAGCATCGAGGGCCCCAGCGTGGTGGTCAACGGGTCGGCGTCACAGCTGGTGCTGGACTGTGTGTACCACCTGACTGAGTTTGACAAGGCCAGCCTCGTGGTGAAGTGGTACTTCAACAGACAGCCCTACCCAGTATACCAGTGGATACCACATAACAGGCCACAGGTATGTAATGGTAGTAGCGGTATTATCAGAGCTAATAACAGTACAAATGGTAGTAATAGTACCACCTGACCGAGTCTGACCAGGCCAACGTGGTGGTGACGTGGTAAGTCAGCAGACAGCCCAACCCCGTATATTAGTGAACGCCATATAACAAGCCACAGGTATGTAGTGGTAGGAGTGGAATTGGTATTAGTGGAAAAAGCAATGAAAGTGGCAGTAGTAGTGTAGTTGTGTGATGATGAAGTGGTACTTCAACAGACAGTCTTATTCAATGTAGTTTACCAGTGAATCCCTTACAACAGACCATAGGTGTGACGGTAGCAGCAGTGGTATCCAACTAAGAGTGAGTCATAGGGGCCTCAGTGTTAACATCCTGACCCCTTTTCCTGCAGCCACACGATTTTATTCAGCTTGCATCCCTCGTAGTAAAGGTCAGGAAACGATCTCCATTAACCCCGTGGCCTCCTTTTGCGCTCGCGTTGGCCGGCACTTCACCTTTCACTACCTTACTCAGCTGAAACTTTATACATTTTATTTTTAGTGGCGCGGAATGGAGGTTGAGAGGGGCTTTGTTGGCGATGGTTACGAGGGATGGTGAGAAGGAAGTTGGAACCGTGCTGTTTCTCTCTCTCTCTCTCTCTCTGAGAAAGAGAGAGAGAGAGAAAAACAGAGAGACGATTGTTTGTATATCCATCTATCTCACCCGTCAGAAACATATGAATTAAGACCGAGGCAAAGAGGGAAGGGAGGAACGGAGCTATAGAACTGAAGAAGGGAGTATTTGATATACCGTATCGTATTACGTGCCTTATAACCACGTGTGGAGGAAGCATATAACTGTCAGGGGAGCAAATAGTCCTCAGAAGTTTTAAAATACATTACACACTCGCAGTGTTGGCAAAATACGAGGGTTTGCATCTTGTCTGATGTTCATGTCCTGGCAAAATACACAAACTGATAGCCGGATATTACAGCTCTCCCTTAAAAAAATAGCACGGTGTGTATGGCTGAATTTATCATGGAGTTTATATTAAATAGAGGGATACAGGCTGATCGAACAAGGGAAACAGAAAAAAAAAAAATAACGGTAAGAAAAGCATGATGTAAAAGGGTCAAAGAAAAGATATGAATGAAACAGGCGAGTTGAAGATATGAGTAACGAAGAGCTGATGTAAAAGGAAACGAAAGATAGATAGATTAATAGACAGATACAGACAGACAGACAAACAGACAGGCAAACAGACAGACACCGACAAAAAGAAAAAAGAAAAAAGAAAGAAATTCATGGAAAAGTGATATAAAGACCTGGAGAAGGGAACAAGAGAATAAAAAGAGAAGGAAGAATGAAGGCAGCGGGAGAGTGAGTGAGTGAAGAGTAATGTAACCTGATTAGATCCCCTTCCATCCCCCTCATAAAACTCTCAATTTAGCAAAGAGACTCCAAGAACCCGGAAGAAGGAAGGAGAGAAGGCTGTGAGGGAGATGAGAGAGATTTTGGGGTAAGACTTGAGAGCCAGTTAAGACCCTCTGAGTTTTCTTAGGTCTTCCCCTTAGACAGACCGCTTTCTTTCATTTCTGCTTTTCATGGCAGTTCCTTTTATCGATGCTCTATCTCCCAGTTCTTTCATTTGATTCCTGATGTTGGAGAGGAGCGCCTTCTTGCGGTGTGCTGACACAGTGGGGCGGTTCCGTTGCCTGGTTATGCAAACGCCCTTCAGTCTCCCTCTCTAACTCCTGAAAGAGGGATGGTGGACCGCAGGAGGGGGAACAATCAGTCTGTTAGATTCACATTCCAGTGATCCTGGGGTTACAACTCCTACTACATTATTTGAGTCTTCTTTCTTATCGCAATACCATTCCTGAACATTCTCGCCCTCTCTCACGCCGACTCTTGAAAAAATAATGACAGCATAAAGTGAGTTTCTTGATTAGCTCACAGCACAATGGGGTGATAGACCCGTGTAAACGTAAAAATAGTCAGTCACTTTTACCAGCTTCGTGTAACACAAACTCTGGGGATACGAAAGTCCAACAGGCTTGTTTATTACCGTTTTGTTATTACTTTTGGTGTTGTTATTGTTGTTGTTTCCTCTATGAAAAAACTCCGATTTCCTTTTACCCCCCGATCTTGACCTATCCTACAACCATCGTGTTCTCTCGGCGAACTCTATCACCATACCCACCATTATCTCAGCCATCCTTCTCACTCCTCTGTAGTTATGTCAGTCACCCGAGGATCCTCATCTCTACCCCCTTCGTCCTTCCTTCCTTCTACCACCCACCCACCCTTTCCCAATCACTCCTCCCACCATCCACCCTTCCCCCTTCCCTCCTCCCATCATCCACCCTTCCCCCTTCCTTCCTCCCACCACCCACCCTTCCCCTACCGTCAAATCTCCTTAATAAAAGTTTTAATAATTCCAATATCAGTAACCATTTCCTCCATAGGACTGATTTGGGACACCTGGTTTCATAGGCCTGACCCAGTTCGGGCTTGTGTGGTCTGAAAAATATGTAGTTGACTTAAGGTAACTTGAAATGATGTGCACTGAATTAAAACTAGTATTCTCTTTCACAAAATTTTTCACGTTTTCTCTGACACTGTTTGTGGTTATCGAATGGACCACCTCTCATCCGCACACACTGTCACACTTTCTCACACTACCTCTAATCAAAGCCATCATTCACACTATCTTTCCCACACTCTCATACTACCTCTTATCCGCACGCGGACCCTGGGTGTACACCATGACAATCATCACTGAAGCCGTCACAGTCATCCCTAAAATAATCACACGCATCACTCACATCATTTCAGTCATCACTTACACTATCACAGACACCGCTAACACCAACTTTCGGCCTCTCTCACAATACCTCTAATCCCTATACACTATCTCTCACACACTCTCACTCTAACTCTAATCCCTACACATTATCTTTCACACATTCTCTCACACTGCATCTAATCCCTACACCACTAGCACTATCTTTCAAACTCTCTCACACTACCTCTAACCCCTAGGCACTATCTCTCACTCATACTCTTTCCCACTACCTCAAATCCCTACTCACTATCTCTCACACACTCTCTCACACTCCCTCTAATCCCTAAACATTATCTTCCATCCCCACACAGGATCTAGGGATATTGAAGGGTCGAGTGAACCTGGACTACGTGGTGTCAGAAGATGATTACTCCCAACACCGCGCCCTGGCCATCCTCACCCCCACCACGGAGCTCAGTGGAGAGTACACCTGCTGGATATCCTCATTTCAGAACGAAGATTACAAGAGGAAGGACGTCATCATTTATGGTAGGATATTCATGACATCGTGGGTCGTACTACATTTCAGAATTGTCGTTACACATTTTCTTTAGCGATTTGTTATGCACATTACATCTTAACGTTCTCTTGTTTGCAGACTTTCTAGATACTAAAGTAGTATAAGTATCATACTAAAGGCTGTAATGTCGGGGTGTAATATGATCAGTATATCGCTAAGGAAGAGGCCCTAACAATGATATACTTTCTAAAATACCTTCTAGAATACCACCCTTTAACCATACCTGTAGACATTAACAACATTTATCATCACAAAATATATTCTTTCTTCCTCGACCAACCCCCAGTCCAGCCCATCCCACCAACTCCTCGCCACTCACCTTACCCATTTCTGTTCTCATGGGAATATTATCTGTGGTACGCCCGTATACGCTTTGTGTGTGTGTGTGTGTGTGTGGTCGTGAATTGGAATGTGGTGTGATTCTGGATGTAGGTGTGGGTATATGCGAGTGAATGAGCAAGGAACAGTACTGGGGTGCATACATGACAGCCCCATTCCAACCCACAGTACACAATGACTCTTAGCTCGCAAATCACCCACTCTTTCCTCCTTCCCTCTCACTGCGCGCTGTAATGGCAACGTTAAAACTGATAAATGATCCCCTTGTTTGTTGACTTTATTCTCTAGCAATTAGGAAAGGCTTTACAATTCACGAGTTCGCTCCGTATTTTTTTTTTTTCCTGAGAGAGACTACCATTGTGGAGACATGTGGACTAAGATAAGAGAGTGATGAGAAAAAGAAGGAAGAGAAATACTGGTAGGAGAGCAATGGAGAGAAGGAAGAGGGAAGGAGGAAAGAGAAGGAAGGATGGGAGACAGCAACAAGCACACCAAAACTATGTACAGTAGTCCCAGTCCAGTGCACGAAACAATGAAATGTGTCTAAAAAAAATAATTATAATAATATTAATGCCAAAGTTAGCCCCCAAAGTTTTCTGCAACGATTCCGGTTGCTATAGAAACGATTTTTCTTAGAACTTTCTCCTCCTCCTCCTCCTCCTCCTCCTCCTCCTCCTGCTGGATAAATGACCTGCCTTGCCCATTTCTCACGCAGTTTTTGGAATGGGAAAAAGAATGATAAATGCGTGGAAACAATGATACCTAACACCGAGGAAATTAGAATGTAGACAGTTAATGGAAGCAGTTTAGAAGTATTCACAGGGAGGGAAAGAGGGAAGGAAGAAAGGAAGAAAAAAGGAGAAAGATGGAGGGAGGAGGGGTGGAAGATGAGAGAAAGGGAGAGGAAGAAAAGAGAAGGAGGAGGGATGGAGAATGAGGAAAGAGGGAATAAAAAGAAGAGAGAGGGAATAAACTTGGCAGCCGAAGTGAATAAAGTTAGAGAGGAAGAGAGAAGGAACATGGAAGAAGAGAAAGAAAAATGAAGCAAAGAGAAGGTAAATGGAAGACAGTAGGAAGATAAGAGAGAAAACGGAAGGAAAAGAGAAAGAGGGAAAGAAAATGGAAGGAGGAGAGGAGATAAAAGAAAGTGGAAGGAAGAGAGAAGGAGATGAAGGAGAGTGGAATGTAGAGAGAAGGACGGGCGGAAGACAATTGAGGGAAACGAGAGAAGAAAGATAGAAGGAAGAAAGAAAGCAGAGGGTAGCGAGAATGAAGACGGGAGGAAGAGAAAGAATGAAAGGAAGAGAGGGGAGGAGAATGAAAGGGAGCGAAAGAGGAGAGGAAAAAGAGGTGGGGAATCAAGAGGAACCGACGCTGAAATAAGAAGGGACTGAAATGAGTCCGGACAGCCACATAATACAAGAAGAATTCCAGCCATTTTAAAGCTCTCTTGTTGCCGGATGGAGAGATATGAGAGTGAGGAGAGAGAGGGGAGGAGGAGAAGGGAGAGACGGGGGGACGAGAAGGGAGAGACGGGGGGAGGAGAAGGGAGAGAGGGGGGAGGAGAAGGGAGAGAGGAGGAAGAGAAGGGAGAGAAGAAGAAGGGGGGAAGGAGAAAGGAGGAAGAAGGAGGAGTTAAAGGACGGAAGAGGAAAAAGATAGGGAACAGAAGAAGGAGAAGCAATAGAGAAGTGAAGTTTCATAGAACGAGGAGAGAAGTACAGAGAGGAAGAAGGAGGGAGGGAAGAGAAAAGGAAACAAGACAAGAGAAAGAGAAGGTTTGATGAAAGAAGCAGAGAAGGAAGGGGAACATAGGGAAGCAGAAGAGATACCGAAAAGTCAGGTGGAAGTAAATGGTGAGAGGGAAATGGAAAGGAGAGGATAAAGGAAAGGAGAAGAGGCGGAAGGAGGAGAGAAGAAAGAAGAACGAGAGATGGAAAAACCGGGAGAGAAGAGGGAGGGAAGGAGAGGAGATGGGTATGTAGAAGAGAGAGAGGAGGAGAGAAAGAAGTAGAAGGAGAAGGGGGAAGGGACAGAAGAGGAAAATGAAAGGAGATGAGAGTATGGAAGTAGAAGAAAGGAGATGAGAGAGGGAAAAGATAACAAAGGAAATGAGAAACGGAAGAGGCAAGGCTACAGAAAAGTAAAAGAGAATGTAATACAGAAATAGAGAAAAGGAAATGAGGAAGACTGGAAAGAAGAATAAGAAAGCAGTCAAACAGGAAATAAAATGAAATAAAGGAAAAAAGATGCGAGACGAAGAAGGAAAAGAAAGGGGAAAAGAGAAAAGTCGTTAAAAATTATACTGTAAAAATCAATACTTCAGTCACTTAAATTTGGTTAAGATTTTTTCTTTCTGCATATTTTCCGTAACTCAGTGGAGGAATCAGACAAGACTACGGCTCCACATCCTTTCCACAATACTTCTTCGCGAGTAACATCATATCCTAGCGTTAATCATCTTGCTACAGCTCGGCATTCAAGACGGAGAGATGGCAGCTTTACGACAAATTAAAGTGAACAGAGTATGGGCGCGCTCTTTGGCGGCGGACACATCACGCCGAGGACACCAAATACAGGGTGGTCCACATATAACCCTCCTCTTTCACTACGTCAGATTGATTTTTGGTATGTTATAGGGACGGCCCAGTCAGAAGTATCAGCGTCTATCCTGCATCATTCTCTTTTCCTACTCCCAGTGCCTCACCCCCGCCCACACCAACAGACTGAGCCGTCCCTGCAAAACATAGATACCATCAAGTGAGTTTCTAGCGAAGCGCTGTTTACGGACTGTCCCATGATTATATTCTTGCTACTTCCAGACGATTTTGTTCAGTTGATGAGAGCACCCAGGTAATGGCGGGTTTATTGAGGTCTGTATCCAACCCCTTCATGAAACGTCTCCTCTGACCTGCATAAAATCGTCTGGTGAGAGCAAGGGTTAACGAAAAGAGGTGGCCGTACTGAAAGAGTTATCAAAAGTAGGACAGAAAAGAGTATGGAGAACTGAGAGACGCGCACGCAAACACGCACACGTATACGTATACATAAATACACACACACACACACACGCACACACATCACCCCCTTCCCCCACACACTCTCCCCATCTCCCATAACCCTGTCCCTTTTCAAAACTGGCCATGTATTTTTCAACTAATTTCGCGTTTGATGGTCGAGTAACTTAATTTGTGTTTGTGTGAATGGCGCGAGATTGCCCTGTTTAGCTCTGATAGGCTTGATATCGCTGACTGACACTGATACCACTTTGATACTGCTGGTTTTCATTTTATCTCACTCTGTCTCTCTCTGTTTGGCTGTATCTGTCTATTTATCTAGTTAGCTAGCTATGTGTCTATCTATCTATTTATCTATATTTCTCTCTCACTCCTTTCTTTCTCCCCCTCTCCCTCCCTTCTCCCCCTCTCTCCCTCACTCCCCCCTCCCTTCTCCCCCCTCTTCATTCCTCTTCCTGTCTCCCTTCTCCCCCTCTCCCTCCCTCTCCTCCCCAGCACAGATTTCCATATAAATAATCAGCCTTGTACGTAATTACAGCTGTGTCTATTTAATATTCATCCAGCCTGGTGGTGTGACAGTACAACAATGGAGTTTTGGAGATATCGTAACTTCTCTCCCTCGGCGATTTATTCTTCTCGTCACACCTTAATGTTCTCTTCCATATTAGTGATGCAAACTGTGTCGATGTTAAAACTCGATAAATCATAATTTAAAGGGGAAGGTTAAAGTGAAGTGTGCAAAATAAATCGCTAAGTAAGAGGTGCTCCGAAACCTCCTATGCCACCCACAATACAGTTCAGTTAGTTTCATTTTCCTACATTCTCTTCATATTTTTTGTTTTAATCCATGGGTTTTGCTCTTCGTATTGGCATTCTTATACAGGGTTAAGATGATGATGATGATGATGATGATAATGGTTCCCTTTATACGTGCATCATTAGTTAGTGCAATCATCTGTTGGTGGAAAGTTAGATGATGATGATGATGATGGATTCTTTCAAAAAAAAAAAAAAAAAATGTCTATGTTGCCTTTCACAACGCCGAGCGCATATGTAACTGAAGGTTTATATTTACTGTAGCCTATATCGCGTTGTATTTGCTGCTCTTCTCACCACCGTCCCCTTTGACCCCTTCACTGGTGTAACATTTCCCTTATTCCATTACGACCACCACCAGGCGATCTTATTCTCCTCTTGTACACTTGTATTTCTCCTTCAGTCCAGTCAGTGTTCGTGTATAAAGCAATGAACTCTCTTTTAGTATGAGTCTGGGCCTGACATAAAGATGGTTTCAAGCCCATTCCCACAGATTCTTTCATAAACTCAGTAAAGTAGAAAAAAGTAGTTGTCCTATTCAAGGTGTTAATTCAGTTAGATGAGTTAAGTTAGGCCCAGACAAGTCAGGTTAGCGATCCGGCCTACTAACAACGGATGGCAGTGTGTGGGAACGGTATCCTCTGCAGCGTCGAGTAGATCTTAATTTGCTTCCCGACGTAGTTAGTGAGGGTAACGAGGCTGTTAGAGCGTGACCCGCCTGCTGAGTGAGGGGAGAGGTGTGGGTGGACTCGAAGGAAGTGTGGCAAAGAATGAGAGTGTGAAAAAGGAAAAAAATATCGATGTGGGGATGGAAAAACGGCGGGGTTGGCGGAGAGTAATGGACAGATTGGAGTAGGATACTGAAGGGTGTGGTTAGGGAAAGGATTTGGCGGAAAATGGCAAAGGATAAAATAAAATGAAAATAAAAATCAATAAAGAGTGTTGAAAAGCGGTGGAGACGAGTGTGCTGAATGGACTGGGTGTACAGGAGAAGGGAACAGTGTGAAAAACAAAAATCGATAAAGGTGTACAAACGGTGGGCGCAGGACTGGGTCGATGATAGGTAAAAAAAAAAAGTGTAACAAAAAAAAATCGAGTTGGAGCGAGATAAAAGGTAGGGTGGATGAGGAGCTGTGTAAATTGGACTGGGGTGGGAGTGTGTGGTCAGGGAGGGGATGTGGGATTATGAAAAAAATCAGTGTTGAGTGAAAGACACACGTACTGTACATACTGGCCAGTCTCACACATCCCCGTCCATCTTACACGTCCGCCTATCCATCATCACCGTCACGTTGAGGGGACGATCTGCGGTGTTCTGAAGGTGTTCCCCGGAAATCATCACCCCATTTTCACCTCTGCCGCACACACACACACACACACACACACACACACACCTCGCCCAGCCTCCCCGACCCTTCATTATCTCCTACCTACTTCACACCCCCACCTATGCCCCTCCCACCTCACCCTCAATCTCACACCTCCGCCTCACCCCCGACACCAACCTTGACAAACGACCGCTCGCTAAATTACTGGCCGGGGAAAAAGCCGAGTTTCCCAGTTTAAGTTCGTTTGGGGAGGGTCGATTTTTTTAGGGGGTGAGTCACAGGGAAGAAGTGATGAAGAACTGACAGGGAAAATTGACGGGGGGATCGAGGGGAGAAAACTAACGGCGAAGAGTGGTGAGAAAGAGTTGAAGGGGGAGAAAAATGATGGAAAGGAAATAATGGAAGAAGTGACGATGAGTTGACAGGGAGAACTGATGGAAAGGAATTGGCGGAGGAAAGTCGATGGGAAAGGGTTGATGGAGGAGAGTGATGGGAAGAAATTGACGGGAAGTAGCGTTTAAAAATTGAAGGGAAGGAATTGCTACAAAGGAGCTGATTAAAGAAAATGGTTGAAGGAACTGGCGGAGCTTGGGCAGAGAGAGGGTGGACTCGCCTCCAGTTAACCTCTGCCCGTATCAGTACTTGCCTAAAGGTTAATGAAGACTGTATGTAACCCGTTTAGTTCTAAAAGTACCTGTATATGCTAAGCTGAATGACACCGTATTTGCATGGCAAGATCAGAGCGGAAAATAGGTCATTATTCTTAAGCGGTTAAGTGACAAGTGGAACACTAAGAGTACATTGATAAACAAAGTGACGTGGTACTTCATGTGGTGATGCTTTTGAAGACCATGCTCCCTCCTTTAGCTTGAATAAGATGTAGGAGCATATATTCTGGGATACCGAGGTGTATTGTGAATTGCGTATAACTATACGCACGGAACATGCCAGATTTCACATCCCCCGCCTAAATAATGACCACGGATATCCTAGGGGTTCAGGGGGCAAAGTGTGTGGCATGAAGGGAACATGAGTCTGCAAGTATCATGAAGGCCGTTATCCAACCCTAAACGGTATCCAGCTGAGGAAACTCATGTACTGACACACAATTGAGTTGATGGAACGATGATGATGATGATGATGATGATGATGATGACGATGATGATTATCATTATCATTTTATGGTCTACGTCTCCTCCAGTCTCCTCTCCTGTCCCTTCCATCCTGCCGACTGAAAGCACCCTGGCTACTTTCAGTACATCATTTCTCATATTCTCCTTCACATTTTTATTTTATCACGCCTTGTTCATTCTCCCCCCCTCCCTCCGTCATCACTGTTGTTTGTACCCCTTTCTTTTACTGTTCTACTACTTGTCTGTCCCTATCTCTTTCCCTGTCCTTTCCTCCTTTTCTTCCTCCTCCTTTGTCTGTCTCTCTGCCCTTCACTATCTTTATAGCATTTTCCTTATCTCTTTTTCCCTTTCATTACCCTTTCTTCCTCTGCTGTCCGCTCTCCTCCACCCCTTTGCCGTCCTCCATTACTCCTCAGCCCTTCTTTCCTCCTCCTCTCCTGTCCTCTTCCTCCACTGTCTCCACATGACCTCCCCCTTCCTCCCCTCTCCCTCCACTATCTCCTCTCCTCTCCCCCTCTCCTGCTGTTAAATAAATGATGATATAGATTTTCCTTTATGGCCTCGTAAAGCTTGGCCGTCCCTCCCAAGTTTACACTCCCTTAGCCTGTTTCCCTATGTTTCCTCTCACACCTGATTCTTTTTTTTTTTTTCTGAATACACTTTCTCTTTTCCTGCCACCTTTTCTCTACGATGGCGTCTTAACCCCTTTCACCTGAAGACTTATTTTTAGTTTATTGATGCTACTTCCAGATTGCTTTGGTCAGTTCAGGAGAGATTTCCTTGAACTGGACTGGTTAAGTACTCGGATAGCCATGATAATCTCACCCATTACTAGAAACTATTTCTAATCTGAATAAAAATGGTTTGGTCGAGACAAGAATTAACTAAAAAATAATGTATCCAGACTGAAGAGGTTAAATGAGTCTGTTTATGCCTCATCCAACCTGTTTTACTTGTAGAGGCTGCCTCTTCAGTACTAGGACGTCCAAGAGATTCAGTAATTGTATGATGTATTCCATTTGTTTTATTTTTTATTTATTGTTTATTTATTTCTTATTATCATGACAGCAGGATACTCGTAATCTCTCTCTCTCTCTCTCTCTCTCTCTCTCTCTCTCTCTCTCTCTCTCTCTCTCTCTCGTAGTGATCCATTTAGAGATAGCTTTCATATAATACAGTCACCCTTAACCCACTCATAGTAGGGACAGCTCTAATATTCTGTTCCCGCAAACACCAGATGAAGTTATTTAGCTGAGTAAGTCATAGGAGCCCTTCCCCTTCCCTTTCCCCTTCCCCTTTCCCTTCCCCTTTCCCTTCCCCTCCCCCTTTAGCCACCACAAGCCAGCGTGAAATTAGTGCCCCCTTTCGCCCTTGAGGCCTGAACCTGCCCTAATTACAGCCCAGCAACAATCACTCTTCTTGATTGGTACACACACACACACACACACACACACACACACACACACACACACACACACACACATAACTCTTCTTGATTGTGAGACACACACATATACACATCGCTCCTTCACACACACACACACACACACACACACACACCGCCTTAGAGAAGTGTGTTTATATTAACCCCCCTCACCCTGTACACCCAGCGCCTGCCTCGGAGGTGTCACTCAGTTACCACAAGCCTGGTGCAGACCGTGTGGTAGTGTCGTGTCGCGCCGGGCGGGTCTTTCCTGCACCAGACATCGCCATCTACAGGAGCTCACCCGCCGCTGACAGGTGAGAGAGAGAGAGAGAGAGAGAGAGAGACTTACTGGCTGATACATATATTGTCTGAGTGTCGAGTGACTGACTCACCAAATTGATTGATGACTGACTAGTTGTTTAAGGGATTTAATGACTGAGTGACTGAATGGCTGATTGAGTTCCTGATACCAGGAGATTAATTATTTGCCTAATTTTATGACTGATCTATGTACTGCATATTTTGCCGGGCGCCTAACGTCAGAATCCATTCAGCCGCGACAGAAATCCCTAACTACTTGGCCCCGGGGCGTCCCTCCTAAGCTGAATAACATTGTCTGACGTTAGTGGGAGAGGTTAAGTTCCCAGTCGCCATTCCCTCGTTCCTCTCGTGGACGCCTTCCTTCATGTACTGTACAGTTCTCCCATTAAAAGAAAAAAGTACCTGACGTTTTTCCTTCCTCATATTCTTAAGCAAGGGATGAAAAGTTTGAAATAGTCACCAGAAACTGAAATACTCGTACTCGTATTCTCCATGGATGTGTATGTCTGCAGTTCCTACTTATTGACTGAGAAGAAACAAGTTTATACAACCTATGAAATATATTATCCATTCAGAAATATCTGCTTTAATGAAAAACGGGAACAGCAAGAACATTCACTGTGAAATCGTTGATCGCCTGACTGCAGATATAAATGTATTTTTGATCGAGTATTTCTCTTTTCTTTTGATTGTTTCATGTTTAATTTAGCATTGGAGTGAGAGATTTGCTTTCCGATACACTGCCAGATTGTAAGCCTCATTTTTCTATCTCTTTTCAACACGAGCAAGTCTAATTTTTTTTCGCGGGGCGTCTTTTCATCACGAGTTCTGATCCTCTTTTCCCATTCTCGAGCGCATCCCATCTGAATTTAATCGCCTTGAAACTTTTCCCTTTGCCCCGGTGTTGTGTGTGAGGCTCCGGATGGTTGCAGTATTTCTCCGAGCGAGTTGGGGATCCAGGAAGGCAATATTCTGTTTAATAAAGGACGTTCCGAAGTTGTGTCGGTCTGAACGGTGAGTTGTGCTGAAACTCTTGATTGGTTTATGCTGGTAGCGTTCCGTGCATTTTTTTTCAATAGTTCTGACAGGTGAAAAACTTTATTGAGACTCCTTTTTGTGCTTGAACTACTATTTTTCTCTGTGTATGCGATATTTTATGCGTAGGCTACCACTTCCCGCCCTCCCGACACACAGACTTCCATTAGCTTTCTTACACTGTTCTTATTTTATCCTTATCGTATTACCCTTAACTTTATTACTTATATTGCCTATTTCCCCCCCCCCCTCCTCAGACGGTCGGTGTTGGAGGGGGAGGGGCGTGAGGACAGCTGCCACTTCTGTTACCTTACTATGATCTTTATCATATTACCCTTAATACTATCATTATTATGTGTATTGTCTCTCCCCCCACACGGTTGATGCTAGAGGGAGCGTGTGTGTACAGGCGCCACTTCTGTTATCATTAGTATACAGTATTGTTCTTATTTTTATCCTAGTAATAGTGCCCATAACTATGTTATATATATTGTCTATCCCACCCAGACGGTCGGTGTTGGAGGGGGCGCGTGTGAACAGCCGCCACTTCAATTATCGTTCATATTTTGTCCTTATATTTATCATTATCATATTTTCCTTATCAATATCCTTATTATATTGTCCTTAACTTTATTGTATATGGTCTAACCCCCCCCCACCCAGACGGTCGGTGCTGGAGGGGGCGCGTGTGGACAGCCGCCATTTCTCTGAGTTGGGTTACTTCAACATCAGCATCGAACTGGAGGCGTTTGACTTCGAGCTGGACGCTGAGACCATGTTTGAGTGTGTGCTGACCATCCCTGACACGGAGTACAGAGTGCACGAGAAGATACTGTACTTACCAGGTAATGTACTAACACGTGTACTGTACTACCCCATGTACTGATCATGTTTGAATGTGTGCTGACCATCCCTTACGCGGAGTACAGAAGATATTGTACTTACCAGATAATGTACTTACCCTTGTACTGTTCTAACCCATGTACTGACTTGCCTTTGTACTGTACTAACCCAGTACTGATTTGCCTTTGTACTGTACTGACCCATGTACTGCCTTACCTTTGTACCGTACTAACCCATGCAGTGACTTACCCTTGTGCTGTACTAACCTATGTAATGACGACGTCTGGGTACTGACGATCCCAGACACCGAGTATAGAAAGCACGAGAAGTTACAATTCTTATCAGGCGATGTACTGACCTGTGTACTGCGCAAACCCATGTACTGACCATATCTGAGTGTGTACTGACCATCCCTGACACAGAATACAGGGTGCAGGAGAATATATTGCATTTCCAAGGTACTCTACTAATCAGTGTGCTGTACTAACACCTGCAGTTAGTGCGTCAAGTCTCAGGACACCCAGTATATATAGATACACAAACGATCCCAAACATTGATTTGCAAGACTTCAGGAATGCTTTAAAATCCACAAAATCATGACTTCACTCCTCTGTCAAATCTTTTATCTTCTCTCTAGCCCAACCTTCCCTCAAACCCCGCCACCACCGCCCGCACATATACACAGAGATGAACACCAATACACACTGACTTGTAATAAATTGTGTGTGCACTAGAGACAGCGGGAGCATGAACATACTCTCTTTCAGTTCGATTATATATTTGCTTTACTCTCTCTCTCTTTCTCTCTCTTGGCTTCCCTTTTGCTCGTTCTTCCTTTCCCCACCCCACTCAGCCTCTCTCTCTCAGTTTAGTTCCCGCGTCGCATTCCTCCACTTCTCTTGTTTCATTCACCTTTTAGATGTATAACTTCAGAATAGGCAGGTTTGAGAGAGAGAGAGAGAGAGAGAGAGGGCGAGTGTGTGTGTGTATGTGTGTGTGTGTGTGTGTGTGTGTGTGTGTGTGTGTGTGTGTGTGTGTGTGTGTGTGTGTGTGTGTGTGTGTGTGTGTGTGTGTGTGTGTGTGTGTGTGTGTGTGTGTGTGTGTGTGTGTGTGTGTGTGTGTGTGTGTGTGTGTGTGTGTATTCAGCTGTGTTTGCGTGCGTAATGGTAATGATGGCACTGTTAGCAGGTAAATACATACACAGGAAAAAGTAACCATAGCAGTGTGTGTGTGTGTGTGTGTGTGTGTGTGTGTGTGTGTGTAGGTGTAGAGGGAAGGCTGGTGAGAGTGGAATACATTTGCCTAACTTGATACTTGAAGAGGGAGTCGAATTTGTGTCCATAGAAAGGGAGAGTGAGAGGCCCTGGAGAGGAGAGAGGAAGAGGAAGCGGAAAGAGGAAGGAGAGGAAAGGGATAGAAAAGGAAAAAGAGAGCAGAGGATAGAAAATAAAAAACAGGAAGGAGACGTAAGGAAACGAGAGAAGGATGGGAGGAGAGGTAAAGGAAGGAGGGGAAAGCCAACAGGAATGAGAAAGTAGAAAAGATAGGAGATGAATGTAAAAAGGAGACAAGAAAAGAAAGCAAGAAAAGGAGAGACGAAGAGGAAGGGGAAAGAGAAGAGAGAAGAGGTAAGGAGAGGAAGAAAAAAGGGAAAGAGGAGAATTAAAGAGGAAGGAAAGGAGAGAGGAAATGAAGAAAGGAAGCAGGAAGGGCGAAGAATGAAAGAGGAGAACAAGGGGAATGATAAAAAGAGGAGGAGAGAAGAGGATAGGAAAACGAGAGAAAAGAGGCAAAGAAAGAGGAAAAAGACAAAAGGAAAGGAGAGAACAGTCGAAGAGAAGTAGGAGAAGAATTAGAGAATGCGAAGGAAAACTATTGGTGGAAGCTAAAGGTAAAGATGAACAAGAGGAAGCTATGAAGAGGAGGAGGAAAGGGGAAAGGTCGTACATCCTTCTCTTCCTCTCCTGCTTCTCTCTCTCTCTCTCTCTCTCTCTCTCTCTCTCTCTCTCCTTCCACTTCACTTCCTCTTCTCCATTCCACTGCATTTGTGGAGGGGAAGTAATGGGGATGTGCGGATGGAGAATGACAAGAGAAGTGAAGGAAAGAGTGTGTGTGTGTGTGTGTGTGTGTGTGTGTGTGTGTGTGTGTGTGTGTGAGACAGACAGACAGACAAATAGTAGTAGTAGTAGTAGTAGTAGTAGTAATAGCAGTAGCAATTGTTGTTGTTGTTGTTGCCCTTGTAGTAGTAGTAATTGTAGCAGTAATAGTAGTTGTTGTTGTAGTTTTGCTGTTTTTGGAATAATAATAATAATAATAATAATAATAATACGAGACTTCTGATAATCTTCGTATCCAGTGTAAAATATAACTCTGTAATTCCCATACAATTATATTCAACTTAAAAGAGACCTCTCACGGCAGAGATAAATACAAACTCCACTAAACCCTGCAGTACGATTGTCTTCTTTTTATTTCTGTGTTTATCTGTCTGTCTATCTATCTATCTGTCTTCAGTCAGTTCCACCTTTATTACGAAAGACATCTTGTAATTTAAGGCTTCGAAACAGTCTCCATTAACTATTTTTCTACGATGTTTTTCTTCTTTTTTCTTGCTTCCATCCAGTGAATTTTTATTCAGCTTAGGAACGACTTTTTGAACTGGAGGGACTATGCTTTTCTTACACCAGCTTGGCCAAAATTGCCATCTCTCCAACTTGAATAATGTATTGTAACAGTAGACTAACCCTGATATACGATGCTAGTCACAAATAGGTGCTATGGAAAAGATGCAGAATACTGTACTAATTTAATTATTTTATATAGTGAGTTACATGAATTAAGCTGCACAAGGACGAAATTCTGGGTCAAGTTAAGGTGAAAAGACTATATTTATAACCTTAATTAATCCCTGTACTAGAAAAGGGCTCTCTCAAGCTGAACAATATGGGCTGGTAGTATCTATCTATCTATATACCTAGGCTCATTCTCCCCAAGGGTGGGGGGGGGAGCCGACACAGGACGACACATTCACCAAATTACTCATCCACACACACACACACACACACACACACACACACACACACACACACACACACACACACACTCGTATCAGGTAGCAACAAGATGAAAATAAAAATAACGTCCTCCGGCTGAAAGAGCTAAAATGGGATGTATTAAAATGCAAATTTGAACGAGAAAGAAAGGGGGGAAAATGTCTGATGTATTCTCTTGCGGTAGGTCTAAATTTAAAGGGTGAAATAGAAAAGAGGGAATGGAAGGAGGGATAATGAAACGTGAGAAGTAAAGGGGGAAAATGTCTGATGTATTCTCTTGCGGTAGGTCTAAATTTAAAGGGTGAAATAGAAAAGAGGGAATGGAAGGAGGGATAATGAAACGTGAGAAGTGGCAAGGAAGTGGCAAGAGGATAATCCCAAAACAAGAAAGTGAAAACCGTACAACAAGTAAGCCACTGAATACGATTGGTACCTCTCAAGCTGAAAATATTGTACAGGGTGCATGAGAACTAATAAAATCTATGGAAATCAGTCTTCATATTTCTCAAGTCAACTTAATGCATCTTGTACTCTCTTTAAACTGCGACTGTGTTCTTGTATTCTAAAGTACTTTCTCCAGTTTTCATAATAATTATCAGGTCAAAAGCAACTTATCTACAGGTATATCAGCATTAGATTTTCTGCAATTAGATTGACAAACAGGTCCTATACATCCTAAATTACGAAAGAAAAGAGACGCTGAGGAAGGAAAAGAGGCGGAAAAGTGAGATACAAAAGTGTGACTTAATACAGAATAGGAAAGAAGACAGAGAAGCAGAAAGAGTACAGTAAAATGAGGCAAAAAAAAAAAATAGAATAGGTAAAGAGGAAGTAGACGAGGTAGAAAAACTAGAGATAAAAAGAATTAGATGAAGGAGCAGAGGTATATGAAAAAGTATTAGTAGTAGAAGAAAGAGTAGAAAGCCCCCTCCACCCTGACGCCCCCTGGGACTCCTGTTGGTTGGGAGGGGGTGTCAGCTAGCGAGGCCTCCACACAGTAAAAGTTATCCCACACCTCCTGAATATGCAAATGTACACACACACACACACACACACACACACACACACACACACACACACACACACACACACCACTCAGATCGACTGTAAGTGTGGGTAGGGGAGAGGGATGTGGGTGGGTGTATTTGAAGAAGGTTGTGTGTGTATGTTTGATGAAGATGCTGCTGCTGATAATGATGATAATGATGGTGTGTGTGTGTGTGTGTGTGTGTGTGTGTGTGTGTGTGTGTGTGTGTGTGTGTGTGTGTGTGACAAACAAGCAAAAAGACAGACAGCCAGAGACAGACAGAATATAAGTTTCTCCAACAAATTCTTTCCCATCTCACTAATCTCAAATCTCTCTCTCTCTCTCTCTCTCTCTCTCTCTCTCTCTCTCTCTCTCTCTCTCCTACTCGTACTCTGTCATCAAAACACACACACACACACACACACACACACACACACACACACACACACACACACACACACACACACACACACACATTCCTTTAAATATTCATACAGCCTTTCATAAAGACATTGGTCTCTCTCTCTCTCTCTCTCTCTCTCTTTCTGTGGTATAATATTTGCGTGAAGTAATGGCGGGTGGGTGTGTTTACTTCCGCATCACCCTGTTATTAGTAAGCACTGCCGCCTGATCGCCCTCTTACACATAAACACATGCTGGAGCGTTCGGGACAAAGCTGACGTTTCGGTTTGACGAGGGATTCTTTCTTTTCTTTTTTTTCTTTTCTTTTCGTTTTTCCCTTTTCTTTTGTTTTTTTCTTTGTTACTTATTTTTTCCTACTTACATCCTTCCATTGTAAATACTCGTATCTTGTTAAATAATTGGCCATGCTCGCCCATAAAAGCAAGCTGCAGCTTTCGGGACAAACTGTTTCTTAGGTTTCGGGGAATTTGTGTTTTTAACATTAAATCTCGCATTCTCGGCGGTTAAGGAAGCTCCCAACACCTCTTCCTTAGCCATTTATTTTTGAATATGGCTGGTTAATATATTTTTTGCACGTTATATATGGAGAGTATGGAGATATTGCAAGGTTTTATATAACACAGAAGAGGATAGCATAGTGTAGTAAGCAAAATTAATAGTTTAGGCTGTGTCAGGGAGCATTCTTAACCTACGAGAATTCGGACCTTAGTGTTTACTGGATATTCGTATTTCTTATCTTACGATTTCTTAATTAATTCGCTCTCTTACAGCCACAAAAACAGGGCTATTTCTAATCACTCCATTTCGAAAATCTCCCAAGCAGAATAATATCGTCTGGAGGTAGCTTAAAAAAAAGTATATAAGAAACCGACGAGGGATATGGTAAAGGTAAGAGGCTTATGTGGAGAGTGGGTTTGGCTTAGAGGTGAGAGTGTACGAGGCTTTACAATTCTCTCCATCCATCCTCCACCTCCCTACCCCCTATTTTTTCCTCCCTCCTTTCATTTCTCTGCGTCTTTTATTCCCTCTGCTCTCCTCTTCCCTCCTCTCCTCCTCTCTCCCCTGTTGCCTCCCAAACCCCGTCCCTTGTATCTTCTTTCCTCTCCCTTCTCTCTTTACCTCCTTTTCTCTCTTTTTCCTCTCCTCTTCCCTCATTTCCTCCTGTCTCGTCTCTCCTCTTCCAAACCCCTACCCTTTCCCTCCGCACCCCTGCCTCTTTTCTTTCTTCTCTTCCTCTCTTCTCTTTAAAATATCGATTACTTAGACTAGTGAGCTTTACATAAAACAAGAATTTCACTAAAAATTACACCTATGGTCTTCGTCGACAGCAGTGTAAAAATTCTTCACTGCCTTCCCTCTTCCTTTTTTTTCCCCTTTTCTCTCTCTTTCTCTCCTCTTTCCTTCCCTGCCTTCTTTCCTGTTCTCTCAACATCCCTACCTTTCTCTCCAGAGTTTTACCTCTTTCCTCTAGAGTTCAGCATCCTCATTCCTTTCATTCTTAACCTCACCAGCACGATGTCGTCATTCACTACCTTCATGGGGCTGGATAGGGATGCCTTCATGTGGTGGCATCGATTTAAGCAGGTGACTCAACTGCCTGATTATACAAACGTCTCTCAGTTACTTCCCTATCCCCCTAAAGGAGGGTGGTGGACTGAAGGAGAAGGGCAACTTAAGCCTGCAGTTCTGCTGGTTTACCTTACAGATAAGCCTGGCGCGACAATAATAGCAATAATAATCTATCTATCTATCTATTGCCAGACGCCTCAATCCCGTTTGGGGTGGCCACAAACAAATCGCCTCCAAGTCGCCCTGTCCCCCGCCATTTCACTGCCCTGCTCCCAACTCACACCCCCCTCTCTCATATACCTCTCCACCCCATCCCTCCATCTCATCCTCGGTCTCCCCCTCCCTCTTCCACCCTCCACCTTACTCATATACACTCTCTTCGTCAGTCTTTCACCCTCCATCCTCTCCACATGGCCAAACAATAAAATAATAATTAAAAAAAAAAAAATAAAAATAATAATAATAATAATAATAATAATAATAACGAATTAGCTTATTATTATTATTGGTCAATTCCTAAGCTCCCTTTTTCAGTCCTTGTCTTTCCTACTGCTTATTACCGCTCGATTTTCAGACGCAGTGTGTTCAGGCATCTTGCACTGAAAGGTTCTTGATTTTGGTTTTATTTTGTACAACTTTTCTTTCGTTTAGAATGTTGTCAGTATGTTGTTGTTTTTTTCGCTCTCATATTAAATCATGCCCATGCGATATGTTTGAAGTGCAGGATTTACGATGGATTCATAGCTTAATACATTAATTTGGAGACGTATTTTCCATTTTATTCTCTCTGACTCCAGACAGTTTTGTTCAGCTTAAGAATATATTAGGTGGATTCGCCCACCATCCACTCACTTGATGTTGTGCTGCCTTCGGGGGACTCTACACTAAGTGGCAAGCCAAAGTTTCTTGTCAATCAAGAAACGATTTACTACTTTGGGTGGTGACCATATAACCAAATGATGCCCGGTTGTTTAATAGGGCAAGGTACTCCAGTTGGGTCGAACCTGTAAGGGTTTATATTAGAGGGATGACTCAGGTTTATTGCTCACATAATGCAACTCAGGCAAGAGTGAAGTTGGTCACCCTCGCCTTAAATGTAGGAACTGATTATCCTAGCTCCAGGCTCCTACGCTTCTGGTGGGGCAAAAAAAGACTGGATGATGGTTGGACGGATATACAAGCTGTATCTAACCCCCCCAGTTCAAACGCCACTTAAAGCCTATAGAAATAGTTTGATTTTATGAATTTTTAAAAAAAGCGTCAAAGGAGTGAAGAGCTTAACAGGAGTCTTCCAGAAATTTGGGAGGACAGGGTTATATTCCCTGATCCATTCCCTATTATACGCTCCTCTGATTTGGCACTGCAGTATGTACTCTTAAAGAAACTGAAACTATGACATTCAGAAAGATATAATGTCTTCTCTTCTCTCATTTCCACAGGTCTGGCGGCCGTCACAGCGCCAGGTAAGGAGTGTTCTTGTAAACAAAGGAAAGCTGAAGCTGTTTCTTTTATATTATTATTGAAGTCTTCAGATTATCGTACTTTATCTTGCTATTTTCTGTATGATAAAAAGCAGCCTTATAATATATGGCTGCTTGTAACAAAGCTGTCACTCTTCAGCAGCGTGAGGAAGGGACTGATAATAACAATATGCTTAGAATGAGTCGTTTAAGTTGCTGTTTTTGAGTAATTCCAGTCTGTCTACCTAGGTAGATCCATCAACCGCAGACAAGCGACCTCCCCTGCAAGTTTCTCTCCTTTAAATCACTTTAAAATGAGTGTTCAAGTGGAATAATCTTTAACCTCCTTCAACCACTGGACGTCATAATGATATGTTCGTGCTGTCTTCGAACGCTTTTATTCAGTTTAGAAAAAAATTTTGAACTGGAAGTGTTACAGACTTCATCTACCCCGTCAGAACGAGAAGTATCTCCTGAATTTATTGAAGTGATTTAGAAATAGCAATAATAACTTTAAATAATGCATCATCATAGTGTAGGGTTGAAGCTCGTGCTGCAAACTACCACATCTGAACCAGCCAAATTTATATGCATACATTTGTATGATATAGTGTAAGTTTATTGTAATTACCTTGAGTAATTGTTTCGTTCATCTTTAAGCAGTGTCTGGTGGTGCGAGAGCGGTGAACTGGGGCATAACAGTGATGTCATTACTGATGCTACTGCTGTCACACCGTCACTTCCGTCACAGCTGCTGAGGTACGCTGATCACATTATCCTTCCAGCTTCATAACACGTCTCACACTTCAACACAACCTCCAGCTGAAATACATATTAATGAATGTGGAACAGATGCCTTGTGATTCCTTCGCTTAGCAGAATATATTACACTGTTAAATCATTAGTCCCTTCGCTACCAGAAGTAACCATAATATTAATGTGAAAAAGGTTGTCGTAACGAAAAAGTGATAACTACAAAGTACACTCCCTCCAGAAAGTATCGGTGCACTGTGGGTCTGATGTCATCCGGAATGATTCGACCATGTGGCAGTGATAGCCCGTTAAGACCTGTATATATTATAACATTTACGGCCATTCCCTACTCATTATGAAGGACACAAGAGGTATCTGATATAGCAGTCATCTATCGTCAGAGATGCCTGCGTGTGGGAGGACAGAACCGCAATTTCCAGTTTCCTTTGTTCCGTGTGTCATAATATTTAACACATATTCTGCACCGATACTTTCTGGAGCGAGTGTACATATGGGTATTAGAGTCCAGAACATATTTTAAATGCTGCTGAGTGTTATATTATGTGCTCGTATCTGAGACTGTGTTGGTCTTCAGGTCGGCAGCCGCATCTCCACCATCCCGCCCAGGCCCCAGGAGAACCCCCATTCCCCTCGAAAGCGTCACATCCTTCTCCACGGATAACTCTGCTTCGCCCCTCCGACCAGTGTAAAGTCATTTGGAGGGGGATAAGAGGAGGAGACACAGGGCACAGACGGTGAGACAGAAAACAGTGGTATTAGATTTGCCAACCCTCTACGTCAGCCCCCACCTCCCTACGCAATCACTGTCTTATCTCCCCAGTCGTATCTCCCACCCAGAGTAAAAGCATGAGGGAGGTTTAGAGAGATGCAGGACACAGACGGTGAAACAAAAGAGAGTGGTAGCAGACTCGCTCACTTTGTCTCACCTTATCATCCACCCGCTGACTCACCTCCCGTCCCCTTCACTCCAGCCTCCTCTCAGCAGGCGTTGTCAAACACAGGTGGATGCACAATGGCAGTGGGTGCTCTGGTGGACATTTGTGAAAGAAGGGTTTTCACCAGCACAGTGGACTTTGCCTGGCCACTGGTTGGGTGTGTATTGTTTCTGGCATGGCTCAAGTTACAGTTACCTGTTGTGCTCTCACCAAATGAAAATGATCTATTGATACATTTTGTTTTTGCGAATACGAGCATGAATGTAATCTAGATAGATATGGTTACTCATTCATGTCTTGTCTACGTATTCTCTCCTGTAGGAGCATATAGCCTGGGGCAAGCCTACGCTGTTCTGTCATGAAGGTGAAATGGACCTGTCACTCACCCCTGAGCGTAGTGAAATGGATAAACAACACTATACAGAATAATATGGTTCTTAGGCTGGTGCCTCGTAATGGTGGGGGAGGATATGAGAGGAGTTGGAGGCTGTGTCGAGGTGGATGGAACTTTTTCAAGCAATTACGCATTTCTCAGAATTCTAAAAGTTCAAATGGTGTTGTGTGTTCTATTCTCCCACGTCTGTCTGTCTAACCTACCACAACTGTACTTAACTTTCTCCTCTAAAGTGTTCCTTCGTTCTTTTGTCATTGGTTAAATTTTGTGTGTGTATGTTTTGCAGTTCCTGTCAAATTTCGTAAGGCATCCTAGTGGGTTGTCCGTAATTATGATAAATGGCTGCTATCATTAATATTCAAATACGAGTATAGTCTGTTTGGAGGTGCAGGAGTCCTAAGCTAAGTAACCATATTCCAGACCATTACAGGGTAGAAGACCGACCTACTCCCCTGACAGCATGGTCGAAAAGCTTCCAGGCACTTCTTAGGCTTGAACCTTGCCATATAGGTGACTGAGCATAACATTTCTGGTTTTTAAGTACACGCGATAATGGGTGTCGCAGTCCAGTGTTGGCATGAACAGCTGTGTCATAAATGGTTAAGCAATTGTCAAGAGTTAGGTGTACACTGCCATCGATCTTTTGTCTATAACCTGACAGACATCCCAGCCCCTTTCAGTTCGGTCATTTGTAAAGGCTACTGAGATTAGAGGGTTCGTTTAACTAGTAACCAAGGAAACCAAATCTTATATCATAAATAATGGTCATCGAATGTCGAGCAACCACGACATAATATTCAAGGTGTGGGGGTGGCACAGTTCCGTTAGATGAAAACAGAGTAATTTTGCCGCTAAGGTTGTTGGTATGGCAGTGCTCGTTCTGAATTAAGTCCTATTTTCTTACGATCCTAAACCTGTGTAAGAAACCACTCGCTGACATAAAAGAAAAATAAATCAAAACTTATGGGATAAAATTAGCAATACTTTTTCTCCATCAGATATCGAAAATGGCCCCTTGAAAATATGAAGTTGGTATGGCGGGAAGGGGGGGATGAAGGGTAGGAAGGAGAGGAAGAGGAATGGCGATTGAGGGAGTCGTGGGGGGTGAACAAGAAGGTGGTGTAAATGGCCTCTCTGCCTCCTCCATTACGGCCACAAACGCCTCGGCTGCCGGTGATAAAAATTTGAGTCCACCCACAATCGCACCCCATTTTGTGGTCCATAACTCACCAGTGGGACGGTCACAGGGGACGCCCAGGGTGTCTCGTGGGCTTCGGAGACCCCCTGGCACCTTTTCCTTACTTGATTATTACGGCATACAGTTCATTAACCAATTGACCACCTGCGAGGTTGGAGCTCCAAGGAAGTTAAAAGTATCGATCGACGTTGAAAATTTAGTAACATCAGCATAAACTGCAATTAACATGACAGATATCGTATGAAAGTAGCTTTGGCATAATATCAGGTAATTGCTGAACAGTGTTATGGATAGTCTTTGATATCATACTTTCCTTTTACACGGTAAAATGAAAGCATAATATTGTTCAGCAAGTACCTAATATAATGTCAAAGCAATTTTCACAAGACATTCCGATCGCGTAGGTCAGGATAAAACCTGAAAGTATTACACCTCGTTTCATGAGTCATGTTTTGCACAAATTGTTTATCACCACACGCATGTAGTTGCTAATGAGAAACGGAATGACTAGAAAGTGACCCCGTGAAATGAACTTTTCTGTGCTCATTTTTTATCCTAATCTATATGATCGGACAGTTTGAGTCAAAAGTACATTCTGGCTTCTGTGTGAATGCACCCTACTTGATGAGAGACCACTCCCATGCTGAATAAAATAGCCTGCCGATAATAAGTATGAAATACTGTAGTTCATCTCCCACGTCCTGAAACAGTTTAATTTTTTGCCTCGTTTATTTATTTATGTAATTATTATTTTTTTTACATATACGCTTGGTGCTCTATAGCGGCAGTCTGAGTGAAAGTTAGATAAATTGTGCGTTCGTTCATATACCTAAGAGGCGGCTAGAGCCTCTTTGATCATGTAATGTTGAATGGGTCACTTCCCTGGGACTATATTCTGTTCACTTTAGCTTAAAACACCAGCACTCTATCTGTAATGCTGAGCTGTAAGAAAAAATTAACACTAGATTATGTTCCCAATCACGAAGAAATACTATGGAGACGTTGTAGGGCCGTAATATTGTTTCATTTTCCCACAGAGCTAAGGGAAATAATCTGCAAAAATGGAGAAAATCTAGGCCAAGTTAAGGTGGACGAACTAGAGTTTAGCTAGCCTTCCCCCCCCCCCCATCTTGCAAAAGTAAAGGCTGTTTATCGTTTTCTCTCTCTCTCTCTCTCTCTCTCACTTTTTTACCATCATCATCAACTTTTTCTTCTTCGTTACTATTATCAATGTCTTCTTCGTGTTCTTCGAGTTCTTGTTCTTTTTCTTCACATCTGTCATTAGCTTCATCTTCTTTTCCCTCATTTTCTTCATTTTCTTGTTGGCTGGGACATTGAAGTGACCTCGCCACCACTTCTATGAACAGTCCTCTTAGCCATCCTTCCACATTTCCAAGAGTTTTTTTTTTTTTTTTTGTCGATTACTTTCCCTCCATTCATACTCATTGCTCCTCTTAAGACCATTCCTCCTTTCCTTCCCTCCCTCCCTTTCTCATCTTCACCCCTTCCTTTCTTTTAGTACTTCCTTCTCCTCTTCCTCCGTTTTCTTTTCATTTCTTTTCTGATAACTTTTCTCCATCTCATCTTTTTTCTTTTCTCCTCTCCACAATCCTCTTTTCTTTTCCTCTCCCTTCCTTCAGGCGGCAGGGTGGCTCAGTGGTAGAGCGCCTGACTCAAGACTGAAGAGTCGAGAGTTCCCTCCCCACCTGGGTAGCTGCCCTGCTGGGAGCAGTAGCGCTCTCCCGTCACCTAGTGGAGCTATGTGGTCCATCAAGGTCTAGTTCGGGGAATTCATTTCTCCATTTTTCTCCCTGCCTTCACTTCAAGTCAAATATCAAACTTGCAGACTCTCTCACTGTACTTTAGACGGAATATTTTGTATATAAACGGCTACATGTATGTGTGTAAAGTTTTGTAAGTAGTTTGTATATACACGGAATAAGGTTTACAATGACTGGAGGTAATCGAACCACTACTATATATTATCTATATTTTAGTGATCTCCATTTTTTTTTTAAATTGCCTGAAGACTATAATATTCTTAGCATCAAAAAGAATCCCCATTTTTTTTTTCCACAAGCAATTACGACGAGTGTGTTATTATTTGTGATTCTTAGCATTATGGTAGTACATCCCGGAATTTAACACCTCAGAAGAACATACCATCGTATTTTGATTACTATGTTTTTATTATGACAAAAATTGGACACTCCACAAGGGTTCTTCATAGTTAGATTCCAGTGTAAATAGGTAATTATTCTGAGTGACGAAAGGACATTAACCACAGCAGGTTTTGCTGGGGTATTACGCAATAAGGTCGCCTACACACTGAGCTAGTAAAATTAAACGATTCGACTAAGAGGAGACAAAACGTTCACGGTAAAGTTAAATATTGGAGTTAAATATTGCGCAACTGTCCTGTAGGTGTGTTTACATCCGACAGATATCCCCAACTCCTTTTAGCTCAGTTGATGGCCAGGTGTGATGAGACCGAATGAAAAAAAAATGACTAGTAACCAAACAGACTCATTTCTGCCTCATTTACGTCTCACAAATTTCACGCAATCACGACTTCGTATTTAAGTTGTAAGAATGTCCCAAATCTGTCAGGTGAAAACATACGGACTATAGTGTAATCAGTCTCACCACAGCATCAGCTATCTCCATCGTTTGAGACATGAGTTGTGATTGGGCCAGACAGTGGCGAAAGGCACGATAGAGAGTTCCAGTCATGAATGTTCGCTTTGAAATAATCTTTTTCTAGTTTGGCCACTGTGGATGATCACATTAATATCAACCCGTTTCCCCCGAGAACGCTAATTACATTTCATTGTTGCTGCCGCTAGACGGTTTTATTAAGTTCGGGAGATTCTCGACAGCAGAGGATATCTATGTCTGTCTATCTAACTGTATGTCTTCTATCTGTCCATCTAGTCGTCAATGATCCTGTCACCACAATGTATCTCTCGTAAGCAGAGTAGAAAGGATTAAATAACATCTTCCGAGTTAAAGGTAAATCTCTCTGTTATTTCGGAACCGCACGAGTCTGATGGTATTTCCAACTGTCTCCTCTCTCACCGAGTAGGCGGCCTTGCTCTCGTTTTCGCATGATGGCTCCGTAAAGAGGTTGGTATCGTTCGCCAAGCTGGGAAGGTGTTATGAAGTTGATGATGGTGTATAATTAAATGATTCTTTGCATGTCCAGACGGTTTGGCATTGTTTCACAGCTCTGTGTATTTCGTAAAGTGTGGATAGCTGGATTTTACTTTGTGTGTGTGTGTGTGTGTGTGTGTGTGTGTGTGTGTGTGTGTGTGTGTGTGTGTGTGTGTGTGTGTGTGTGTGTGTGTGTGTGTGTGTGTGTGTGTGTGTGTGTGTGTGTGTGTGTGTGTATGTGTGTGTGTGTGTGTCTGCGTGCGTGTGTGCGTCTGACATGTAAATAATAACCTAGACATCCATGATAATTAAGATGCTGTGACTGGTTGTGTGAGACGTCTACTGTAGTTCTGGTCTGGCTGGTTTACTTAAGATTCAAATGTACAAACTGTGTATTACTGTTTAAAATAAAGTGTTTATATTGTACATCGTTGTTTGTTTTACCCTCCTGACATTGATATTTCTTCTACGATATCCTTTCTGCCCGTATACCACTATTAATTAATACAGTCTTCTTTTTTTTCATCTACAGGAACCTGGTCACTTGAATATTAAGTCGTGGTTACATGAACTTCTATGAGCCTGAGGTATGGGGTAAGAATGAGTCTCCTTGATTACTAGTCAAATCAACCCTCCATTCTGACTGCACTGGCCCCATCAACTGAGCTGAAACGGTTTGGGACCTTAGGTAGGTGAAACTAAACCAAAGCATAGGTTTATGGTACCGATAGAGATCCTTCTGTTGTTCTGAAAAATTGTTCCCCATTTTCATCTATTTTTTCTTCTCAAAAACTCTGCTCTCTTTCATCTTTTTCTAAGCAAACTCCATAGTCCGTGTTAGATAATGCATTTCTTTCTGTTTTATAGTTTGCTGTCATTTACCCTATTCCGAAAAGGGTAATCGTTTACAGTTATCACCCATCCCATTTACCTTAATTTCCTCTCTTTCCAAGGCCTTTGAGTCTGCTGCAGTAGGACGAGGCTCTAGGGTAAAGGCAAACGACCTGGGCTGAGACAACAATGAGGCTCTATCAGGCTAAACGAGAAACTGCAGGAATCCGATGGTGGTTAGGGGAGCTGGGGAGCCACAACTGCACTCCCGGCTGAGAGGACATTTAGCACTGGGTTGCATTTTATGTTGCTTTCCAGATTTCGTGATATTTCTTCCTTAGCAATTTATTCTGCTCAGGGCACCTCAGTATTCTCTTTTACCTTTTTGATGCAAACCATTTCGATATTTAGACGATATAAATTGCTAACAGGAGAATTTTCGGGTGTAGAATGCAAAATAAATGGCTTACAATGAGGTGGTCTGGTCTTCTATGCCACTTACAACACGGGCCACTGCGTCTTGGTAATGAGAATAATGATTGACTTTTGGCGCTCATTTGGACAGAATGAGCCCTTCAGTTTGCTATGTTATAAATATCATAATCGTTCTGACTTTTTCCCACCTAAAGATGGGGTGAGGTAATATCCAGGAACAAGCGAAGAAGTAATACGAACGTGGAAGATCTATAAATATGTCACAGTTTCACACACACACACACACACACACACACACACACACACACACAAAAAAAAGAGCAGTGAGAGACACTCCTTCGGTCTCACTTTTGGCCTATTCAGTATACAGTACAGAGTGGTCCATATATTACATTTCTTTTGCTCTTGCTGACGATTGCGGGGACGACTCAGCTTTACCATTGTTTTCCCTGCACAGTTCTCTACTTCCCTTGACTTTTTTCCATGTTTATTGGGTCTTTTTTTTCCCTTTTATGTACACTGATTGCATGGTTAATTAACACAGTCATGAGGTAATCAAAATGTCTACACTCCCCACATCAACCAACTTAGCCGTAATCGCAGCACACAAGATGCTGGGGCGCAGTATATGAACCAGTCTGTATATCTGCCGCTATTTGGAAGGCGAGATGATGGATGATGATAGGGTGCAGCGAGACTGAGGACCTTCCCTGTGTATTTACGACCGTTTATGGCTTTCTTGGGACTCATTTAACTGTAGTATCTCTCTTGGCACCGCACCGAATGATGAATGAAGGTTATGAATAAAAATAGGGATGTGCCAAAACTGAGATGATAGGGGAGAAGCGAGTATGATGAATGGGGAGATGTATGTCTATATTTCAAGCTGGGCCGTCTCATTAATTTGGTGTTACATAATGGATACTTAATATAAATAATGTAATAATGGAATTTCAGGTTACTTAAGAGGATGAGAGAGAGAAAGAGAGAGAGTCGAGGTGAGAGGCCCAGGGGAGAGATAAGGAGAGATCCCATCAACATCGCCAGCATAGGGGTAGAGAAGGGGAAGAAGGAAGAAGGGCAAGAACACAAGAGAAACTCCACACTTTATTTATTTATTTATTTATTTTTTTGCATTTTTCTTATGTTCAGGGGCAAAATAAGCACTGCCTTTTTTTGTTATAGGAGGCAGCATCAGGTTAACGCTGACTGCATAACGATTTTGCGCAATCGTTGTATCCTGTCTGATTTGGAGTAAAGAGAGAGAGAGAGAGAGAGAGAGAGAGAGAGAGAGAGAGAGAGAAAGGAAAGAAAAAAAATCGTATTTCATATATTATTTCATTCAGAATGTGTTTGGCAGGGAATACGAAGCTGCACTCTTATCTGCCGTTTTAATAATAGTACTCTAATATACTTTACATTAGTCTACCACAGTGCAGCTATTCCATGCGTTTACAACTCTGTTAAAGAAGAACTGATTTTCATTCCCGATTCCACGTCATCCATCCCACTCTGCCCCTTGCTCTCATCCCCCCCCCCCTTTCTTCTTGGTCTCGTCTTCTCTCCCTTCTCTTTCCTTCTTTCTCTCCCCTCTCCTTTATCTCTACTTCTCACCCTCATTCCTCTTTTCCCATCCTCCCTTCCCTCTCCCCATTCCTCTCAATTACTCCCTCTTGCTCTCTTCTTTCCCCTCCTTCCTCTCCCTCCTCCCTATCCTTTCTATCTCTCACTCCTTCCCCTCCTCAATCTCACTTCATTTATCCTCCTCACCCTCACTCTCCATCTCTTCTTCCCCCCTCTCATCCCAACTCCATCCCTCTTCGTTTTTCCCATCTTCTCCCCACTTTCCCCTCCTTCTCCCCCCGCTCCCTCCTCCCTTAATGGTCACTCTCCCTTCACTTAATTACCAGGGACCAAATTGCCCCCGCAGGATTAATCACCTGTCCTCTAACTCACGTATTTTAGCCACCAAGTTACCCCAAAAATAACTACAAACTGCTCCCACCTATAATTAATGCCACGGTCTAACTATTATAACTTCTTCACCACCGTTATTCTTTTATATATATTTTCTTCATTACCATTACCTTTATATATATATTTTCTTCGCTACCATTCCTTTTTTATTACTTTTATCATTATCAGTATTTTTTATTTATGTTTATTTTGCTATGCCAGGACAATTATATTTCAATTTTGGGGGGAACTTTTTTTCATTGAAGGGGTTAGAATCGATGCCCATTTTCTCCCTGAAGGTTGCGTTCATAAAATCAACAAAGGGTAGAAGGAATAATACGGAAAGAACGTTGGATAAGGAGGCTCCCTATCACCTCTTCCTTAGCGATTTGTTTTTGGATACAACTGATTAATATCCCTGTGAACGTTATTTATGCAGAGTTTAGCAGTGTTGGAAGAATTTAAATATAACACAGAATAGGACAGTATGGTGTAATAAGCAAGATAAATCGGTTAGGAAAAGATGCTAGGGAACTTCTTTAACCGACGAGAATAAGGGCCTTTCTCATGACTCTCAAAATATTATGGTGAGACGTTGTGAAGGGGTTAATGAAGGCTATACCTAACCCTTAACAAAGGCCATCAGAAGAAAAAGCGAGATGCAACTGGAGTCCTTGATCTGAAGGGGTTAATGATACGCTTTAATTACTCTAACCTCTTTCTCTCTCCCCTGAAAAAAAAAAAAAAAAAATTGATGAAACTGATTCCACGATTTTATTTATCTATTCATTTATTTTATTTTATTTTATTTTTTTTTAAGATACTGTCTCCTGGTAAAAATATCAAAAGTGTGTCCAAAGTTTTTGTTCTTGATCAGCCTTGTCGTTATTATCCTAATTTTATTTCCTCTTGTTGCCATCATCATCATCATAATCATCATCATTACCCTACTCCCATTATTACAAACTAGGCGGATGGACTCCAGAAACACCATGATGATGATGATGATGATCATCATCATCATCATCATTATCTAACTGCTACAAACCGCGTAGGTGGGATCCAGAAATGTCATCATCATCACCATCATCATCATCATCAGTTCCACTCTAACACATCCCTCCCACCTCCCCCACCACAACTCCCATCAGTGTTATTGACCAAGGGCGGTGCAGGAGAGGTTTGACAAGGGCGGGACGTGTGTGGGCAAATCCAGAGTAATTGTGTGTTGGGGTGGGAGCGGTGGCGGGAACGGAGAGACGCCGTGTGTGAGGTGACTATCAATGCCAATGGATACTTAGGGCGGGAAACATAGCTGGGGATTTTTGCTGGGGAGACAGGGAGAAAATAGGCCCGTTACATTCCCAAACACCTCTTCCTTAGCGATTTATTTTTGGATACGGCTAGTTAACATTTTTTGTACGTAATTTATGAAGCGTATGTTGATATTAGAATGATTTAAATAATACAAAAGAGGACAGCGAGGTGTAATAAGCAAAATAAATCGATTAGGAAGAGGTGTTAGGGAACTTCCTTAACCGACGAGAATACAAACCTAGGAGAGTATGGACTGTCGTAAATGAGTGGTGAGAGAACATAGGGAACGAATTCTGAGAAAGTATGATAATTTTTAGCATAATCCTTAGCTATGAATTTTGCATACCACACTTCACCATTGCCTTGTTGGTTATCTGTATCTTTCACTGTAAACATACTTTGCAACAGTAAAATGCAAGTGGATAATGAAGTGTTGAATTAATCGCTGTGGAAAATGTATTACGAAAACTCCAAAGCCACATAGACCTGTATTCTCGTCGCTTATGGGGGCTCCCTAACACCTTCTCTTAAGAAATTTATTTTGTTTATTACACCTTACTGTCCTCTTCAGTGTTATACAAATCCTTTCAATATCGCCATACTCTGCATAAATCACGTATACAAGGATGTTAACAAACCATATCCAAAAAATAAATCGCTAAGGAAGAGTTGTTAGGGAGGTTCCTTACCAGACGAGAATACGAGCCACAAAATACAGGAGGGCAGAGGGAAAAGCTCAAAGACTATATGGTGGGTGAAACGGAGAAGGGAGAGGGAGGAAGAGTGATGAGGACTGGGGGGGAGGGAAAGGGGGGGACAGGACTGGGGGGATAGGAGGGGGAGGGGAAGGGAGAAGGCATTAGGGTAGGAAGTGAGATAAAGTAGAAAGGGCGTGGTAGGAAAGATAAGAGCATGGATGGAGGAGGTGGAGGGCTGGATTAGGAGAAATGTTAGGAGAGAGGAAATGAAGGGAAGGAGGGTAAATGGAGGGAGAGAGAGAGAGAGAGAGAAGATAGATATGTATGGTGCAAGACAGGATGAAACAAACACGGGCAGACACATACATACACAGACACCATATAAATAAGAATGAGAGAAAGGAGGTAAGAGTGATAAAGCACACAGACAGACTCACAGGAGCGGAGAATTAGACACAACGTAAGGAAAGGTGAGACAGAAACAGACAGGCACACAGAGATGCAGAGAAGAAAAATACAGATAGTGCAGGAGAAGGTGGAAAGGAAACACAGACAGACAGAGAGACAGGGCAAAAATATATAAAGATTTACAAAAGAAGGTGGAACGGAACCAGCAACATAGACGCAGACGCAGCAATATCAGATAAATATATGGTGCGAGAGAAAGTAAGACAGCAACACAGAGATATGACGTGGTGAAAGTAGGTGTAGATGGTCCAAGAGGTTAGAAGGATACAGATACGGCCAAAAACATCAACTATCCTTTATGCAGATGATAAAAACGCAATAGATAAAGATGCTGCAAGGGAAGGTGAAAAAGAGACAGAGACAGACACCCAAAGACGCGGTGAAAACTATAAAAGATGGTGAAAGAGATGGCGGAACAGAAACACAGGCAAAAAAAAAAAAAAAAAGAGGCGAGGCAAAAATAGACGAGCATGGTGCAAGATAAAGAGGGACAAGGAAAGGGTGGGGCAAAGAAAGTGAGAAGGATGAGAGAGTGACCCCGAAAGAGAGAAAGAGAGCAACCAATCTTCCTTTACCTGAGGGTTTAAGAGAGAGGGAGAGAGAGTCGTAGGAAGAGAATTGATAAAACCGGAAACAGGTGGAAGGAAGAATTAGAGGAAAGTGATGAAAAGAGAGTGGGAAGGTATATATAGAAGAGGACGAAAAAGGCAAAGGGGAAGGAGAGATGGGAGAATGGAAAAGAGGGAGGGAGGGAGGGAAGAAATAAGAGAAATAAAAATAAAAATAATGGAGAAAAAGAGAGAAAGGAGAAAGAAAGGAAGATAGAGAGAAGAAAAAGAAAAGAGGAAGGGGACGGTAGAGAGGGAAAAGATGGAAGGGAAGATATATACATGATGGAGTGAAAAAGAGAATGAGGAGGACGAATTAAGAGTAAACGGAGGAAGAGATAGAAAAGAATGTAAAAACGAGAGAGAAAGGTGAGGCAGGAGGGAATGCTAAAGAGAGAGAGAAAGGACAAATTAAAGGCGTGAAAAAAGTGTAAAGGAAGGAAAACATAGAAAAATGTAGTAGAGAGAAGGGGGAGGAGATCATCAGAGAGACCGAAAAAAGAAGGAGATGTAGAGTTAGGATAAGCGAAAAGAAGGAAACAAACAAAAATAAGATTATGGTTAACCATGATAATGCTGTGAAATTTGTGCTCGAAGAAGGAATGTAGAGAATATCAATATATCGATACTCAGTTCTACAAGACCTACCTTGCTGTAAATGAGGTGGATAGAATCTAGAAACAGGAAAAGTAATAAACACTAAACAGGAGATCTAACCTTTAGTAGTGGACTGAGATTTTCATTCATTTATCATTAAGTTGTAAAGAAAAAAAAAAAAAACAGAAAAACTAAACAGAAAAGTGTTCGTCGTGCCATGAAATAATCAAAGTGGTAGGGGTAAAGAAATGAGTGTGAGAAGCAAAACAATGGGTGGAATGAGCTAAAAAGTTGATGGTCGGTGGTGGTGGAACATGAAAGCACACCCCGCGAAAATGGGTGTCATAGGATTAGTTGTTTACGTGCAGAGAATGTTTAAGGTAAAGTATCTTCCAAGTATGACAGTGTCGGAGGGATGGAGGGGGATAAAGAAATTGGTGAGGGAGTCAAACAAAATGGCAAAAGGGCATGAGCTGGAACTGTGAGGTAGGTTTGGGACTGGCCATGAGAGTATAACACTGTGAAAATGAGTGCTGTGGGAGTAATGCTTTGAGTGCAATGGAGGCTTATTTCAAAGTTTTCTCCAACAACATGAGCACCAGGACAAGCTCCCGTTGCACTAATTTACTTGGCATTTAGCGATGCTGGGGAAAAAAAAAAATCGTACGAAAAGTGTAACCATCACCACTGGAACTACCCTATAATATTAATATGACTCATTTCATCCAAGCTTATGCATGTCACAGACAGTTTTATAACTTTTAAAGATTTTATTGAGCTACGTCAACTTTTGTTTCCCTGGCCCCAGTTTGTGTTCTTGAATTTCAGCAAACTGACCAAATAATATAAATGTTTGCTCATTACCAGATACCAAATTCCTTCCATAGCAAGAGTTGTACTCTGGCAAAACGTAGGAGTGAAAGGATGAATAAGCACCGGAAAAACATCAGAAAAACCTTAACTCGACACGCATATGAAAGGCTGGTCTGACATTCACCCATGAGTCTCGGGGATATTGATGACAGACAAGCGGAACCCTTTCGTGAGGTGAAGGGAGAGTGGAGCCAGTGATTTTTTTTATGCCCTACTTACACGTTCGTCTAAGAAAATTAATTAAGGGACATAATAAAACAAATTAAGAGTATACAAGCTTCCAAAACAGCACCCAACTCTTATATAAACTCTCATGCCAAGATAATCACTGGAAATAAGCTGAGAGAAAAATTGACCCGGAGGACATGAACACTACGATGATGAAAGACTGGGAAACATCGAGAGGTAAAAGAAAATAATGATGAACTGTCTTTCTCCCTCTCTTCCTTCTCCTCTACCTCCTCCACTGTCATTTCCTCCATCCTATTTCATTTTTTACCTTCGTGGCCACATATTAGAGCGAGGGGGAACGAGGCGGTTGTGGTGGAGTCTCGCATTTTGGTTAACAGAATCAGTGTCCTGGAAATTTTACTTTGAGTGATATTTGATGTGTCTTGTTGGTCCCTGTGCTCACTTGCCCCTCCAATCACGCTGTTTGTTATACTCCTTTTGCCCTAACTAATACCATCTCTCTAACTTGAATGCTCAGTTGTAGCAAATGATTAACACTAGACTATGATGCTGGTCGATATGAAGTGCCGCAGAAACAATGCAGAGCTCAGCATTGTTTGATTGTGCCACTGAGTTCCATGAAATTACCCGCAAAAGGAGGAAAATCTGGGTCAAGTAAACGTGAAAGTACCATAGTTTTGGTTCATTTAGGTGATGTTAGTTAGGCTAGCATGTTTTATTCCTTTATTTCAATGGCGTTTTATGTGTTTTATTTTTGGCACTACTCAATTATTTTATTAAGCCTGAGAGAGACTTTTCAAAATAGAGAGGAAAAAAAAAATACTCTTAAACCTCTACACAATACGATATCTCCCTTAAGCTGAATTAAATTTTGTGGAGACAGCAAAAGTAAAAAAGGAGGCAGCTCATCGAAACAGAGGGGTTAAGAGAAATACTGTACACGGCTGGGTGATCAGTGTTACGTAGATTTGATAAGAATAGGCTAAAAGGGTTGAAATTTTAGGTAAACTTGGATGTTAGATTAGGTAGGTTAGGTTAGGTTAGGTTAGATAGATTAGTTTAGGATAGGTTAGGTTAAGTAGGTTAAGTTAGGTAGGTTAGGTAGGTTAGTTTTGGCTAGGTTAGGTAGGTTAGTTTACTGTACAGTAGGTTAGGTTAGGTAGGTTAGTTTAGTTTAGGTTAGGTTAGGTAGGTTAGTTTAGTTTAGGTTAGGTTAGGTAGGTTAGTTTAGGTTAGGTTAGGTAGGTTAGTTTAGTTTAGGTTAGGTTAGGTAGGTTAGTTTAGGTTAGGTTAAGTTAGGTAGGTTACTCTAAGTTAGGTTAGGTTAGATCAGGTGAGATATATGCAAATAAATTTTATATCTGCATACCGTAAATAATTAGTCCCATTTTCTTCGCCTTTAATTGATTCTGGTTGGTGGTTTGCGATACGCTTGTCTGGATGATTCATATTAGGGGTTCAGATTCATAGTAGGGGTTCAGATTCATAGTAGGGGTTCAGATTCATTCACCAGCTCCTGAAAGGCCAGCAATGAAGGCCCCACTGAGCCCTGGGGAGACGCCATCTTCATTTAATCCTTGCCATCTCCTGACGATTTGATGCAGCTTTGTATGGACTTCTTGAACTGGAGGGGTTAGATAGAGCCTTGATAAATCCTTCAGTTCGAGAGGCCTTTACCGAACTAAGGGCAGGAATTAACGAAACAGGAATACACCCAGATTCAAGGTGCTGAGTGAGACCTCGGCTGGGACTGAGGAAATAAAGTACGATTATTCCTCTCTTGCAATTAAAACTTGATTTTTGTAGGAAGACAGAGATAATGCAAAGCGTCTACGTTCTCATGTAATTATCTTTCATGCAAAAACAGTTCTTAGTTACGAGAAGGAGAGGATCGTGAATTTGTTTTTCACTGTGAATCAACCTTCTGGCCATACTCCTGACCCACATTATGTGAGTATTGTTAGTGTATCCCACAGCTTACGTTCATACTGAGGCTATTGCCAAACGGTATCATTACTTAGTAGACACCTCTTGTAGTGAAGGCATTAATGATTGTTGTACGTGACTACCATAGTTCAAAAAACTTTCCAAAGTCTAATACAGTCGTATGGTAGAGCAGACCGCTGTACAGAAAGGGTTAGATAACACAGCTCCACCACAACCCAGTGACCATGCAGCCTTCTCCTCCAAGCGGCAAAAATCACAACTACAGCTATAACACTAACCTGGCTTATCTGAGAGTGCCCTGTGTAATTCCAGCGCTAGAGTTTTATTTGGGAGATTTTTCAGGGAGACTTAAATGAGAGGAAAATGGCCGTGTAAGAGCACTAATTACCGTCATTAAACCCGGGAAAAGTGCAAGAAATCCTGGAATATTATTTAGGCCTGTCGTGCCCACCCGACCCGACACAGCTGGTGCTTAATGGCGGGCTTTAGTACAGGGGAGGAGGGAGAGGGAAGGAGAGGATGAAGGAGAAATGGCGAGAAGGAAGAAGGAAAGGGAGAAGAGAGGGTGAAGGATAGGGGAAGGAAGAGAGGGTGAAGGACAGGTGAAGGGCAGTTTGAGTACGGGAAGAGAGGAGGAAACAGAAGGGAAAGAATGGGTGAGGGAGGTATGAGGGGAAAGAGGGAAGAAGGAAGGAAGGAGAGAGGGTGAAGGAAAGGTGAAGGAGAGTTTTAGTACAGGAAGGAGGAGGGAGAGAGGAAGGAAAGAGAATGAACATGGGGATGAGGAGGCAGAGAAGAAGGAAACGAAGAGGTAAGACAGAAGGGAAAGGAGGAGTGACGTAAGAAAGGAGGAGAGAGAGAAGAAGGGAAGAGAAAGAGAAAAGAAAGAGTTGAAAGGAAGGAGTGAAAGAAGGTATATACAAATGAAGGAGGGTGGGAAACGAGAGGAAAGAAGGAAAGGGAGGGTGAAGGAAAGGTGGAGGAAAAGAACGAAAGGGGATATGAGAGGGTGGAACAGGGAGGGAGGGATGATGTGGACCAAGAAGGAAAAGAAAGAAGACCTGGAGAAGGATGGGAAGGTAAGAAGGGGCCACTAGGAGAATGAGAGAGAAGAAGGAAAGGAGATGATGAAAAAAAAAATAGAAGGAAACGAAAAGATGAACAAGGATAAAGGACGGAGTAAAGGTGAAAATGATGGAAGAAGGAAAGAGAAGATGAAGTTTGGAGAGATGGAAGGTGGGTGTGGTCTTGTTGATGAAGGAAGAGGAGGAGATAGGGAAGAAAGAAGTATGTAGGATGGGAAGGATTGACTGACTGATAAAGATTAGATGAGAGATGAGATGAAAGAAGAGGCAAGATTAATCTGCGTTGTGGTGTGAGGAAGAGGGAGAGAGGAGGGGAGAATATGTTTGATAGCACAAGTGACGTCGCCTGCCGCGCCACCCTTCTCCTACCCTGATCGTGCCATTACACCTAGTTTCATCAGGGGAGGAGGGGGGGAGGCGGTTATGTCAGTTGGTATCCCCGTTACTATAAGTGATTCTAGGAGAAAGTGAGTGACATAGTTTGTTGGTGGTCAGAATAGGTTCGAAAAATGTCTGGAAACATCATATCGAGATCATCTAGTGGTACTTAGAGCATATAAATTATAGTACCATCTATAATTGACTAATATTAACAGGAACAAGATAAGAATTGTCTGGTGGTAAGAAAACACATGATTAACGTCTTGTGACACTCAGAAGACGGAATAATAAGCAGTTATTATAGCACCACTGTGTTAGTTGTTGTTGAGTTATCATACGACGTGAACAATATGAGTTACAGTTCTACTGTCTGACAATACAAGCCTAAACATGAAGAGGAATGGGGAAGAAAGAGCACTGAAAGAAGGGGTATACAAAAAAGTATGATATATGTATATATGGAGATAGATAGATAGATGGAAAGTTTGAATGATTGATCGACTGACTGACTGATAAATAAACAGCTAGATAGATAGATACTGTAGGCAGATAGGTTTTTTATCATTTATTATATATTTGGTGGTTTAACAGTATGCCTACAGCCAAGTGTTCTATCTACATCAAGAAACAAACACTAAAGGCTTAATTTGGAAACTAATGAAACACCTATTTTATGGGATGCTGGGGAACCATTTCACATTATGCAACTAACGAACTTAGCTCTGGTCCTGGACAAGAGTTCATTTGTTATTATAATATTGTTCATTTACATCTAATGAATATGCACACCATCCAAGCCTTGTTTCATGGGGGGTGGGGCACAAATACCTAGGCTGAGGGTAGAAGCAATCTAGAGTGATGAGGGCCAAAACAGTTCTCCCGGATCCCTGTATTTTCTTTCTTTTTTTTTTAATCTAAAAATTAATATTAATGATACCTGAGAAACAACGAATGACATTCCGTGATGTCAATTTACATTCAGTTGTTTTAATATTCAGTTTGTAGTGTTTAGATATTCTCATTTTATTTATGAGAAAAAATGGTAAAAAGCCAAATAGCCAATCAACACTTCGCAAATATGTGTTTTAAAGTATTGTTCTTCTTCTGTATCAATAACATGTACGTCTGTCACATATCGGGAAGTATATAAAAGGTATGGTTAGCTGTATAAAGTATAAATTATACGAATCTTTCCAAGACGACCCAAGAGTTGGGAGGAAATATCAAGTATGCTCGTCTCCTCATGATTTCCCTCACTTAGTTGTTATATTGTATTTCATGAAGTGTTGCCAGCCATTTTAGTGTTAGTGATGTTCCCTTAGTTAATGTTACCGTTAGTAGTGTGTGGTTGGTGCTGGGATGTGTGTGTGTGTGGGGGGGGGGAAGGGGAGATTTGGCGTTGTAATGGGAACAGTGGTGTTGCGGTGGTGGTGGGGAAGGGACTGGTGTTGTGGAAGGAGAGGAGAAAGAGAAAGAGGGGCGATCTGGTATTATGGTGGGGACAGTCCTGGGAAAGGTGAGGAAGGGGGTGTTGTGATTTGCGCAGCGGAGGGTGTGGGAGGAGGGGAGGGACTTAGTGGAGAGGAAAGAGGAGGGGAGAGAGGGGAGGGTTCTGGTAGGGGAGAAGAGGAGGGGTATGGTTGAGGTGAAGAAGAGTAGCTGGACCTGACGGGGTGTGGGGTGAGGGAGGGGGTGATATTGTGTATCAGACAGGGGAAGAGGAAGGGGAAGGGGAAAAGGAAGGGGGAAGGGGAAGGGGAAGGGGAAGGGGAAAGGGGGAAGGTATAGGAAAGGTGGTCTGGTGAGAGAAGTGTAGTGGTGGTGGTATAAAGGGAGGGGTAAAAAGTAGCCTTGATGGAGAGGAGAGGGTAAAGGTTTGGGGATCTGGTAGAGTGGCGAGGATGGCCTGATGGTTGTGCTGTGTATCGGGAAAGAGGGGCTGGTGGAGGGGTAAGGTAAGGGGAATGACGGTAGGGGGGGCGAAAAGAGGGAAGGGTCTGATGGATGGACAGGGTGGTGTGGAAGTTGTGGATACGTGGTAAGAATAGTGGTAATGGAGGGAGTCTGTATCGGAAGGTGGAAGAGGAGGGAGAGAGGGAGAAAGGGAGAGGGAGATGAGAGTTCTAATTGGGGGCAGGGAGAAGGATGAGTCTGGTGAAGGGACTGGGATGGGATGGAGGGAGGGGTCTGGCAGGGTGGAAGTGGTGTTGTGTATCAGGAAGGATAGGGAGACCGAAGGGAGAGTGGGAAGAGGAGGGGAAAGGGGATGGAGAGTAAAGGAAAAAGGGACGAGAAGGGGGAGAGGAAAGAGCGGGGAGAATGGTGTAGGGTGAGATGACTGTGGTATTGGTTGAGTAGTGTATCAGGAGGGGAAAGAGGAGCCGGGAAGCAGTGGGGGGAGGAGTCTATTGGGGGCGGTTGTGTGCATCAGGAAGGGGGAGCTGGAGAGAGAGGGTAGGGGGAAAGGGAGAGTAGGGAAGAAGAGGGAGGATTGGGGGAGGGGATTGGTAGTGTTGTGCATCAGAAAGGGGAAGGGGAGGGATAGAGTGAGGAAGGGGGACAGGTAAGGTAGGGGAAGGACGAGAGGTGGGGAGGGGAGTGGTAGGTGGTCGGCGGTGTTGTGTGTCAGGAACTTCAATAACAGTCAATAACTTCAGCCAAGCCAGGATTTTTGGCGGCTCCTGGACAATATTGGTGCAGGGCTGTACTCTCTCACACACACACACACACACACACACACACACACACACACACACACACACACACCAGTATACAAGCTCACACACGCATACACAATATCATACACACTTCCTCGCAAATATACAGTACATAAGCTACACCCCACGCCTACACATATGCAATCACAAAGACATAAAACACACACACACACACACACACACATAAACACTCATTCATTAACTTACACACATACAAACACAAACACACATACATACGCACATAATTCCATACACAAACATACATGCGACAGTACACACACACACACACACACACACACACACACACACACACACACACACACACACACACACACACACACACACACACACACACCAGTATACACGCTCACACACGCATACACAATATCATACACACTTCCTCGCAAATATACAGTACATAAGCTACACCCCACGCCTACACATATGCAATCACAAAGACATAAAACACACACACACACACACACACACACACACACACACACACATAAACACTCATTCATTAACTTACACACATACAAACACAAACACACATACATACGCACATAATTCCATACACAAACATACATGCGACAGTACACAAACACACATACATACGCACATAATTCCATACACAAACATACATGCGACAGTACACACACACGCACACACACACACACTTACATACACACTGATTCACTAACTTACACACAAACGCAAACACAAACACATATACATACACACACACATAATTTCGTACACAAACATACATGCGACAGTACACACACACACACATGTCACGTACGTATGTGTGTGTGTGTGTGTGTGTGTGTGTGTGTGGATGTAGGAATTTGATGAATGAATGTGAAGGGTCAGGAATTTTAGAACTAGAGCTTTTGTTTATTTTTCTGCATGTGTGTGTGTGTGTGTGTGTGTGTGTGTGTGTGTGTGTGTGTGTGTGTGTGTGTGTGTGTGTGTGTGTGTGTGTGTGTGTGTGAAATTGAGGATGCACTGTATACCTGTGTCAGCCATGGACAGTTTGATTTGGCAAAGAGAGAGAGAGATAGAGAGAGAGAGAGAGAGAGAGAGAGTCAGAATATAAAACACCATACATTCAGAATAAGATGGAACAGAGGAGAGAAAGAGAAGGGAGCGTGTTATTTAAAAGAGAGGAGAGGAGGAAAGGACGGAAGCAGTGTATATAGGGAAAGAGAGCAAAGAAAGAAGAGAGGAAGAAAAGAAGAATGAAGATTAGAGAGAAGAGAAGAGTGAAGGAGAGAACATGAGTAAAGTGTATCAGAATATTACACCCCTGATCTTCTGTTCTCTAACCAAGCTTACAATCAAATCCATATAGTAACTAAAATTTGCCTTAGTAGGAATGACAAGGCATGGAGAAAACAGAATCCTTCCATGTATATTGCGTTTCCTGTAAAATGTAAATATTTGTTACGCCAGTGAGTGGATCATAAGTTTGCTTGTGATTTTCAGTCAAAGCAAACAAAATAGGAAAGAGTAGAGGAAAAAAGGAAGGAAGGAAAAAGGAAAAGACAGTAGAGTGTATAAGATTATAAACATATTGGGAAGCATTGGTAAATTATCCTAAACCAAACTTTGCTATGACAGTCGCTTAAAAAAAAAAAAAAAAAAATCACGTATCTGAACACTTTCCTCAATAGTTCCTCAGTCAAGGTACATGGCAATATTAGGCCAACTCAAAGTGAAAAGAGTTTAGATTTCTGTACCTCTAGCATGAGCCTCTCTATTATGTTGTCTTTTATATCTAGCTGTCATTTATGCAGATCCTTTTGGCAATTTTTAGGACAAGTCAAAGTGAAAGGAATATAGTTTGTGTTGAACTGTATATCTGGCTGTCAGTTATATGGATCCTCATGGCAATTTTTAGGTCCATCTAGAGTGAAAGGAGTATAGTTTGTGTTGTATATCTGGCTGTTTGTTTTGTAGATTCTCAGGTGTGCCACTCTCATCTTTTGCTTCCATTACTGTAATCGGATTGTAGGCTTAAGGTAATCCAGGTAGAGTATTACAGCACTAGGTCTGTGGAGAGAGAGAGAGAGAGAGAGAGAGAGAGAGAGTGTGTGTTTGCATCCTTTACCACTACTTTGTTTCCTTTTCTTTACTTTCTCTCTCATGCATTCAGCTCGAAACATGGTCTACGTTGAGAGAGAGGGGGAGAGAGAGAGAGAGAGTTTACGCAGGTTATCTGGACACTGGACATTTATATGATCCTCAGCAGATGTAGTGTTTGTGTGTCCTTCTGTTGTTATTCTTGATGGCAGATTGCGGGCTGAGTTATCCCCTTCAGAACGTTTGACGTCTATTTTGTTCGTTTTCTTCTTCCCTTTCTATACTTTTGTTTTTTCTTTTGTGTTTTCTTCATCATCATCTTCTTTTTCTTCTTCTTCTTCCTCTTCTTCTTTTCTAGCTACTTTTTTCTCTTATTCTCTAGGATCTCTGCCTCATTTTATCCTTAGGCAGGCGGGAATTGTGTATCACATTAATACATAGAAGTGAACGGATCTTGAATTTGATTTTCTTTCATCTTCTTGATTTTTCTTGGAGGTAACAATTTCCGGGCCCATGACTTTTGGTTCCTTCTTCCTTGCATATAAAAAAATAAATAAATAAATAAAAATGGAGGCAGGCGAATGCAGACTTCTATGGGTTACAGAGATGTTGAACTTCCTCCTGCAGCCACCCGCAACCGCCCACACCAGCAGGTATTTGGTGTGGACGAGCACTTAGGTGAGGAAAAGTTGATGATGATAATGATGATGAATATAATAATGATGATGATGATGATGATGATAATAATAATAATAATGATGACTGTGATATTCGTGCTATAAACAAAACGTTCTCTCCTACTCCTATCAACCTTTTCTGTCCACGTCTCTATCTACCTCCTGTCCAATATTCAGTATAGACGGCACACACTCCCTCCCATTCCCTCCACCCTCTTGTCCATGCACTGTCGGCGGTTCGTGGTAATGGTGACGGATGAGAGGGCTACCTGCTGAGGCCTGGGGGTTAATTGAAGGGGGGGCAGGTTGTTGGAGAGAGAGAGAGAGAGAGAGAGAGAGAGAGAGAGAGAGAGAGAGAGGGGGGGAAGAAATTAATGAAAGAGCAAGAACAAACTAGAAACCAGACAGAATAAATTGAAACAGGTAGGAGAGAGAGAAGGGGGGGGAGGGGCGGAATTAATGAAAGAGCAAGAACAAAGTGGAAAACCTAACTGAATATAACGAAGCAGGAGAGAGAGAGAGAGAGAGAGAGAGAGAGAGAGAGAGAGAGAGAGAGAGAATATGAGAGACTAATAAGAGGGAGAGAGGTAAAATGAACCTTGAAAATAGAGTATTTCGACATGCAAGACTCATCTATTTTTGCCAGTAAATTTTAGAGCGAAAACTACCAACCCTTAAAGCCTTCAGCACTATTATTTTTACTATATATTTTTCTCGTAACAGCCAGACGATTTGATTCAGATGAAGAGAGACGTTTGGCAGTGAATGGACTGGGAGATATTTTGTATAAAGCCCCTTCACTACAAAAGATCTTCTGAAGTTTAAATATAATAGTCTGGAAAAAGTAACGATAGATTAATAGAAACGTCATCATCGTATTCACGTGGTTATCTCTTTCACTACAATTACTTTTTTTTTAATGATCGTATTACCTTTAGACGATTTTATTCAGCTTAGGAGACGTCCCTAAAGTGTACTCTCACGATCATTAATTTCTCCACACACCCTGGAGAGATGCACGTTGAAGACAGGGTTGGTGTAAGAGCAGGCTAATGGATAATGGCGGTTCAGTAGTGTGTGTGTGTGTGTGTGTGTGTGTGTGTGTGTGTGTGTGTGTGTGTGTGTGTGTGTGTGTGTGTGTGTGTGTGTGTGTGTGTGTGTGTGTGTGGTGAGACGTCAATATCTGCTCACCTGGCCTTTTTCCAGCCTTGTCCTCCACCTTCCTCTCGCCAGGGGAGGGAGGGGGAGGGAAATTTGTGGTCGTGAGAGAAGGGCTACACGGTGAGGAGAGAAATATGAATGGTGAGAAGATGACAAAGAGAATAGAAAAAGGAATACAAAGAAGGAGTTATAAATGACGGTGTGAGAGAAGTTTTGAATTTCTAACGCCCAAATATCCGATGAAGGTGAATGACGCGCCCGGGTTAAACGCAAAGTACTTAGGGAGATCTGACTGTGGAAATTTTAAGCTTGTTTTACTGTAAGCCATTGTGTACTCTGCTGAGAATATAAATGTAAGCGAATAAGGATGCATTCTTCTGATTTCAGGTGCCATTCTACTAAAGCAAGTAGCAGCGAGCATGTTAACGTTCTCAGCTTCATCTGATTCAGCCTAAGTTGAATAATATCGTCTGGCGATAATGGGTTTAGAGTAACAGAGCTCTTTTATCAGTAAGAGAGTGATGACGGTAGTAACACGCTCAAACCCCGACATTCACTCAACTGAATATAGGAGTCTCACATTAGCACTAGAGGAGACGTGACCATACTGTAAGTGCACCAATAAACAAGGAGATAAATAGATCGACTGATTGGCTGATTGATAAATATATAGATATATGAATAAATGAACCGAGGAAAGAAAAGCATGGTTTGAATCAGCGACATATTTTTGACAGTTCTACGGGGAGTGAAGCAGAAGTGAAGATTGCATGACCCTATAATTCCTCCGTGTTAGCGCCGGAGATTATCGTGACTGGCGTTTAGCTTATCATCTCGTGTGTCTGATTTCGTGACATATCTTCACAATTTTAAGGGAAGTGAACCAAGAAAGAAGGTTACGCACTGTGCAACTCATCCGGATTTGCCTTAGAGATTATCTTAAACCTCGTCTCACTTTTTTTTCATTGTATATATTGTTTTATAGTTTAATTATCTACTTTTATTTTACAACTTGGACTAAACTGAATAGAAAAAAATTAACGAAATTATCAGGCAATGTTATTGTTTCATATTCAGTATTAGCCGGGATTATCTCCGGATGCATATCACTTGTTTCCTGTAGTTAGATGACCAATTGCCTTACCAGGCACAGACCACTCATCTCTGAGGAGCGACAGAAAATATTTCAAATCTGGAACTTGAGAATGTTCTGTGATACTGAAATGTATTGAGTTAATCAAATTGGTGAGGTGATCGCCTCCTTTCTTGTGTACTCCCCCGGGCAATGAATGCTCTTGAGCTGCATTCCACTTTTCTTATCAACCCTGCGATCCCGTATGATATCATTTTGGGTAACTCGCCCTCTGTGCTGCGCGATATTCAGTCTGTGTGTGTGTGTGTGTGTGTGTGTGTGTGTGTGTGTGTGTGTGTGTGTGTGTGTGTGTGTGTGTGTGTGTGTGTGTGTGTGTCTGTCAGTCTGTCTGTCTGTCTGTGCGTGTGTTTCTGTGTGTGTGTGTGTGTGTGTGTGTGTGTGTGTGTGTGTGTGTGTGTGTGTGTATGTGTGTGTGTGTGTGTGTCTGTCTGTCTGTCTGTCTGTCTGTCTGTCTGTCTGTCTGTCTGTGCGTGTGTTTCTGTGTGTGTGTGTGTGTGTGTGTGTGTGTGTGTGTCTGTCTGTGTGTCAGTGCCTTAACTCCTCTAAGGATATTTGATGGATCTAAATGAAACTTCCCATGTGAGTTCGTCTGATTACCCCGAAGGCCTTGCACTGTATACTGTTTTCCAACCATGATTGTTAGGGGGGGATCAGCCCCCTTCACTAAGTTAAAAATATATATCATCAGAAATAGTGAAAGGAGGTCATATATGGCTTTGATGTCTTACTACAATATGTACATTGGACTCTCAACCGCTGTGCCATATCTGGGGAGCGTGATTCCCATTAATTTGTGAGGGGTCAGCCCCTTCCCAAAATAAAAACTAGAAATAGGAGAAAGTGAACACGTGGATTTCAACGAAACTTCTCAGGTCAGTCCGTCTGGTTCGTTGATAATGTCTTTTATTACTGTATTTAAAATTTTCCACCATTATTTTTAGGGGAGTCAGCCCCTTCCCAAACTTTAAAGGATACAAAATTGAGAAAGGAGGGCAGGTGTAGCGTTGATATTATATATAGTAGAATGGGCTCCCATCCGCAAGGTGCTACGACTATTGCCACCACCACCACCACTACTACTACGACTACTACTTCGAATCACTGAGTGTATCCTAGGCTATCACCACTTCATATATCCCACCAATGCGATTATGTGGCTTTTACATCAGGACACTAGCTCCTTTCATGACAGTAATATTGCTTTGTAATTCTTTCATATCGGCATGCATTTCGCAGGACCGGGTATGCAGTTTCCATGTTTGTTTTTCTGAATGCACAGGAAGATACTGCACAACTGCTCTATTTAACTTCTTTTCTTAATGCCTGAAGTCACGACATATTTTCTGGAAACTGGAAGGGATCTGACTCGAAAGCAGAGATTACGGGACTGTGTAATTCTCTGGTATGAGCTCCCGGAATTATCTAGAGCCGTCCGTCCCGTGCGTGAGACTGGCTGCGTGGCGTGACAACAGACGCCACAGACCGTCACGAGAGTCGGCCAGAAACTGAGGGACAAACTCAATTACCGGCAGCCTGGTGATGTCTTGGAGCCATCGTCTGACACACTAATTTGGACATAATTTTCAAGGTTCCGCATCATGTAATAGTATAATTTACTTGTAATTATCACTATGAGAGATGATCTCCGAACTAAATAAAATCACACACAAGTCGTAAGAACTAGAGAGGGTACCTAGACAACATGGCAACACCACGACGAAACACTGACCTTGACTCGTGACCTAGACCTTTGACCAATCTGCGCCAAAACGAAGTCGCCATTCATGAAAAATATATTGTTGACATATATACATACTTCTCACTGTACAGTACATCCAGTTTCCTCCGATTCATGGGCAACGAAAAACTTGTGGTTATTACCTCCGCCAGAGGAGTTGAAGGAGGTTATGTGTTCACCCCTGTTTGTCTTTGCTGTCTACAGGATAACTAGAAAAGTTATTGATGGATTTCAATAAAAATATGTGCATATGTGGGTCATGGACCGAAGAAGACTTGATTAAATTTTGGTAGAGAGCTGAGCTGTCTGGTATAGGCGGTGGAGGAGGTATGTGCTCTCTGAGTGTTGTATTCTTGTTTTATATTTATTTATTCATAAATAGCCATAGTTGGGTTTACATTTATTTACATGTTTATTCATTTACCTATGGTTATTTTGATTTCCTCTCTCTCTCTCTCTCTCTCTCTCTCTCTCTCTCTCTCTCTCTCTCTCTCTCTCTCTCTCACACACACACACACACACACACACAGCTATTACATGACTCAAACATCAATTACACACAGAAGCACCCCGACGCAACTGCGACTAAATGCTACGCTATAGTTACAAGAAACGAAGAGAGAAACAAAAATAAACAAACAAATAAAAAGCAGAAATTGGGATGTATTTATTCACTTACATTACTACAGGGTGGTGGAAAAGTCTCTGTGCAGTAGGATATGAGAGATGTGGCAGTGTAAGATGTGGTGACTGTGTGCGGGGTGGCAGTGTGTGAATGTTTGATGCGGGAATATGTGTCACTTTAAGATGAGAGCGTGCAGTGCTGTGTGTGTAAATCTTGGCAGTGTGCGGTGTGGCTGTGCGAGGCGTGACAGCGTGTTGTGATTGTGTGAGGTGTGGTAGTATAAGGTGTGGCTGTGTGAGGTGTGGGAGTGTGTGTGGTGTGGCTGTGTGAGGTGTGGTTAAGCTACGAGTATACCTGGTAGTGTGAAGTATGTGTGGGCGTTGGCTGTGTCTTGTGTGATGTGGCGTGTGTGTGTGTGTGTGTGTGTGTGTGTGTGTGTGTGTGTGTGTGTGTGTGTGTGTGTGTGTGTGTGTGTGTGTGTGTGTGTGTGTGTGTGTGTGTGTGTGTGTGTGTGTGTGTGAGTGTGTGTGTGTGGGTGTGGGTGTGAGGTGTGGGTGTGCGAGCTTTGATGAGATTTTGTAGCGCCCTCTAACCTTTCTAACACCATGTACTATGATCAGCAAAAGCAAAACACACAGTAAACGAGATCTTCATTTGAGGACCCTAATTACAAAGAGCTATTCAGTGGCATCAAGATCAAAGGTTGTGTGTGAGTGAGACTTGATGAAATTACGCGGAAAAAGGGAACACAGGATACACTATGCAAATTCATTAGTGCACCTGGGGATAAAAGTTTGCCTGTTATTCTACCTCTTGTACTTATTATTTTCCTCCGGTATAGCTGATATTCCTAAGCTTAAAGAGGCTTGGTAAGACTCTCTGCCCATAAATGATGCTCTTTGATATAATGCGTCGGGGAGAAAATTGATGGAAATGTACAATGTGTGATGTAGTCGCAGTGAAATAGTAGACGGACATTTGAAATTGATTGTAAGTGTGTCTTAATTGTCTACTATACTTATTTTACTCTGCGTTGGCCTAAAATTGCCACGAGTCAAACTTTGAGAGGCATCTGGAGGTTTCTCGATTATGTAATACAACCGTGCTCAGGGCCAGTCACACGCTCATAAATTTTCTTGACCCTGGTAACCTAACCTGGGACCTCTAAACCCTTCAAGAGGTAATATTGTACCGGCTGTAACCATCTAACGTTTCTGTTCAGAAACATGTGTCAGGGATTACTCAGATAAGGGTCCAGAGAGGATTCTTATCAATACAGAAAAAAAAAAAATATTACATTCAGTTACAGTGGGTTTACAATATATATGAGTCATATGGCGCCACTTTCCTACAACTACTTTGAACTCCCTGGTGATTTGATGTCAGAGTGCTCGGGACGTGGCGATGGCTGTGGCTAATGTACACGGTTTGAATCCTTAAGAGGTGACTGAGGTTTTCCCATCATGTAATGTTGCTGGGCCAAAGGATAGCCATTGGAGCATGACTGTAAAAGTCTCATTGGAAAATAAAATCCATATCCCCTTAAACTCGATGACGTATCTTTCAACTTTATTCTTGCTATCTCTAGACAGTTTTCTCCACATATACAGCCTTCGTTAACCCTTTCGCTACGAGGTGGATCTCCTAAGCAAAATGAAATAATCTGACGGTAACTAAAATAAAACAGAAAACACGTTCTTTGATTAAATGAATTAAGAGGAATACGCTTATTGATCAGTTAATCTCATTTGGTAACAACTGCAGTGGCAAGTCCAGGGTTCCTCGAATCAATCCCCGTTCAGGAGAGTAAAGCTTTTCCTTAACTAACCAACTAACTAACTAAATAATTAAAAGTGTTTACCCATGTGCAACTCAAACAATCTGGATTTCTGCGGAGCAGAGATCACAGCAGGATTATTTCTTTTAGGGAAGGTGTGTTGTGTTCAAGAAGATACTGTTAGTGGTGCGTAATGAGAGAAGTATAAATGTACTTCATTTCAAAAGGATATTGTCAGTGGTGTATGACGGGAGTTTAGATATACAGATGTCCAAGACGATACTGAGAGTGGTAGTTTAACATTTTTAACCTTATGTAAGTATCCATGGATTCAACACTATCGCACAACCGTTGACATATTTTATGACTTTTCTCTCAAACTTTAAGCCCTGATTGAGAAACAAGATCTGTATTGACAAGACTTGTGTGTACAAGTCAAAACTTTAATTTCTGGGTACCCTTCATTAACTAAGAAAAACTGCTTTCAACGAATGGTACAGGGAACACCGGGAGTACAGCCACCCTCATCCCACACTAGCAAAAGGGACGTTTCTTATCTGCATCTATTATGCAGCAGTGATACTCCACAACGTCTCTTCCTATCACTGCAACACGAGGAGCTCTGGACTCTAATGTGTGGCCAAGGAGAGCCACCTCACCACCGCACATCAAGAGAATAATGCTCCCACAATGTCAGATTCCTACGATGGCGACTAGGGAGGAATCCAACCTCTTAAGCCACACTCCCTGACTACTACATCCAGGTCCACAAAAGAACATGGAGCACTTGAATTAACAGGAAATTTTACCGTTTTAAATTCTAACTTTACCGAATGATAAAATATGGGTTTTGGGACTCCCTTGGAAGCCCATTCTAGCGGTATACGAACGAGACATTCTGACAGATTTGCACTGTAAATGGAATAATCCTACTAAAACAGTTATATTCGCACAGTACCTGTTACCTCTACGGTTCGTAACGCAGAGCATCTGCTGATATCCCTCACTGTAGACATCAAGCGTAACCCTTCTGAACATCTGGAATACCCAAACGAAAAATAGGAAAGTTGGAACGCGTTGAAACTCCTGAGAGATGTGGACTGACTTTCAATCGACTTTTGCTTTACACTCCGTGGTGCCGCGTAAATAGTAGATTCTTGTTGCCACCAACGCCAACATTTAATTCTAATTATTGAGTTATATTTTAAAACTAAACACACATACTACTGTAATCAACGGAAGTCATTTCAAGTTAAAACAATTGTACATACTTAGGTGATTTACTTAGTGAAATTCAGAGACTCCACTTAACAGCCGTGGTGTCCCGTTCTTGCTATCTCCCTGCATCTCTTCTTTTTAGGTGCAGTTGATCTGGCATGGAGTCTGTGACTGCTCGACAAAGTGAGGTGTATCGTCTGATATGGTTCTCGGGAACTTGTCGAAATGAATTTGGAGTTTCTCTGTCGTGTAGCCCCTAAAATCTCTGATGCTCGTGGGAATGAAGTACTAAAGAGCTTTAGCCCTCTGTAGGTCAGACAACCACTGAGTGTCCTGACTCGCTGACGGTTGTGTCGGTAGAGTTCTTCGCTTGCACATCCTTCCTGATCTTGGACTGAAGTAAGGAATTACTGTGCAGCCATTGCTGGAGGGATCTTTTACGGGTTATTAAAGAATTTTCCATCCATCCATCCAACCATCATTCAATCCTATGTCGCCCCATGAGGAGCGTAGGAGCCCGGGGCTAGGCAAGTTGGTCCTGACATGTAAGATGAGAGTGACTAGCCTCACTCATCCCTGAGTGGCATAACGTGAGCAATAAACCCCAACCATCCCTTGGATATAAACCATCACCAGCTCAATCCGATTGGAGCGCTTTAATTACCCACTCAACCACCAGGTGCCATAATTTGGCTATATGGTTACCACCCAGCATAGTAAATGGTTTCCTAGTGTACAGGAAACCATTTGGATTGTCATTCAGCGTAGAGCCACCCATACGCAGAAAGAAGAGCAGAGAATGAAGAAAAGAAAGACAGAAGAGGGAGTGTAAAGTCACTTGTAGGCAAAAGGAAGAGGAAAGAATGAAGGAAAGAAAGACAGAAAAGGAAGGAAGGAAGAGAGGAAAGGGCAGACACTCAAAGCAGCACTACATCGAGTGAGTGGATGGTGAGTGCCCCCACCTACCACTTGCGCCCACCCACCACTATGACCCCCACCTACCACTAGAAATTTCCATATGTATATTACGATGTATCATTCCTTCCGCATCTTCTCGAGTGTATCCCAAGCGTTCTAAAATGTTCCCAGTTGTTTTGGCCTTTTACGTTCTTGATTCTTTTCATAAAGGAGCGTTGTATGGCTCCTAGAATTTGGATATACTGTATGTTGCCCTATTTGGGGACCATAGCTGACTACACTGGTCCATTACCAGTTGTACAAGTGCTCCCCACAGCGCCATTAGTTCTCAGGATCCATCTTAAGGCCAAACCCACTGTCTCAAGGCCCCTCACAAGTGACTAAAGTAACCCAGTGTCTAATAGGCTAAACTTTCACGTCAGTCAATTATTATTATTATTATTATTATTATTATTATTATTATTATTATTATTTATTTGTTTAAGCCATATCTGATCTCATCCTTCTGGTATTACTTCATGCTGAGATTAGGATACTACTACTGCTACTACGACTACTACTACTACTACTACGACTACTACTACTACTACTAATAAACTCTCCTGTGAACGTTTTTATCCTTACTACTTTTGAAGGCAGGTTTCTGTGTCACTAAAGAAATAGTAAAGATAGGATTGTGCAGGGCAGGGGAGGAAGGGCAGGGGAGGAGAGGGCACGGGAGGACAGGGCAGGGGAGGACAGGGCAGGGCAGGAAAGGGCAATGTGGGCAAGGGATAGGGCAAAACAGGACATACTGGTATCTATTTATCTATCTATCGGTCTGCCTGCCTGTCTGTCTGTCTATCCATCTGTCTTTCTATCTATCTATCAAGTAAGAATGCTACCACGATCACTATAGTATCATTCTCACAACCACAATGTATCTATCTATCTACCTGTTTATCTATCTACCTATCTATCTACGAGTACATCCAATCATCCATCAGTCTATCAATTTATTTATTTATTGTGAATGAATAAGTGATGACGCAGCCCTGAGGGGATATTCTCCCGCATTTGGTCTGATCAGCTAGTCAGGTCAGGTGCGGGTAAGGGGATGGGTCTGTTATGATGTGGCAGGGGTAAACCAGTTCTGCTGTCGGGCCCTGCTGCGGATGTCACTGATTGCATTGCCCAGTTGACCCTTGTGCGGTGTGGTGCGGTGAGGATCTGTCCGTTCTCCCCTTTGGGGCTAAGATGCGAATGAATGTGTTTGAATGGATGAGTAAATGGAGAGTGAGTCGTCCTGTCTCGGCTACCTCCCTTTCCTTGGGGGAAGCAGCCTAGGTATATAGATAGATAGATAGATTTTTCTATCTATCTATCTGTCTGTCTATCTATCTGCGAGTATATCCAACCATCTATCTGTCTGTCAATCTATTTATTTATTTTTCTATCTATCAGTCCATTCATCCATCTATCTATTAATCTATCTACCATCTATCTATCTAATCCACCCTAATACCAAGCGCCTAATCCAATTCAATCCCCCTCCAGCCCTTATAATCCTCCTCATCCCTTATACTCTCTCTTACACCTCTATTATTTATCTTATATGCAATAGTATACCTCTCCATAATCTTATAAGAGCTCTCTCTCTCTCTCTCTCTCTTTCCACGGCCCCAGCAGAGAAGCGTGACAATCCTAAAACACTGAAGGTTGGGAAAATTGCGCAAGTACCCCCTTCCTTTCCTTCCCATCTTCTCTCTCTCTCTCTCTCTCTCTCTCTTTCTCTCTCTCTCCGCTTTATTTTTCATTCCTCATCTTCTCTTTTCCCTCCCATTCTTTCCTTTTCTCTCCCCCTTCCAATCCTTTCCTTCCCATTTTCTCTCCCTCTCTCCCCCCTGGCTCCCCTTCCCCTTCCTTCTCTCCCCTCTCCTTCCCAGTCTTCTCTCTCTTCCCTCTCTTCCTTCCTTTCCTTCCCTTTTTTCCTTCCTATCCCACCCTCGACTTTCCCTTCCCGCAGGCCCCTCCCTCCTTCTCATCCCCCCTCTTTCCCCTCCCCCTAACTTTTTCCCTCCTCCCCCTCCTTTCCTCCCCACTCCCTCCCCCCATCGCAGTATTTTTTTTTTTCATTATTTTCACTTTCCCTTTCGTCCTCTCTCTCTCTCTCTCTCTCTCTCTCTCTCTCTCTCTCTCTATCTATCTATCTATTTCTAATCCTTCATCTCATTTCGGTTTTATCTTCCTCTTTTTTTTCTCTCCTCCTTCCTTACTCCTTCTCTCTTCTTTCTTCCTTCTCCTTTCTTCCTCCTCTCTTCCCTTCCCATCTCCTCTTCTTCCCTCTTTATTTCTTCTTTATTCCTCATCTTTTTATTCATCTCTCCCTTCTCCTGTCCTCCTTTCTCTTCTTCCCCGTCGTCCCTTCCCCTCTCCTCTCCCTTCCTTCTCTCTTCACCTCATCTTTCTTCCTTATTTCTTCTCTCTGTTTCTCCCCTTCTTTCCTCCTTCCTCCTTCTCTTCCTCCTTCCCTTCCTCCTCCTCTTCCTCCTTCTCTTCCTACCTCCCTTCCTCCTTCCTTTCCCGGGTCGCATATTCACCAAGTCTGGAAAGGTTCGCGTTATGGAGGAAATTAGGACCAATCACAGCTCGAGCTGAGGCAAGCCAAGTGTTACCAGCTCAAGACGTCATCACTTACCTTATGACGTCATCACTTACTTTATAAACATACAATTACTTTAAGTACTTCTGAACTTATCAGTAAAAGAATGTATATACAAGGCACGTAATTGACATTTAACAACATTATAGGCAGGTGAGGCAAATATGACACCGTACTGGAATATAAATGAAGGCTAAGACTACCTAAAGTATCTGGTAACATATCTACACACGTACTTCTTTCGGTATTCAAATTATTTAGTTCCTCTCCTAAAAAAGATGTATGGACTTACAAAAACATAGGTATTACATTGTATACCACACGTATATCAAGCGCAGAACTGAATGAAATGGCTAAGCATATCAGTTTGCGTACTCGTGGAAATAATAGTAGCCGAACCGAAAAGCACCTAAGAAGACAATAACATTGTGTTATTGTCTTTTTAGGTGCTTTTCGGTTCGGCTACTATTATTACCACGAGTACGCAAACTGATATGCTTAGCCATTTCATTCAGTTCTGCGCTTGATATACGTGTGATATACAATGTAATACCTATGTTTTTGTAAGTCCATACATCTTTTTTAGGAGAGGAACTAAATAATTTGAATACCGAAAGAAGTACGTGTGTAGATATGTTACCAGATACTCTCTCTCTCATTTATATTCCAGTACGGTGTCATATTTGCCTCACCTGCCTATTTATGTTGTTAAATGTCAATTACGTGCCTTGTATCTATACATTCTTTTACTGATATGTTCAGAAGTACTACCTACATTGTATGTTTATAAAGTAAGTGATGACGTCATAAGGTAAGTGATGACGTCTTGAGCTGGTAACACTTGGCTTGCCTCAGCTCGAGCTGTGATTGGTCCTAATTTCCTCCATAACGCGAACCTTTCCAGACTTGGTGAATATGCGGCCCTGTGCACCCTGGGTGGAGAGAAGCAGCTGCAACGTCCACCCAGGAGCAGGCCTCCTCATAGTTCCCTGCACCTCGCCGTGGGAAGGACCCTGGTCCAACCCTGGTGAGGCACTGTCTATCACAATGTGATGACGGATCCCTACACGGTGTGTGTACTGTACTGTACCTGCAGGACGGCCCCATAGAAGCAGTAGTTTACCTGTGGTCGACAGGTGTGCTTGGTTAGATAGATGGGATTAAACAACAACAACAACAACTAGAAAGTAGTCGGAAAGCGCATCCTCCACCAAGCCCAATAAATTTTTTATTTGCCGCTGTAATTCCTCTTTCCTGCCAGACGAATACTTTTACGGTCTCACATAGCCAAATAAGTCTACAGTCTTAGTCTGTCCTGTTTCATAGTGTCAGAGAGCACATACCTCCGCTAATGTCAATAAATGTACCATTTATTCCTGCATCCGGATCCGGATCAATCTCAAAATCTAATTAACTCTTCCTTGACGCACTGCCCACCCATACACCAAATTTCATTTAAATCTGATAATTCTTTGATACATATTTTGCACAGACAAACACACTCGAGTGAATACATAAACTCTGTCCAGCATCTCTGGCAGAGGTAATAACAAATCAACCAACCAACAAACACCCAAAAAATCAAACAAATCAAGCACGCGCCGCTCCAGTTTCCCCGCCAAACATATCAACGTATCTCACTCTATATGCCCAATGACCATCAAGGAACTCACACACCATCATCATCATCATCATAAACCATCACCACTATCAACATCATCACGCCGTGTGTTTACTAGTAAGGCAAACAAGTGTCCAGGCACACACGGCCAAGGGAGGCTGCTGGCAAACATTGGGACATCTCTGCTTCCCCGCCTTTCGCCTTTCCCGTGAGAACAAAGGATGGAGGGAAGGTGGGGAAGGGGCTGTGTAAGGCGATGGTGATGGTGATGCAGTGAAAGTAAAGTAGGCGAAGCATAATAAAGGAAGGTATTTATATAAATATATTTACAGATACACAGGCATGTTTTATATATATATATATATATATATATATATATATATATATATATATATATATATATGTGTGTGTGTGTGTGTGTGTGTGTGTGTGTGTGTGTGTGTGTGTGTGTGTGTCACTGAAATCCGTTGTACCCTTATCATTTTAACCTGACTATGACGACTAGATTTATTCAGCTGCCTGGCAGACCCCAGACCTGAATAAATCATGAACAGAGACAAATAAACGGATGGATGGGTGGGCTGGTAGAATGGTAGATGGAACGACAGGTAGAGAGGTAAGGAGCACTAGCAGAGGCCAACATCCGCGCCACACAACAGGTCAGACGTGGGACTTCACCTTACGACCTCCACCTTCGACCCTGTGTTTCAAAATCGTTGTATTCATTCCTTCTTGACATTTTTCCAGGTTTGGTACAAATCAGGTCAAATTTTTTTCAGTTGGCCTTTGCCTGTGACCTTGACCTTTGAACCATTATTAACAAAATCAGTAACTCAGACCATTGGGTGAACGTCAACCTTTCAATTAACTTTTGCCCAAAACTTAAAAACTGTACACACACACACACACACACACACACACACACACACACACACACACACACACGGATCCAAATCTGACCTTCTCTTGTGACCTTGACCTTTGGCTGAGTATACTTAAAATTCCCTTCGTTCACGCCTTACCCTCATCCCTTGCACCAAGTTGGGTCTCAGTCTATTAAAAACAGTTTAAGTTGACTTACCCTGTCCATTTAACTTTTTGCAATATGTATGACAATGTATGTGTCTAGATGTATAGCAGCTGTGTAGTGAAATTACTGATATGTTTCCCCTATCAGTGTGTAATGCTGGTAAGAGATACTGTGATAAGTGTGCAGTGTGGCGCTAACATGCTTCCTATTGCCAGTGTGCAGAGTGAGGCGGCGAAGACGCCTTTGTGTACAGATCAGAGTGTTCATTAACTCAGTACGTGATGGCACCTGGTACACGTGATGGCACCTAGCACACGTGATGGCACCTAGCACACGTAATGGCACCTAGCACACGTGATGGCACCTAGCACACGTGATGGCACCTGGCACACGTGATGGCACCTGGCACACGTGATGGCACCTGGCACACGTGATGGCACCTGGCACACGTAATGGCACCTAGCACACGTGATGGCACCTGGTACACGTGATGGCACCTAGCACACGTAATGGCACCTGGCACACGTGATGGCACCTGGCACACGTGATGGCACCTGGCACACGTGATGGCACCTGGCACACGTGATGGCACCTAGCACACGTGATGGCACCTGGCACACGTGATGGCACCTGGCACACGTAATGGCACCTAGCACACGTGATCCATCCATCTCTCTCTCCCTACGAAACAGAGTCAGAAATCAACCAGACATCAAGAGAGTCGGACGAATCGGTTCTTAATAAAACACCCAGTCGTCCTGAAGGTGCTGTACGGCCTGAGCTCCTGAGGGTTTGTCTATCCTCCTGTAAGACCAACTACACTAACTTGGCAGAGATCTTTGTATATTTTAACCTTGTCTTGTAACCTTCGACTTCCACTGATCGTACTGGGGATAAAAATCAAATCCCTTGATCCTTGCCTTACCCTCAACGCGTCCCCCAAGTCTGGACAAAAAAAAAAAAAAAAAAAAACTTGAAAATTACCTTGCTATGCTATATGACCTTGACCTTTGACCTATTAATATAAAAAGGGTCACCTGAGAAGATTCCCAGCCCTTCCCCTGTATTCTACACCCGTAATTCCTTTCAATATCCTGTTTATTTTTTTTCAGTCTCGTTATGTAATGGAGTGGATCACCTTTGCCTCCACAACACCTCCCCTCACCTGCCTGACCCCTGACCTCTGACACCTTGCCCTGTATTCATAACCTTTCTTGAACTTAAGTCGTATTTAAGATTAGTTTTTATCATACCCTTATCTTTAAGTACACCCTTCTCAATCAGACTATAGTGTATAATGAAGTGACTGATAATGATAATAATAATCATCATCATCATAATAATAATGATAATAATAATAATAATCTATCTATCTATATACCTAGGCTGCTTCCCCCAAGGAAAGGGAGGTAGCCGAGACAGGACGACTCACTCTCCATTTACTCATCCATTCAAACACATTCATTCGCATCTTAGCCCCAAAGGGGAGAACGGACAGATCCTCACCGCATCACACCGCACAAGGGTCAACTGCGCAATGCAAGCAGTGACATCCACAGCAGGGCCCGACAGCAGAACTGGTTTACCCCTGCCACATCATAACAGACCCATCCCCTTACCCGCACCTGACCTGACTAGCTGATCAGACCAAATGCGGGAGAATATCCCCTCAGGGCTGCGTCATCACTTATTCATTCACAATTTCTCTCCATAATAATAATAATAATAAATAAATAAAGCGATGATGCTTATTTATTTCTAACATTAAGTAGTAACCATGGAAACATATTTACTGAAGAAATTAAATAAGATCTGAATTATCATTATATTTTATCACAGTGTTATCTTTAATAGTAAATAATAAAGAGAAAAATAAAGCAAATAATCAGACTTATTTATAACATTAATTTGCATCTAAGGAGACTCATTTACCGTGGAAATTAATTAATATCTTTTATGACCTCCCTTCACCTCGTGCCAGACTCTCGTGACCTCAGACTGAGCGCCATCGTGACCCCCAACCCCTTCAGTACGACGAGGTAATTACTGCTACTGGCTAATGATGATGGTGTAATTAGCAAAGATGTCTAGTTAACAGAGACAGACAGACAGACAGACAGACAGACAAGCAGACAGACAAACAGACAGAAACAGAGATTGGTTCGTATTCTCATCGGTTTAAGAAAGCTCCCGAACACCTCTTCCATAGCGATTTATTTTTGGGTACGTCTGGTTAATATGAATGTGTATGTTATTTATGGTGAATATGGTGGTATCTGAATGACTTTTATGACACAGAAGTGGATAGAAAGGAGTAATAACAAAAATAAATCGCTTAGGGATAGGTGTTTGGGAGCTTAATTCCCGAAAGAGAATACAGGACATCAAAATATAAAATAATCTCTTATATTTAGGAAAGTTTTTTATTTTCATTTATTTTTTCCATATACTTCAAATCTGCTATTGGCCTTTGGAGTCATATATGATTTATTTCTTTTAATAATTATATATCTATTTTATTTTTTATTTTCTTAGTTACCTGAGAGATACGTACCATACACGAACAAGCACGACCATACATGCACGTATCTTAATAGGGTTCGTAATACCTGTTTTCCTGCGACTTATTATTATTTTTTTTTTGGGGGGGGGAATTAAAACTGCCATCTCTCTTTTCTTACTAATGTCTACCAGAAATTTTTGATCCGTAGTTTATAAGAGGAAACTGAGGAGACCTGAGGAAAATAAATAGCCCAAGGAAATGTGTTAAGATGTCCTTATGCTACTCTGAATGATGCCTTGTATGTGTGGTTCAAGTCTTGGTGTGATGATGATGATGGTGTGTGGTGGTGGTGGTGGTGGTGGTGGTGATAATGGTGGTAATGATGATGATGATGATGATGAAGATGACGATAGTGATGATGATGATAAAAATGACTATGATGGTGACAATGATGATGATGATGACAGCAATAACAAACAACAAACAAACAACGACCCCATACACACATACACACAAAAAAAACGACCCATCCTCACGACCTCGCCACCTCACGACCCGCCGAGGTAGTCAGGAGGTGAGCACAGGCGATAAAAAATCTCCAGGTAAGCTAATTAGACAGGTAATGGATAGGTAAGAAAAAGTGGATCCAGTCGACAGGTGTAATTGTGTGTGTGTGTGTGTGTGTGTGTGTGTGAAAGAGAGAGAGAGAGAGGGAGAGAGAGGGGGGATGGGGGGAGGGAAAGCATCCGTGTCTCTTCATCTTCTCAGTATCACTCCTTCGTCAAAGTCATTATCGTTTCGTTATTTTACGATTCTCTAAAAGTTCCCAAAATTAGATCAAAAAGAATTATTATGAGCGCCGGCCAGCTCACCACCACCACCACCGCCGCCGCCGCGGCCACGCAGACCCGCCTGAGGACAAAGGCGGCGTTGACGCTTGGCATTACCCTTGGCGTCGCCCTGCTGCTGGTGGCCAGCTGCAGCACGCTGGCCGGCCTTTTCATGGCGAGGGGCAGCTGGGCAGCCATGGAGGCGGCCACGGCAGGGGTCGGACCCACCCTTGGCCTGCTGGCTGGGGTGCCCCTGCTGGGCCCATACCTGCGAGCCCGGTACAACCCCATTGACAGGTGCGGCCACCCGCCGCACTAGCTTCAGGCGGTGCCTTTCAGGGCCGCCTTCCAGCATTATCGGTACTCGCGGTGTGTGGCGTCCACCCCATCCCTGCCAGTGCCGAGCCTGGGCATGCAGCTCGTCCTGGGGACACTGTGCACTTACCTGGTCATCCTCGGGTGCCTGGTGGTGCTTTGGAGGCCGTGCACGGGTCGGATCCACGTGACCAAACCCAGGGTGGCCGCCAGAATGCCCCACAGATGCGTGCCCGAGAGGCGGCACACTGTGTGAGGTGATGGTCCACCTCACACCCTGGACAAAGTTCACCTCGCCTCAGCCCTCGGGCTGGGGTCTTTTTGCTGACCTCACCTCAGCTCACCTCGCCTCAGCCCTCGGGCTGGGGTCTTTTTGCTGACCTCACCTCAGCTCACCTCGCCTCAGCCCTCGGGCTGGGGTCTTTTTGCTGACCTCACCTCAGCTCACCTCGCCTCAGCCCTCGGGCTGGGGTCTATTTGCTGACCTCAGCTCACCTCGCCTCAGCCCTCGGGCTGGGGTCTTTTTGCTGACCTCACCTCGCCTCAGCCCTCGGGCTGGGGTCTATTTGCTGACCTCACCTCGCCTCAGCCCCCGGGCTGGGGTCTATTTGCTGACCTCACCTCAGCTCACCTCGCCTCAGCCCTCGGGCTGGGGTCTATTTGCTGACTTCACCTCAGCTCACCTCGCCTCAGCCCCCGGGCTGGGGTCTATTTGCTGACTTCACCTCAACTCACCTCGCCTCAGCCCTCGGGCTGGGGTCTATTTGCTGACCTCACCTCAGGTCATCGCGCCTCGGCCTTCGAGCTGGGCGTCTACACCAAAAGGACTGGAGGAAGGCCAGCAGCAACAGGCCTTATGGTCCTTCAAGGCCGCTGGTGTAGTGTTGCCTCAACACCTTGTGGGATATCGGGGTCTGCCTGGCGTCTCCATTCACTTGGTCTTCACCTTAGTTTTTCTTATTCACCCTAACTCATGTCTCATCTAACTCGTTCCTTCTTATTCACCCTAACTCATGCCTCATCTAACTCGGTCCTTCTTATTCACCCTAACTCATGCCTCATCTAACTCGGTCCTTCTTATTCACCCTAACTCATGCCTCATCTAACTCGGTCCTTCTTATTCATCCTAACTCATGCCTCATCTAACTCGTTCCTCATCTAACTCACCCTAACTCGTTCCTCATCTAGCTCGTGCCTCTCTCTCTCTATCTCTCTCTGAATCCGTCTCCTTAGGTGTTGGAATGGATGTTAGTTGTGGCAGAAATGACTGTATACATAAATCGGTAAGGAAAAGGTGTTAGGAACCACTGGTGTAAGTCCATCCTCTCCGAAGCACTTTTTCGTGACTAGCATCCTATTCTAGTCCTAATCTACTGCTACACCTCAACATTCAAGACGGAGAGATGGCAATTTTGGGCCAAGTTAGAGTGAAAGGAGTATAGAAGAGAATTTTTACACTCTCTCTTTCTTTACCCTTTCAGTACGATGCTTTTTTTATTTTTCATTTTTTATTTTTTTTATTTTTATCTTTTATTTATTTTTCATTTATTTTTTATTAATTATCTTTTATTTATTTTTCATTTATTTTTTATTAATTATCTTTTATTTATTTTTCATTTATTTTTTATTAATTATCTTTATTTTCTGTATTTTTGTTGCCATCAGTTAATTTATTCGATTTTATTTTTGATTTATGGGATTACGGTAATATATTTGTGGATTAACGATGTAGTTGGGATTACAATAAATGATGGTAGGATTTTTTCAGTTTGAGGCACACTAGCACACGTGTACACCTAAGCACACGTACACGGACGCATGTACACACACACACACACACACACACACACACACACACACACACATACACACACACACACACACATACACACACACACACACACACACACACACACACACACACGCTGATGAATGGACGGATGGATGGATGGATAGATTGATGGATGGATGGATGGACGGATGGATGGATGGATGGATGGATGGATGGACGGATGGACGGATGGATGGACAGATGGATGGACGGACGGATGGATGGATGGATGAATAGACAGATAGAAAGATAGACAGGTGAATAGATAAACAGACAGATGTATAAAAAATCCCATCCAACCTTCACTGTCTCAATCCCTAACCACCAATATAAATCCTCTCTTAGCTAATAAGGAAGGAAAAGAGGGATTACACTAACAAAGAGGGATTACTTCTCCTTATTTTCCTGTACGCCTTTCCTCTTACTAAAGCTGCTATGGCCACATTACCTCTCATAAGAGGGTAGGATGAAGGCCTGGTGGGGGGAAGTGAGAGACAGTGAAAGCAGTGGCGTCACCAGGGGTCAAATTTGGGGGGGGCTGTAGCCCTGACGTAGGTAGGTGGGTAGGGGCGAGTAAAGCATATGCAGCTGCGGAGTCGGGAAACTTTTTTAAAACTGAGCAGTTTCAGGGGCATTTTTGAGGCCAATGGAGGAAGAGAAAGTGGAATGGAGCGTCATAGTTTATTAGTAAGAAACTTATAGGACATATATATTGATGGGCCTAATACCATGCATCAGCAAGTTACAAGGCCTACGGTAATTGTATAAAGCCTATATGCATAGAATAGTTTTTCTTCAAATACTAGTATTACCGTATATGGTAAAGGTTTCTTAAGTAAGGAACAAACGCCTTTTGGTGGATCCACCTGAACTTGACTGTGACGGTACTGGGAGAGATGCAAATTTGTCAACTACTAAATCAAGATCAAGTAAATATATCTATCTGTCTATCTACTGTCAGACGCCTTAATCCCATACGGGGTAGCCTTAAAACAAATCTCCTCCACGTCGCCCTGTCCCCCGCCATTTCACTACCCAGCTCCCAACTCACAACCCCATCTCTCATATAACCTACCTCTCCACTCCATCCCTCCATATCATCCTTGGCCTCTCCCTCCCCCTCTCCCCATCCACCTCATTCACATACACTCTCCTCGTCAGTCTCTCACCCTCCATCCTCTCCACATGACCAAACCACATCAGTGTGTTTCTCCTAACGCTTCCTATCACATCCACATCAACACCACAACGCTCCTTCACATCCTCACTTGTCAATCTGTCTCTCCATGTGACTCCACATGCTCCTCTCATATAACTCATTTCCACAGCTCTCTCTTGTGTCCCTCCAACAATGTCCAAGCTTCACTTCCATATGTTAGAGTTGGTATCACAATACTTTCATGTAGTAACTTTTCACTTCCATGTTCACTTCCCTGCTTCTTATCACTGCTTTCAAGGTACCAGCAACCTTCCTTCCTTGTTGTACCCTTTCAAGCACTTCACCCTCCTAACTTCCATCCTTACTCATCACACTACCCAAGTACTTAAACGTACTCACATTTTCCATTTCCTCATCATTCAACCTCACTGTACATTCACTGACTTTACTTCTCTCGAAGACCATAACTTTACTCTTCTCTACATTCACCTTAAGATTCTGTTTCTTACACACTCTCCCAAACGCATCCACCAAGCCTTGCAGCTCCCCTTCGTCTTCATTTAACAACACAGTATCATCTGCAAACAACAGTACAGGGAGTTTCCAAACACTGCCCTCTCTCATTAGGGCCACTCCAACATCCATTGCCCTACCTTGTACGGTATCTCTTTTATAACCCCATCCATGTACAGACTGAATAACCATGGAGACATGACACATCCCTGTTTCAACCCAACCTTCAAAGAGAAAAATTCACTCATTTCACTACCCATGCGCACTGCAGCCTTAGCACCCTTAAAGCATTCAACAACTTTCCATCTACTCCATATATTCTTAATACTTTCCATAATCATTGTCTATCCACCCTGTCATATGCTTTCTCCAAATCCATGAAGGCCGCATACAATTTCTTTCCCTTCTCTAGAAACTTTTCCACTAAAGATCTAAGAATTAATATCTGATCTACACAACCTCTTCCCTCCCTAAATCCTCCCAGATCTTCTCCAACTAATTCCTCTGTGATTTCCCTAACTCTGTCAGTAACAATCCTACCATATACTTTTCCTATTACACTAAGAAGACGAATGACCCTATGATTACCAGGCGATCATCAAAATAAAGTAGAATGGATAGTATGACACATCAGGTGATAGCTTACCAAACTCGTCAATTTTGCTGATGCAGTGTTATGCAAATATTGGTCTTTCAGTAATTTAAAGTAACCTTACCCAAACCCTTCCCACTTTAATTATATAACTTAATAACGTTGGAAATTAATGGAATAAAACATGGGTTGCAGTTCTTTTAGCCTACTTTCCCACAGTGTACCTTTTTACCTGTAACAACCAGAACAAGGATTAGGCTACTCATTAAAAATAAATCAATAAAAGAATAAAACACCTGGCCTAAGCTTCATAAAATGAATACTGGAATAGCTTGATTTGGTCTACTTACACATGTCTGGATGGGTTCAGCCTGGGGGTTATCTGTTTTTTTTCTTTTTCTGACACCTTATTCCCAACAACAACCACTTTTCCTTGGCACTCATCTTTGGAGATTCGGCTGTAAAAGAATTTCCTTATGTCACTCTGAGAATCCTTCGATGACCCTTTCATCACTTGAGTGGCTGGTATCCGTAAATGTTTCATTTAATTCTAGGATAATATAAAAGGGAAGCGAAATTCAGCTCTGATCGAATCAACTAATCACTGCTGAAAGTTGTATAGATCTCAGATCTGTAAAGACAAAAGTACATAGGTGACTAGCAATATACCGGTAGTGATCCCTTATTATTTCAATGTACGTCTATACAGCCACTGAAAGCGATACATTTAAGATATCTTATGTCTTCTTTGCTGTTTCTTCCATGTACTAATGAAAGGAAGCATCATGACTGAGGTAAACCTCTAGACACTTTACATGTGGTGTGGCAGGTATGCTGAGTCCACTGCTTGTTTTAATGGTGATATCAGTTGTGATTTCTTCGCTACGTCAGGTTCTCGAGCTTGTTATAGCTGAATGACATGCTTCAGATTTCGAGGCGTAGACACAATCCAGGTCTTTCTGCAGGAGCTCCACATCTTCCTTTGTCTCCACCTGCCTACTGACATCTGTGTCATCAGCAAGAGATGTCAAGGTGGGTCACTTTATTGTCTACGTCTCCCATCAGGATGAAGATGAATAGGGGCCGAGGACGGAACCCTGAGGTATTCCACTGACGACATGTGATCTGAGGGACTTCTTAACTATCATTTACTTGGACTGTTTGTGTCCTCTCTGAGGGAAACTGTGGATCCAAGTTCCAGCTTTGCCACTAATTCCAATAACACTGTCTATGGAACAGTATTTCGCGGTCCAACTTGTCGAAGGCTTCGGAGAAATCTAGGAATACCGTGTCCACATTTCTCCCCTCAGTCAAGTGGTATAGCAGGCTATTATGATGTTTGAAGAGATGTGAGAGACAAATAGACCCTTCCCATATCAATACTGTCCGATATTAAATAGTTGATTGTTTTCTAGCTACTCTTGTATTGTGTTTAAATTTGCACTTGCTAAAATTTTGTCTAAATAAAGTTGGTGTCTATATTGTCCGTTTCTTTTATAGCCTGTTCTTTCAGAAAACGTTCCCTAGAATTTTACGGGAAACCCTACTGATATAATTCAATCATGCTCTCTGAGTGTGGGGACCACAGAGTTATACATATAGAGCGCGCGTCCCTGTGTTGTGGTATGGGAGATAAGTGAAGCCAGCGGGCCCGGCGCGGCGGCCATCTTAGGATGCCCACTCTACCGAGTCCCGACCTTCCCGTACAGCTCATCATAATTCATAAATACTAACCTTTCCCGAGTGTTTTTTTGCATTATATCCTGATGTAAATAGATACAGCAGTTATCAATATAATTACTTTAGCTATTTTAAGCCTTTTCTCCATTACTATTGCGCTCTGAATGAAGTGAGAAGAAAAGTTATTCCCGGTCCCCTTACCTTGTCTCTACGCACCATTTTACTTTGGATACACAAAAATCAACGATTAGAAGCGAACATATACCAATTTATTAATAGCATTACATTAATTGAGTGGATGGTGAGTGCCCTCACTTACTGGTTCTTAAATAATACTAACTTAGTGTTTTCCTAACATAACAGCCTCTTACTTTAGCAGTGGTTGCTTTTGTAAGATGATGCAAACGTATCTTGCAATATGCAAGCACCACTGCTTTAATAAGAGAAAAAATGTGATTATTATTAGGTGAACATTCAAACATATGGGAATTATGTGTTTTAAATGCAGTGCTACCAGTCTCTTTCAATACAGAATATGCAACTAGAGAGGAAATTCTGGGAATGTTACTTAGCTCTTTGTCATGACTTTTCAACATTTTCTGAAATATTTTCTCTGTGGATCTGCAGACAGACACAGCACTCATAGAGGGCTTTATCAAGCCGCCTTTGTCCTTAACCAGTATCAATGCACAACTTTTATCATTGTTCTTAATTTCTGTTGCTGTAAGTGCAGACAAGCAGTCTGGACATGAAATATTTCTCTTTACCATTTTAACTGCATATCCGGCAATGTAACCTACTGCAGCTTCCTTATAATCTGACACATCTGTAAAGTTTGGACAGTCTACATAATCATGATCTTCTTGGGCAGGACTACGAGGAATGATATCATATCTTCTTGCCATCATAATATCTTCAGTTTTATCCTCTAAAGCTTTCTTCATGACACTGCTAGATGTTGCAGATGTGAGCACTTCAGTGAGGTCTTGCGCAGAGACATTCCCGTTTGACGTTTTTATTTCATGCCTCAGAAGGAGTCTCTTGTATGCTGCCGTGAGGTTTAACGCAGAAGGGTTATTTCGAAAGCCACCAGATGCTCGAATTGCACAGAAAAGGAGTTCTAAGTGATCCTGTGACAGCTTATAAGTTAGAAAGTACTGGAGTGGCTTATTTACACCTACGAACTGTTTATAAAGTGCCTGAACACTCTTAATGGCAGCCAAAAAACCAATGAAAGGTGTCTTTCTAGAAGTTTTGTACATGAGGATGTCATCAGAATTAGTGATAGTCATTAGATAAGCAAATGCTTGATCTAAGAATGACATTGAAACTACTTCTGTCTCAGGTTGAAGTGCTGCTTTCATTCCTCTAGCAAATTTGTTTCTCGAGTTCAGTACATCAAAAAGTTTATCAGCCATTTGCAGAAATTTAACTGTACCCTGACAATCCTTAAACTGTGGGAGATGTAATGAATCCCGACAGAAGATTAATGCATCAGCTACACTAGAACTCAGTGTTTGCGCAGCAAGTTTTACTTTCATCTTTTCAGTGTGCCATGAAAGATGGATATCGCTGAGTTTATTTCCTAAATGAAGGCCCTCCTCTTCTTGAAGTTGATGCAGTGCTTGAATATATTTCCATTCTATTTTATTTCCTGATCACAGAGAAGCGAGAACATCTTACCTATTTTGAATTGAGCGTGAGACTGGGCATCCCAATATGGCCGCTGAGCCACTTCCGGTTGCGTCACTTTCAAACCAGGGTGGCGCACTCTATATGTATAACTCTGTGGTGGGGACCTGCTGATAATTTTGGTAAAATTATAAAAAAAAATAAACTAAACATAAAATATATAATGACCAGCTTTCCTTTGCATTTCGAATCTGCATCCTATAATTAATGCTTCATTACATCAGGGGGGTAACTGGTAACCCCCCAGTTAGCGGTAGGGACGTCAGTGTCAGCTAGGTGGGTCCAGATTTTTTTGATCGAGTTATCGTACTGATGTTTCAAAATTATCGTTATTCCATCCAAATTATCGTGAAAACATATCGGATGCACGTGGAAATTATCGTATATTTTAACTGCTACTACTACAGGCCCACGTAGCCATGGCCTGAAGTCAGGTTCTTCCTGTACTGTTGCTGACGATGTGAACCCGAACTCAAACTAGTCTGAGGAATATATATATATATATATATATATATATATATATATATATATATATATATATATATATATATATTCCTCAGACTAGTTCTCCTTTGGGGCTAAGATGCGAATGAATGTGTTTGAATGGATGAGTAAATGGAGAGTGAGTCGTCCTGTCTCGGCTACCTCCCTTTCCTTGGGGGAAGCAGCCTAGGTATATAGATATATATATATATATATATATATATATATATATATATAATCGTGTGTGTGTGTGACACATTTGTGTACTGACACGGAACGGGAAATTTGTCAGATCAAAACACTTTTTTTTTTCCTCTTCGTTACGATATTCACACTTGTTAACAGAGTTCCATATCGTTGTTTTCTTTGTCTGGGCTTGCACTTTAACGTGTAAAAGAACAACTTTAAATTGTAAAAGAACAGCGGCTTAAAACTATACCATATAACTTACCTTTTTGTGGAGTTACAGGAAGCACCTCCTACTCTGCTCCTTATCACCCATATTAGAAGACATGGAAACGGTGTCTAATTTCTAGCTCTAATATTGAGCCTGTCACTGAAGTGACTGCGCCCAACAGCTTCGCGTTCGCGGTGGCGACTGACGAATATCAATTTCAAACCATAACGGTCCACCCTCAATGTGACTCGAAATGTGCCTGTAGGCCTACATTTCGTACAGTACAAGCACAACAACCCTAGCTATCTCATAGATACAATTACCCTACGTGCACTAAAGAAAATTACGACTTCTCATTTTACAGATAACATACTGTCTATGGAAAAGATTTCCTCTTGATGAAAAGGCGTTTTTTTATCATTTTTTAAAATTAAAACTCTTATGTCATAAAACAGAATTATCGTACCGAATGTACGATAATACGAAAAGGTATTGTACACGAGGCAGTTTAACGCACATTACGATAATTATCATACGAATGGCAACCCTAGGCCTAAAATTTCAAATTGGTAAAAAATCGTCAGTTTTCACCCGAGTAACTCCGAATCTGATAGGTGACATCTTTCACTAGGTATCCCTGCTGTGTATACGTCAGCACTAAAATGACTGCTGGGGACGGGTTTGCTGTGCCTTGACACCACTTTACGAGATGGACTCATTATTATTATTATTTCGATCAAGAGTACTACACATATAATATTGCTTATAATATGTAGATATATCGTAGTCAGAAATCACATGAAAGTACTAGCTTCAAGAAGTTTGCTGTGTTCGTGTAGATCCGGATTACTAATCAAAATGTAAATAAACAAAGGGAAGATGTTTGCGGTAGTGGGTGGTTTGCTTATGTCGATCTCCCTTTATCCGTTACTCTGGCTGAAATGATACAGCACGAACTATACAAGTGTATCACCTTTGCGACTACCTGTGCAGAACCATAAAGGATATATATGAATGAGAACATCCTTGAGGCGAAGCTGAACTGCGGTAGGTAACCCACTGCATTAGCCAGTGCATTTATTTTCCCCCGGACTTCCGGAGTGGAAGTGGAGGACCTTTAACACTAGGAACATGTATGAGTAGACATCTTATAATATTTTACCAGTTCGTTTGATGATTGCATCTGTAAAATCTGGGAAATTTGGTCACTCGTTAATACTGTGAAAGTAAAGTGTGGCGGCCATCACAAGCACCCGAATTGATGTTATGAAATATATTTTTTTCAGCATTGGATTTAAAGAAAATTTATTTAGTGGACATTTGGCTGTGCTTCAGGAACATGAATCCCAACAGATTGCTAATTTTAGACAAGCATTGTGTTGGAACTTTACAGAAATATTGAGATGAAAGAAGAATTAAAATTTACGAGAAGGTCGGTTGACTGGACAGTTATTTAGATCAAACTTTAAATGTTTAACTCATGCGATTTTCGACTTTTCGTTAACATTTTCTAGTAGATTCGGTCATTCTAAGAATCTTTTCTCCTATGACATTCCTCTCTGAAATTGATAATAAATGAGTTACACGTGATTTATTTCCGCCAATCACAGACCAGAGCCCGTTGCATCAGCCAATGAAATTCATCCTCAACGATGACGAGGATACTGATTAAGATAAGTTTCTAGATTAGGTTAGATAATTTTAATAGGTTAGATTAGGTAAGGTAATTTTGATAGGTTAGATTAAGTTAGGTACCGTAATTTTGATAGGTTAGGTGGAGTGGTTGGTCAGTGGGGTGTGCCAGCTGAAGTAGAAGGGAATGGTAGTGCTTTGGTGGACATCTGTGCTGGTAAGGGGTTGGCAATAGCCAACACCTACTTTCGTCATAAGATGATCCACCGGTATACATGGAGAGTAATGAGGAGGATGGATGGTGAACTTGTTGAACGAAAGGCAATGATAGACTATGTGTGTGTGGATGAGCGAATGAGAAGACAAGTGTTGGATGCAAGGGTGTGGAGAGGGTGGGGGAATGGAGTCTCGGACCATCACTTAGTGATGGCCAAAGTAGAGCTGCAAAGAAAGTGGTTGAGGAGGCGAAGGGGAAGACAGGAGGAAGCAGCTCCTGTGAGAAGAGTGGAGAAATTGCAAGATAGTGAGAAAAGGACAGAGTATAAGAGCATAGTGGAAGAAAGATTGGGAAGGTATGAGCTAGAGCAGATGGAAGGGGTGGAAGACGTATGTAAGATATTCACGGAAGAGATAAGCGCAGCGTCTGAGGCAGTTTGTGGAGTGAGGAGGAGATGCAAGGGTGTGCAAGGGACAGCATGGTGGAATGATGAGGTGAAACGAGCTGTGGAACAAAAGAAGAAGGCATATGGTGAATGGTTGGCGAGTAGAGGTAGGGGAGGAGAAGAGAGAGGTATATGTGAGCAGGAGAAGGGAGGTTAAGAGACTGGTGAAGGAGAGTAAGAAGAAAGTGGATGAAGAGTTTGGGAGGAATCTGAGTGTGAAATGGAGGGAGAGTAAGAAATTGTTTTGGAAGGAGGTAAAGAAAGTAAGGCAGTGTGAAAGGGGAAATAGTAGGGGAGTGAAAGATAGGAATAATAGATTGTTGGTGGAGAAGAGAGAGAAATTGAGGAGATGGAAGGAGCACTTTGAGGATTTGTTGAATGTAGAGAGTGAGAGCAGTGTGAGTATAAGTGGCTGGGGAATGGCTGGGAGAAGAAGAGATGAGAGGAGGGAGGAAGAGATCAATAGGTCGGAAGTAGTGGAAGCGATGAAGAAGATTAAGCTGGGAAAGGTCCCAGGAATTGATGGAGTGTGTGGTGAAATGCTTAGGTACCGTATGGGGGTGAGATTGTTGTGGAGTGGATATGGAAGTTGTGTAGATTGGCTTCGGAAGAGGGAAGGGTTCCAGAGGACTGGAAATCAGGTATAATTGTTCCTCTGTACAAAGGAAAAGGGGAGAGAGATGTTTGTGGTAACCATAGGGGTATTTGCCTTCTTAGTGTGACTGGTAAAATATATGGTAGAATACTCATTGATAGGGTTAGGCATATGACAGAGGAGCTAGTCGGAGAAGAACAAGAGGGCTTTAGGAAGGGAAAAAGGTGTGTAGATCAGATATTTGTTCTAAGATGTTTAGTGGAGAAGTATCTAGAGAAGGGAAGGAAAGTGTATGCTGCCTTCATGGACTTGGAGAAAGCTTATGACAGAATAGATAGGCAAGGTATGTGGAAGGTATTAAGAATATATGGAGTGGAGGGGAAATTGTTGAGTGCTGTGAAGAGTATGTACGAGGGAGCTAGGGCTACGGTGCGAGTGGATGGTGAGCTGAGTGAGTTCTTTGATCTCAGTGTGGGACTGAAACAGGGGTGTGTAATGTCTCCATGGCTGTTTAATATATATATGGATGGGGTTGTAAAGGAAGTACAAGGTAGGGCAGTGGATGTGGGGGTGGCCCTAATGAATGAGGGTGAGATTTGGAAGCTTCCGGTGTTGCTGTTTGCTGATGATACAGTATTGTTGAGTGAAGATGAATGGGAGTTGCAAGGTTTGGTGAATGAATTTGGGACAGTGTGTAGGAGGAGGAAGCTGAAAGTTAATGTAAACAAAAGTAAAGTTATGGTGTTTGAGAGGAATGAAGTCACAGAGTGTGCAGTGAGGTTGGATGGTGAGGATATGGAGAATGTGAGTGCATTCAAGTACTTGGGTAGTGTCATGAGTAAGGATGGAACTTTGGGGGATGAAGTACGTGAAAGGGTACAGCAGGGAAGAAAGGTTGTCGGTACACTGAAATCGGTGATGAGAAATAGGGAGGTGAGTATGGAAGTTAAGAAGTCACTGCATGATGGTATTGTGATCCCTACCCTGACGTATGGAAGCGAGGCGTGGACATTGCAAGAGGGGAACAAGTCAAGAGTGAGAGCAGTGGAAATGAGTTACTTGAGAGGAGCATGTGGAGTGACGTGGAGGGACAGGTTGACGAATGAAGAAGTGAAGGAACGTTGTGGGGTAGATGTGGATGTGGTTGAAAAGATTAGGAGAAATACACTGAGGTGGTTTGGACATGTGGAGAGAATGGAGAATGAAAGACTGACTAAGAGGGTGTATGTAGGTGAGGTGGAGGGAGGGAGAGGGAGGGGTAGACCGAGGATGAGGTGGAGGGATGGCGTTGAGAGGTATATGAGGGAGGGGGGGGTGAGTTGGGGGGAGGGTAGTCAAATGGTGGGTGACAGAGTGACTTGGAGGCGTTTTGTCTGCGGCCACCCTTTGCGGGATTAGGGCGTCGGGCTATAGATAGATAGATAGATAGGTTAGGTAATTTTGATGTTAGGTTAGGTTAGGTTAATTACTTTTAGCTATAAAAGTAGGACGTTTCTCGTGGTAACAGGCATCCAACCTGAATGTTTTTCTCTTTTATTACCGTATTAATTTCTGAGAGAAATGTCATAGAAGAAAAGATTCTTAGAATGACCAAATCTACTAGAAAATGTTCAAGTCTAAAATCACATGAGGTATACGTGTAAACATTGACCGTTATTTGTTTATTTATGTCTTAACCCTTAAATATAAATATGTGTATTTTACTCTTACTGCTGTGTGATAATTTTATGCAGCTCAAGAAAGATTACCAGGTGTGTTAATTTGAGATTGAAGAAAGTAGTGAAAGTTCAGCATAACCCACTCCTGTTTGAAGAGTTGAAGAAAATCATCTGAAGATGGGAAGTATAAAATAAATAAGACATCATAAAACTGAAGAGGCTGAGCTACAGCAGTACATTGAAGGCATAGAGCTGATTATTTATAACTTGGTATTTTTTCTTAAAGGAGTAGGATATCAGAATGTGTCAGTGTAAATGCAGTAACTAAACCGTATACCATATATTTTCTGTGAAGAGAAGATTTAAAGATGTCCAAATTCAGCCCCTTGCTGAAGTGACTTTGTACAGGTTGTGTAGCTATGGAGTGACTTTGGACAGCAGCGTAATTTTATTGGATAAACTTTGCTGAGTGTGTCCAGACTTTTGGGGGATGACATCAGAAACTGAAGAACTCTGGTATCATTAAAACGTTTTAAAAATTTACTGGCACAACAACAGTAAAAAAAAAGAAAAAATATTTTGATCAAAAAAGAAAAGAGTGGGAACAAGGGAAAGTTTTTCAAGAAAATTGCATAATTTAGAAGCATAATACAGTACTATTTAGTTTTGTTAGGAGCTTGTGTTTTGAAGACAAGGCTACATCAGACACAGTACTTATACAACAAAAGAAGATGGTGGGCCTTGCCACACCTTCTTCAGCTAATACCCGTACTGTTATTTACAGTCAGTGGTTATGAATTCATGGATGTAGCCACATGCCTTTTAGCAAATGTTAACTGTGGTACATATTATAAAATATAAAGGATTGTTAAACATAATTTTGTACCATTGACTGTCAGACAAGCATAATTCAGTGCTACCATATACATAACCTCAAATATGCTGTTACTCCTGGTAAAGAGTTAGAGATCCTAAGCCGAGCCCTTGAATGGCTCCCATTACATGAGTTCACTTGGCTGAGAAAAATGCTAATGAAGAGTGTCTTTGGACAGGCACTGAAACAAAGAGAACTGATTCCTTCGAAGATAGGTATGAAATACCCAAATACTGATACACCTGGCATATCTGAGCAACTGTCACTTGTTTACCAAGCTATCTTTGGATGAGTAACTAGGTAAGGCTGCCATATTTATTGCATTCTTGATGTATTTTCAGCGTGTTTCATATGTTAACAGTCCTCCTTTGTGACCACATTTGTCTAACATTGACTTTGGGTAAGTTGTTGTATTGGCGATTTTGCCACTGTTCTTTATGGCCTCCTGGTTTGTTCTTTCCCTTGTGCTTCATGTGTGTGTGTGTGTGTGTGTGTGTGTGTGTGTGTGTGTGTGTGTCTGTGTGTGTGTCTGTGTGTGTGTGTGTCTGTGTGTGTGTGTGTGTGTGTGTGTGTGTGTGTGTGTGTGTGTGTGTGTGTGTGTGTGTGTGACACCCCATACATCCACTTCCCTTCTGTTGCTTTATCCTACCACCCTGTGGAACCCCTATATTCACAGTGCAGGTCACAAGATCAGATAGGGACATTGCCCAGTGTGTCAGAAGCGGGACTCCTTGCAGACTTGCACTCTTATTTTGTTGGGTTCACCTTGGTGACTATCCATGGCATTGTTGTATGCCCCATCACATGACTTGCCAAGAGCAGGGAAGACTTCCCCCTCTCTCTTCTCTCAGTGTCATCTTGAGTTCCCATACTTCCCATTTCCTGTCAACTTCCTTCCAGCCTGTGGTATGGGACATGGCATACCAGGGCCAGAAAATGAGATGTTTCCATTGGCATCCTCTTGCCCAGCACCCGCTTGTACTGTTCCTTTTTAGATATGACTCTTGTGTTGCATCATGGTCCCTACTTGCTGGTTCATGTTGGGTATAACTTTCCCTCCTTGACAGTCTTTCAGCAGCTGTATTCCATCCTTTTTTTTCTGATGTCCACTTTCCCAGTCTTTCTCACTCTGGCTGTCCCTCTCAGGTGCAAATCTAGGAGTGGTGTCATGTTATGTTTCTTCTAGTGTCCTCTTTCCTAATGTTCTTTTGTGGAGGGTACATTGCCTTCGACTTGCTGTGTTTTAGGGTGGTTCCCCCCTAGTCTGCCTGTGGTATCTTCTCATCCCTTGATGATACCTTTTGGGGAGGGGACAGTTCTTTTGGTTTGCTGAGTCTTAGGGTATAGGCCTATTCTTCCTAGTTGGGTCCTGGCATCGTCTAACCTTGACATGGAAGAAACATTGCCAATGACTCATTTCTTCCCCACTGTCATCAACCATGTCTGATTGGCTCTGTCTCATGCACTGTAATGGGATGACCCTGTGTCCATTCTGACAAAGGCAACTACATATCAGATACTTAGTGTTCTCCCCTGTGTGCCTTTGATACCCCGCATTTCACAGGACAGCATGCTGCAAAGAGTCATATAGTGTTCTGTTAAGCCATATCCCAGTGAACTTCAGGCCAGTGACCCTTCTCCTATAGTTCATCATCCCCCTTTCAGGAAATAGAGAATCGGTTGATAGACAGTGGCACAGTTGGGTGGCAGAGCTTCATGGTTATGTTGGTGCCAGTCAAGAACGTGCCCTTTTCTATCACCAACCAGGGAAAGCAGAGGGATTATATATATATTTATGTTTACATTAGAGACCAATGACCATGCTGCCATGTGCAGGTCCCTTTCACGTGATGGCAACTTTTCATGTGTCATGATCCTGAGCCATTCCCTACTGAGTCCCCTAGCCTGGCACTCTTCACATAGGGCCCCACATCGCACCTCACATCTTCCTCAGTTCACCTTTAGGCATTCTTCATTTTACAGTCATAGCTGTAACTCTCCTCAGCCAGTCATCCTCCATACTCTCAGCATGTCCAAACTTTTTCAGATTTATGGTTGTCATCCTTTTATATATCTATGCCAGATTTCTCTTCCAGCACAGTCTTCTCAGTTCTGTATTGATATCCTAATAATCCGTCTCAGCATTCTCATGAGAGTAAGGATGGAATAAGAGCGGGAAGAGGGTGAAAGAGAGTAAGGATGGAAAGAGGCTGGGAAGGGAATGGAAAGTAAGGATGGGAGAGAAGCAGAATAATAGAAGTAAGGATGGAGGAGGAGGAGCCATGGATAAAGAAACAGGGAAAGGAAGGAAAGAATGTTGAGGATGGAGGAGCATGGGACTAAGGATGGAATCGGGACTGAGAGAAATATTAGGATGGAGCAGAGGCTGGGAAAGGAAGTAGAGAAGCGGGATAAGAGAAGTAAGGATGGAGTAGGAGCTGGAAGGGGTAGGGAAGCAGAGACAAAAAGGAAATGAAGGATGAAGAGCATGGGGATAAGGATGGAAAGAGAGTAGAAAGGTGATGGAATATACGGATGGATAGGACGTAATCACAGAGAAGAGCTGGGCCAGCGAGGGAAAGCAAGAAAGTGAAACGAAGGGAGGAGAGTGAAGGGAAATAAGAATACAATAGGGGTAGGTAGGGAAGGAAGGAAGGGTAAAGGATAGAAATGCAGCAGGAGAATAAGATTGAGGTGGGTCAGAGAGGGAAAGAAGAGTAAGAATGGCGTGAAGACAGAAAGAGGAAATAAGAATGGATTTGGAGCTGGGGAAGGGAAGCAGGGGGAGGAAGGGAAGAAAGGATGGAGGAGAGGGAGATTGAAGATGGCAAGGAGATAGAATAGGAGATGGGAAGTAAGAATTGAAGGGAAACGGTAGGTGAAGTAAGGATGGAGTATAAATAGGGAGAGGAAGGAAAATAGGGATGGAAGGGAAGGGAGGTAAAGAAGGAGTGCGGATGCAAGTGAGGATGCAGAGCTGGGTAGGGAAGATAAATAAGAATGGGAGGGCAACAGGAAAAGGGAAGCAGATAAGAATGGAGTGGGAAAGAAGGGAAGCAGGGAGGTAAGGTATCAGGTGGTAGCAAGAATATAAAAACACGTCATAGGATTGAAGAGATAAGCTCCCAGTTCGGTAACGGTACGGTGGTGGGGATGTTTCGGATGTAGCGAGGTGGAACGTAGCGGTTGTGAGGGATCGCCGATGTACCAGCAATTACCGTTTTATTTATTTATTTATAAGTTGCGATAGAACAAGACGTAGAATTAATGCCTATCGATTGTACGAAGCTCCTTAATTCCTTCACTACGATGGCGTATTTTCAGTGCACTGTTTCTGTCAACAAACGGTTTAAGTCAACTCAAGGAGAAACTTGGAAGGGTTAGAGCCCTCATTATTCCCATCATTACTAGAGTCCTTCCTAAATTAATGAAAACTACTGCAGGTAAAGACAATATATATAAGGGAATATGTCATGAATAAAAACTTTTGGAGGTAACGAGAAAATAATGAAAAATGTCATAATAAAAACTTGTGAAGGAAACAAGAATAGGAAATATGTCGTGAATAAAAACGTTTGAAGGTAACAGTAATACCACAGAAAATACGTTATAATTAAAAACGTTTGGAAGAAACGAGAATATAATGAAAATGTCATGAATAAAAACGTCTGGAGGTAACGATCAAAAATATTCTAGAAAATACGCTTTCGGACTGAAGGGGCAAAGACAGACAATCAAGTTCTTCTAATTCTCAGCCATCGCCTAGAGTACGACACGCAGCCATCGTAATTTACATCCCGGTCCCCAATCGAAGTGCTGGGTGAACAGGGGCATAATAGGAAACAAACTATGTCCAACAGTTTGATTAGATTATGGTTCGTATTCTCTTTATCACAGGAGACTTCGTAGTGCCTTCTCGGTAGCGATTTATTTTGCGTATAACACACTGTCTATTATTATTATTTTGTGACTTACTGACATGGTTTGCGTTAGTGATGTACGAGAAGATATTAGTGTGTTGAGAAATCTGTATGACGTATTTTACCATTGTCTGAAACATTATCATTATTATTATTATTATTATTATTATTATTATTATTAATTATTATTATGAGATGGAGGGATGGGGTGGAGAGGTATATGAGAGAGGAGGGTGTGAGTTGGGAGCAGGGCAGTGAAATGGCAGGGGACTGGGAGACGTGGAGGCGTTTTGTTTGTGGCCACCCCAAACGGGATTGAGGCGTCTGGCAATAGATAGATAGATAGATTATTGTTATTATTATTATTATCTATAGCCCGACGCCCTAATCCCGCAAAGGGTAGCCGTAGACAAAACGCCTCCAAGTCTGTCATTATTATTATTATTATTATTATTATTATTATTATTATTATTATATTATTATTATTATTATTATTATTTTATGCTTTTGTGTACCACTCATTAAGTGAATTCTTTGCAGTTGAAAATATATTTCTTCGACTGTCCTTTATCAGCATTCAGTACTGGTCATAAGTTTTAGAATTAAAAAGACTTATTTATAACGAAATATATCGGATTTGTTAGAAATGTATTTATTTACTAGTAAGCCTGTATCCTTAGTCATCCGTAACTAATGCTTGTAAAAAAAAAAAAAAAAAAAAAAATGGTGGTCATCTGTTATTTTGGAAACCTCCGAAGGTCAGTTGAAACAAAAATCTTGTATTGTATTGATTTATGTATGTATGTATTCATTTCTTTAATATCATTCAGCCAAAGGACATAATTTCTGTTTTATTCTGCTTGTTGTTAAATGGTTCTGTTGAGCTAAGGTGAGACCATTAAGTATTGATGTGTTTTCGAAGGGATTAATCTAACCCATCCAGTTTCCAGGGTCTCTCATCAGCTGAGTAAAACCATCGGGAGATAGTAAGAATAAATTTTAAAGTGTCATCACATTCAAATTATTAAGATGTCTAGCCAGAGTATGTGTTATTACCCCGCCAACGAAGTTGGAGGTTATGTATTCACGTATGTTTATATGCTTGTTTGTCTACACGATATCACCAAAAGTTCGCAATGAGTTTATGGAAGGGTGGGCCATTGGCCAAGAAAGAACTGATTAAATTTTGGGGTGGATCCGGATCCGGATCGTGCAGTGGCATTGGCGGAGATATGCACTTTCTGAGTGCTTTCTAGTTCATTTTGTTTTTGGTACTTTCAGAGGTTTTTATCTAGTTATTTATTTTTATTTATGGTTTTATTTATTTATTTATAGTTTGAGTGGGAGAGATGTTTGCAAGTTGAGGAATTTTATATACAGTAATAAGCAACTCCATTTAGTTCTTGAATCCAGGTGACGTCCATTTTAATTTGCTCTAGCTGTTACCAGACGATTTTATTCAGCCTAGGAAGGGCCTCTATTCTTGAAGGGGGTTTAGGTATTTAGGATATATCTAACCCCTCCAGGTCGGAGAGTCTAACCTAAGCTTAATTAAATCTTCAGGTGACGAGAATAAATCGAAAAACGTCCCTGTTTACTGTCTCAGTAAATTATTCTTCCATGTGAGAAGCCTTTCCTTCGGTAAATCAAACCGTCTGAAAGTGGGAGGAATAATGTGTTATATACTGTCAAGAAAATTGGAGGGGTTATTAATGTGAATTTTGAGAATGAGTCAAATCCCGTTCGAGTGTACACCAGGGGAAAAAATGTAGTAGTAGTAGTGGTGGTGGTGATGGTGGTGGTGGTGGTGGTGGTGGTGGTGATGGTGGTGGTGGTGGTAGTAGTAGTAGTAGTAGTAGTTGTGGTGGTGGTGGTAGTTGTAGTAGTAGCAGTAGTAGTATAAACACCAAAACCAAAAGTCATCACATGTTCGACGAAGAGTGTGATCACGTGAAAGTAAAGCTAGAGTGGTTGGTGGGAGAGTTGACATGTGGTGTGTGTGTGTGTGCGTGACTGCCTTGTGATAGACAGCACGTACGGTATATAATAACGTAGGAGTAGTGAGTTCTGTGTGAGTGTGAGAGGTGGCTGTGCTGGAGAGGTGGTAGAGTTTACTAGTTTGGAAAGGTGGGTTGCATTCTCCTTTCACTCTTAATATATTATCTGTTTACCCCGATTCCCTGACATTGGTTTAAGGGATTTCAGAATGGCGTGTTCTAAGTGGCTTTGGAGATTTCGTAACACATTTTCCCTTGCGATTTATTCTGCACATTATATCGCAGTATCCTTTTTTATGCAAATTATGTCGATATTAAAACTACCTCGGTAGATACATATGTAAACAAAAGTGTCAAGGTGTGACATACAAAATAAATCGCGAAGGAAGAGGTGCTAGGAAGCCTCCTGTGCCACCTAGAGTGTGGCCGATGGTTAGGATTTTACACAAATTACTTTTTCAGTGTTAATCCCTTCATTTCGATGACGTATTTTATGAGTATTGTTACTATTATTACTGTTATTATTATTTTTATTATTATTATTCCTAACTTCAGACTGTTCTCTTCAGCTCAGGAGAAACGTTTCTAACTAAAGGTGTTAGATATAGCCTTCAATTAACCACTTAAACAAGAAATCTCAAGAATAAAAATGTTGGATAGAGGTAAAGAAAGAAAAGGAAAAAACAAAAGTAGGCTGGAGGTTGCAAAAATAAATCTAGACAGAACGTCCTCGGGGTGAAGGGATTAGAATACTAGTTTGAAGCTTTGGTAGATCACAAAGTTCCTCTGTCTTCATGAACTTTTGTTCCTTTTGCTTCTCCCAGGACCGTAGCTTACCAAGAGAGATGAGAGATGGCGCGTAGTGGGAGGCAAATAGAACTAGAGACGCTGAGTGTTAAATTCAACTTTTGTCTCTTCCAAGATAATATTGCAACTTTTGTCTCTTCCAGAATAATATTGCACATTTTGTCTCTTCCAGGACAATATTGCAACTTTTGTCTCTTCCAGAATAATATTGCACATTTTGTCTCTTCCAGGATAATATTGCAACTTTTGTCTCTTCCAGGATAATATTGCACATTTTGTCTCTTCCAGGATAATATTGCAACTTTTGTCTCTTCCAGGGTAATATTGCAACTTTTGTCTCTTCCAGGATAATATTGCAACTTTTGTCTCTTCCAGGATAATATTGCAACTTTTGTCTCTTCCAGGGTAATATTGCAACTTTTGTCTCTTCCAGGATAATATTGCAACTTTTGTCTCTTCCAGGGTAATATTGCAACTTTTGTCTCTTCCAGGATAATATTGCAACTTTTGTCTCTTCCAGGATAAAATTGAGTACCAGTTTCATCTTGCACAGCTTCTCTCTTTGCCACTTTCAAGACAGTACCGAGAGAGACGGCGTGTGGTGTGTGTGGATAAAGCTAGAGACGCACATGACTTATTTCATCATTTGCCTCCTGGTAGTATCGAGAGAGAGAGAGAGGGGGGGGGAAGGAGAGAGAGGGAGGGAGGGAGAGAGAGGGCGGGGGGGGGATAGAGTCGCGAGGCAAATAGTGATGATAAAGCAGGAGACGTAGAGACGCAATAGATAAGTAATTTCAGCATGTCACCCTTCCTGGACCGTACCCAGCAAGTTGATATGTTTTGGCAGATGGGTGGGAATGCTTGCAGTTGTGGCACCAACACCACTATCACCACCACCACACGAGCTTGAGCAACAGATAAACTTGCAGATAGATTAATTTTTCGACGTTTTTCCCTCCCTCTTCCAGGACCACTCCAAAGAGAGATATGGGGTGTGGTGGGAAACGGTCAGGGATGTTGGCGGTTGTGATGCTGTGGTGGAGCTTTGTCATCACTACAGCCACCACCACCACACGAGCAGCGGCAAACTGGACGCTGACTGGGGGAAATGACAGTGAGTAAAATTATGAGAAATGAGTAGTGAGGAGAGTACATGCGAGTAAGTAAACGAGGGAAATGAGTACCGTAATGAAAGTGAGAAGCAGTACATGATGAGGGAAATGAGTAATGGGAATAATGAGTAGATCGATGAGGGAGATGAGTAATGGGGAAAGAGTAGGTAAATGATGTGGGAAATGGATGAATAAATAATGAGAGAAGTTATCATCATCATCCGGACCTCCTTTGCCTCCTTAGGGCAGGGTGAGGAGTATTAACGTCCAGACAGCCCATGTTTGCCCACTTAAGTGGGCCACGCATCCATTCATTCATCATTCAAGCCCCGGAATCCTGGCTTTGTTTCGCCAACTATCTGATAAGGAAAATGAGGACTTTTGTCAACAAAACATCATTTATATATATATATATATATATATATATATATATATATATATATATATATATATATATATATATATATCATCAGCCGTTGAGGTCCACTGCAGGACCGGCCTATCCCTACCGAAACAGGAACGATACAGCCAATGTATCTCTACCCAGTGGATTAGGCTGTCTGGTAGAGACTGTATGTAGAGTGAGAAGTGCTTGTAAGTGTAACCGTTGTTGTAGTGGCTTTGGATGTGTGTGTAGTCTGTGAACCAAGTGTAATCGGCCCGCCTTAAACCGATTGGGTGCAAGCATACTAGTATGCGACACTGGTTCAACCGCAGCACCCCTTATGTCCGCCAAAGTAGCAAGTGGCTCGGTAGACGATTCCCAAGGTTTTTACAACTCTGGCGGGAGGCGAAACCTCGTCCACAAGCGTGCGAAACGCACACTACAATTGAGGCTCCATATATATATATATATATATATATATATATATATATATATATATATATATATATATATATATATTAATAGTAGACTTGTAATGGCTGATGATGATAATAATAATAATAATAGTAGACGGATTAAGTATTTGGCAGGTTTAAATGAAGTGCATCTATTTTTTTTAAACGCCTACAATAATTACATGCTTAGGCATATGGTGTGGAGGATACCGGAGTCTTGAATGATGTAGGAATGTTTTACAGTTCTCCCATTTTCATGCTGGCTTTCTGTTAGTTTCTGTATCCTACCTCATCCTATCCGTAGGCGGGAAGAAAGATAAGGATGACGATAATGATTCTAGAGATATCGTATATATGTGGGAATGAAAGCGCACATCATATTGTACAAAAAAAATAAAATAAATAAAAAAATAAAGAAAAAGAAAAACTGTACACCTCTGCATGACATTACTATAATGTAACTTTATCATTTCTCGCGTTTATCAGTTCTTGCATCCCTGTTTCGTGGCTTGAGTTGTATTAACTCCTTCAGTACGTGAACGTATCTCTTCATTTGTGACCCGGAGTAACTACTTGAGTGAGATCACGTTTACTTTTTCTGCCTTTTCTTTCCGCTGTCACCATACGATTTTTATTTAGTCTGGTTGAGGGAGGATTAAAAACAAACTCTATTGCATCTCCTTTTCATGAGAAGTTCCTCATAAACTGAATCAGATCGTCTTGTATTGTATTATTACCTTTGGAGGAGGTCGTGTATTCACCCGTGTCTGTCTGTGTTTGTCTTTATGTGTACAAGATATCTCAGAAGGTTGTAATCGGATTTCGCTTAAAATTGTTGGATTGGTGGACAGTGACTCATGGAAGGGCTGATTAGATTTTGAAATGAATGCAGATCCGGGTGCAGGAAATCATTAAATTTTATTGGCGTGGGAGGTATGCGCTTACTGAATTGTGTAACAGGGCAGACTAACACCATAAAATTTATTGACTATGTGAGACCTTAAAGTATTCGTCTGGTAGGAAAGAGGTTTGCAGTAGTAAATTATAAACTTTATTGGAGTTGGGGAAAGCATACTCGTACGCTTGCTGAATGCTTTCTAGTCCTGCCATTGGGCTACGGAAAAATAATAAGACGAATATCTCAGCAGAGAGAGAGAGAGAGAGAGAATCTACTTTGCATGTAAGTTTGTATGTACCTAGTGTGTGTGCGTGCGTGTGTGTGTGTGTGTGTGTGTGTGTGTATATACAGTGTCGAAGGCCATGTGTTATCAGTTGTGTTATCGCTTTGAGCAAGTGTGGTGGTGGTGGTAAGGGTGGTGGTCGTGATGATGGTGATGTGAGATTTAATGGTAATGTGGTGAGGCGTAATTTAGTGACGTGTACAGTAGGAATTATGTGGCATGGTGTGGTTTGGTGAGCTGAGGTGAGGAAAAGTGAGGTGTGGAAGGATGATGATGAAATGGTTGGGTGTTGTGTGGTGTGATGTGTATGATGTGTGATGTTTATAATAAGGTTTGATGAGATGATGCTGTGGTGTGGTGATGAGATGGTGGTGTGTAGGTGTGATGTTGTGTGAGGGAGTATTTGCTTACTCTGTGTGGTTTGTTGGTGTATGACTATGTGTAGTGAGGTGGTGAAGTGTCGTGGACTGGTTGGTGGTATGGTTTTAGCCTTTGGTGGTGGTGTGATGGTGATGTTATTGGATTTTTGTGATGTTATTCATGGTGGTATTATGAATTGATACGTTGTGGTGTTGTGATGTGGTGTTTGTTGTGTTCAGTTGTGATATGGTGGTATTTGTGACATGGTTTGGTGATGTGGTCAGTATTTGTGGTGAGCAGTTTTCATGTGATGGTTTTGTGGTGTGGTGTGGTGATGTAGTGATGATGGTGGTGCGTGGTGGAGGTGTGTGGTGTGGAAGTGTGTATGATGATGATGTGTGATGTGGTAACGGTATAACTATCATGTAATGTGGGTGGTGTGATGGAGCTGTGGTATACATGCACCCCCCCCCCACACACACACGAAAATAATTATTCAGTAGGTGGGCTATTTGTTATCTTATTTCCACCCATCTTCAAGCGATTTTACCCAATAGTAGAGACTTTTCGCACTTGGTAGTTGGATAGTGCTGTCGTTAACCCCGTCAGCCACGAGAGGCTTTGAGTTAAATAAAATCACCTGACGATAGTAAGAATGAATTAAAAATGGGTCATCGTATTGAAGAGGTTAAAGAAGAGATGATAGGCAGACAAGAAAGTGTAGTCTGATGGAAACAGTTTGCGGATTCAGTTACTTTACAGATGTTGTGTGCGCATGAGTATTCGTAGACTCAAAAGCTCTATTATTTTCATACCTAGTTTCATCGGCAAGATAAATGTCAGTAGTTACATTAAAATGCAATATAAGCCTATACGGGAAGGAAAAGGTGTTGCAAAAATAATCTTCATATGCCAAGTCAGCGTCAAGAGCACTGCGTTAAGTAATAAATGATAATGTAGTAAATGAAGACCGGACATTACGAGCAACACTCTGTCCTGTGAGTAAATAACCACACACACACACACACACATGGACGATTTGGTTTTGGTTGTGTCTGATTTAAATTCACGAAGTTTACTATGGGAAATAAAGCTACTGTGGTATGGATTAAGGTTTGTAAGGAGGGGTGTAAGTAGAGCAGATTATGTAGTGAATGTAGGTGAGCATCCTGTTAAACTCGTGTACAGTTACCCGTTGTCTTAATTGTTTTTTTTTTTTTTTTTTCTAATTCCTCTCTCTCTCTCTCTCTCTCTCTCTCTCTCTCTCTCTCTCTCTCTCTCTCCCCCCTTGAGTATTGTGTGCAATTCTGATCTCCGTACTACAGAAAGGACATTGAAAAATTAGAGAAAATTCAGCGAAGAATCACAAAAATGATACCACGACTTAGAAACAAACCATATGAGGAACGCCTTGAAGAACTTAAATTATTTAGCTTAATGAAGCTCAGGTTAAGAGGGGACCTTATTGAAGTTTTCAAAATCATGAAGGGATATGACAACTTGGACATGAATAAATATTTTGATATAGACCAGTCGAGTCAAACCAGAAGTAATGGCTGCAAAATTATGGGAAAGCGTTTCCAATGCTATGAAGCAAAATACTTCTTCTTTAACAGAGTTGTAAATATCTGGAACAGATTACCCTCAGATACCGTGAACAGTATCTCAATTGAGACATTCATAAACAAAATAGACAAGTATTTACACGAGAATCCTCAGCTGACTCTTTTTCTGTCCGAATAACTTGCTTTTATAGCTGCGTGTAAGTTCATTCCCCTTTTGTCTACAAGACACTCTTTAAACAACGTACCCGTACATAGTGTCGCGTCACGTCATTATACATTTTTCAATTTATTCGCTGCAAATAAAGTAATATAAGCACAGATTAGGATCTGCTCTGATAACCCTGAGTTAACGGTCACTACTCTTACTTTCGACCTGTGATGGGCTGTGGATCACTGAGGGTCCCTGTTAGTCAAGTGACCACCATCGGGATTTTTTTAATGTACCAGGGGTCACTGCATCAGGATGAAACTTGTGTACTTTTCCCACATGGGAGAGTTCCTTGTCTCAGTGGAGTGAACGGAGCTAGGGCCTGATTGACTGCTGCCTACCTCAAAAGTGCCAGGCAAGGCTGCCGCACCACCCCTAAACATCCACTCTGTGCATTGCACATCCATACTGTGCAGCCTCCTTTTATCTAAGACACCTGTCGTATATATTTCAGTCTCCCCAATGCAAAGAAAGCAATATAAGCACAGATTAGGATCTGCACAGATAACCCTGAGTTAATGGTCACTACTCTCACTTTCGACCTGTGATGGGCTGTGGATCACTGAGGGTCCCTGTTAGTCAAGTGACCACTATCGGGATTTTTTTAATGTATCAGGTCACTGCTTCAGGATGAAACTTGAGTACTTGTCCCACATGGGAGAGTTCCTTGTCTCAGTGGAGCAAACGGAGCTAGGGCCTGATTGACTGCTGCCTACCTCAAAAGCGCCAGGCAAGGCTGCCGCACCACCCCTAAACATCCACACTGTGCAGTGTGTAGTTTCCACGTTATGTCCACAGACTTCCCATAAACTCAATGTACCGATTTATAATGTCATGCCGTAACTATTAGTTGATTTGATTACTTTCTCTTTCAGGTTACTCAGTCGGGTAGCTTATAGACAAAGTATTATAGAATGTGACTTTTCTTTTTCAGTTTTTCCTATGAAATTTCCATGTCTGTTTTTCTATGCTGCATGGTGGTTTTTCTCACTTTTTCCTGGAGGGTTTGGTGGTGGGGGGAGTCTTCTTGCTTTACTATCCTTATCCTTCAGCATGTACTGTAGAGTTAGATCTTGTAGTCATAGTTTTCTCTGTAACAAGCAGCCTCGAAAGGACCATAAGGTCTGTTGCTGTTTGCTTTCCTATGTAATCCTCCTCCTCCTCCTTCTCCTCCTCCTCCTCCTCCTCCTCCTCCTCCTCCTCCTCCTCCTCCTCGCCTCTTCAACTCATCCTGCTTCCTGTTTCATCCTTTCCCATCCTTCTCTTTTCATTCTTCCCCTCCCTCCCTCTTCATCCTTCCCCTCCCTTCCTCTTCATCCTTCCCCTCCCTCTCCTTTCATCCTTTCTCTCCTTCCTCCTTCACTGTGTCTCCCCCTCCCTTTTCCATGATATTTCCACCTCCATCTTGTTCTTTATAATTCCTATAAATTTCTCCCTTCATCTTCATCCTCCTCAACCCACGCATTTCATCCCTCCCCTCCTTTTCTTTTCTTTTCCCCCTCCCTTCCTCTCCATCCCTGTCTTCTTATCCCTCCCCTCCCCTTTTCTTTGCCTTCTTCATTCCCCTTCATGTACATTATCCCTCTATGTCCCTCTCTACTTTTTCAACCTTTCCTCCTACCTTTTACCCCTTTGGCATGTTTCTCCTCCTTTGGTCTTTCCCCCTGCCTATGACCCACAATCTTTGAAGTGCAGTGTATAGAGTCTATCTATCTATCTGTCTATTGCCAAATGCCATAATCCCATAAGGGGTGGCCATTTGACATTGAGTTATTTGTTTTACGGGGAGGGGCACTAACCCTCCACCAACCCACTTGTTGACACGTAGGGAGCACGTATGGTTTGGTTATATGATTACCACCCAGCTTTGTAAATGGTTTCTTGGCTTACAGGAAACCATTTGGCTTGTCATTTAATGTAAAGCCACCTGTGAAGGAAAGAGAAACAATAAGAAGTGACAGGAAAGATGGGAGAAATAGGAAGAGAGGAGGGCAGGCAAAGAAAAAGAATGATAAAGGCGAAGGAAGAAGTAGGCAGCACTACATCAGGTGAGTGGATGATGGTTGCCACCACCTGCCACTATACTGACTTTTCAAAATCAGTAAATTCCGATTTTGGTTCTCCCTTGTTTCATATTATGTAGAAGAGACAAATTTTCAGGCTTGTAAGTAGTAGAGTCCCACCAAACTTGGGGGCATGGCAGCTCAATGATAAAACGCCTGACTCAAGACCGAAGAGTCGTGAGTTCATGCCACGCCTGGGCAAGCTGCCTTGCCGGGAGAGGTAACACTTTCCTGTCATCTAGCTGGTTGTAGGAGCTGTGGCTTAGTGGGTTAGAGCGCTCTGACCGAAGGGTAGGAGGTTCGAGTCCACCCAACAGCCATTGGTAGACATCAGGAAGGGCATCTAGTCATAACGTGCCACACACTCCAGAACCTAAGTCCTCTACCCAGGAGCAAAGCCGTGTCCCCTTACTGAAAAGGGGGACACGGCGTAAAAAAAAAAAAATAATAAAAAAATAAAAAAATAAAAAAAATAAAAAGTCCTTATCGTGATTGTCGCCATAGATCTTTTTTTCCATTAGTCCTCATGAAATTTCACAAATCCTGTATCAGAAAGTTTCATTGCCACCTTATAAAGCTGCTTTATCTGTTTCACCCAGTTAATTGTACCAATTGTATGGGAAAAAAGTTGCAATATTTTTAAACTTATCACTGTCTGTAATGAGCACTGCTTATACTGAAATCTAATAAAGTGAGGGTATGCTCTACATTCAACCTTTAGCCTCTTAATTCCAGTTGGTAACCAATTTAGAGTTTTATTGCAGCTACGAGACAGTTTTATTTAACTTGTGAAAGATCTCTTATATTTAAAGGGTTTTATGAAGACTGTCCCCTCCAGTTTGAAAGTGTGCTATATGATGAAAAATTTATCAAAAAATAGCAAAAATGAAACAGAAAATACATAATTAGGTTGAAGGGTTTAGAGTAAGTCCCTGTTATTTGTTGTTGGTGTGTTCCAGAGGGAACTGGCAAATCAGCTTCATAGGTACCACTGAAATTTTATTCGACAGGTTCATGTAAATTACAGTGCTGGAGAGGGAGAGCTTCACGAGCTGGAACTATTTGGTCATACAAACATCCCTTAGTTCCCTCCCTTTCCCCCCGAAATGAGGGATGGTGGACTGCTAGAAGAGGGCAGCTACAAGCTACAGTCCAACCTGCAGTTCACATTTCAGATGAAGCTAGGGCTGCAACTACACAGTTACTACTACTACTACTACTAGTACAACTACTACTACTACTACTACTACTACTACCACCACTACCACTACTACTACTACCACCACTACCACTACTACTACTACCACCACTACCACTACCACGACCATGACTACTACTACTACTACTACTAGTACTAGTGTGTGAATTATTGTGAACTTAATAGCAACACAAAAGGATATGAAAAGAGGTTAGTATATAACATAGAATTTCAGTATTGGAGCCTCACCTCTGACCACCACTTGCACCACCACCACTTCAGCCACCATGAGTCCAAACCCCTTAACACGTGAGAAGGAGGCTCGTCGTGAAGGTGCATGGTGGCGTGTGTATGCCCCAGCGCTGGCATGTCTGGGGGTCATGTGTGCCACCACTGGGTACCTGGCTTACCTCACCTATGCCAGCACTCACCCACGGCCCCCAGGCATCATTATTATACCCTCTAATTGGTCCCTCACATCACCTGATTCATGTGAGTGTGACTTCTCTGAAGTACCCTCAGGTATCAGTTATGGAAAATTGATTGATGGTTATGAATGATGATGGTAATGATGATGATGATGATGATGCATTAGCCACAGAATTGCTTTTGGTAACATCATGTTAAGAGGTGTATCCAGTATATTGGAAAATTTATTTGACAGGTAGTACAATAAGTCCTCTTTGTAACTCATGTTTTTTGTATTCTTTTCTGCTATAAGTCCACAGTTAATTACTGAAGATTGGCCAGAGTTCCAGTGCTACCTCTGAAATTGGTATGCTAGATCCTCCAGTTGTCAGTTCAAAATTGTGGAGAAAGAGCTCTGATGTTTTAGAATGCATTCCTTTGTGTTTTTACCTGTCATTCTAACTTGGCACGTCAGTCTAAATCAAGGGACTTCACTCGTAGAATCTTTGCTTTTCTTAGTTATAGCCGTTCTTCCCTTTATGAGGCAGTGATCCTTGCTGGTATGACATTAAACAATTATTACTTCATCAAGAGCATAGAGACCCAGGGCTAGGCTAGGCTACTCCAGACATTTTAGGTACGAGTGAATGGTGGCCTTCCCCTTAGTGGCATTATGTGAGCCTTAAACCCCAGTCATCCCTTGAATTTAGGCCTTTGTGCACCATTTACATTTAGAATGCCTTGTCCCACTAGACATCCAGGCATTTATTTTACCGTTATGTAGCCAGCTTTATTTTCATCTCTTATTTTACTATTCCACTGCATGGAGAAGCTGTACCAGTTCATAATCAGAGGGCTAAAAATAGTCAATTTAACTCTTTTGTAGCATTGGTAGAATTATGAGCTTTTTTTTCCCGGTTAATACCTGATGGTGTTATATAATCGCAGAAAATCCTATGTAGTTATAACATCAACCTCTTTAGTCCAGGAAATTCATATCTTATGGGCATAAATAACCTTAATATCAGGGAGAGCTCTTGCAAGGAAGAGGATAGAAACAAGTTTTAGAAATTTCTTGATGATAGTAAATATCCCAAAAATGGACTCATCATGTGGTAGCAAGTGTTAATTTTAAAATAAAATCCTTCAGTTTATTTTTGTGGCCCCAGGCTCATCTGGACACAAACCCATTTGACCACAGGAAACCAGCCACACACCAGGCACTCCCAAAGATCTTTTTTTGAGAGTATGTCGAAGAATTGTCTATGTTGTGGTAGTGAGGTGCATAATGTGAATAAAACCTTGAGATGAAGGGATTAATCACTTGCCTCCTTTCTCCTGACAGCGGTGATGCCAGTTGGGGGGTCAGTGCCAGGGGGAGTGTATTCGGACCTCCTGGCAGCTGGCGTGTTGGACCAGGGCGACATCTACTACCGCTACAATGACCTGGACTACCGCTGGGTGTCCAAATCTAACTGGACCTATTCCACGCAAATATCTGGTTAGTATCACCAGGAACCAGGTTTAGTGGCAAACTCGTGGTGCTCTTCCATCTGTACCCTGGATATAATTTTGCAAGAAGGACAAGAAGAGTGTTGAATCACCCCCCCCCTTTTTTTTTTTTTTTTTTTTTTTTTTTTTTTTCCAGCTTTGGAGAGCCCCCTATTAGTGAAGGGGTTAATGTTGGTTGGATGTGACTGCCAGTTCAGAATGCCTCTTCCAGGCGGAATAAATTTATGTGAAGTTTGCATGAATGAAGTGTAATGACATACTCAGTCCAACTGTGGTAAGTTATCAGTAATTTACAGACAAGTTGCCTTTTTACCAATTTAATCCAGCGATATCATACTTAGTTTAATCTTGCTACCTCCAGACAATTATATTCACAGTAGGGGAGTCATTCTGAACTGAAGCTATGACATGTAATCTTCATTAACTCCTTCATGATGATGGATCTCTCCATGGCAGAAGTAATTTGTCTGGCAGTGCCAAGAATAAGAATACAGTAATCCCCGTACTATCCGGACTCCCACTTTCCGGACACCACACTTACCGGACATTGTGGGCCTGGACCTTCGGAACCCAAAAAAAAAAAAAAAAAAAAAAATGAATTTTTTCCCACCCATAATTTGAAATTGCCGCACGGCGCTGAACAGCTGTTTACACCATGGCCCATTCACCCCTTCCTTCCTCCCCCCTCCCCTGTCAGGGTTGCCATTTGGTATTTTTCATTACCAAGTGTGGGCCAATTTGGTAATGAATCAGAATAATGCATTACCAAACAGAATTTTCACATGTATGAGGATACACAGGATAAAGATGGTGGATTGTCTGCTCTCTCTGATTAATTTGCTAGCCTACATAGCGTGAAAATAATCAATATGCTGTTAATTATAAGGAGAGTGATTACATGTATTTCCACTTGTATATATAATTAGTGAGGAATAAATGCTAGCTTTACGAATTTGGTAATGAAAAGTTAAACTTGGTAATGAAAATTGAGGAGTTTGGTAATGTGGCTGTTGCGATCTGGCAACTCTGTTTCCCCGTCACCAACACTCCAACAGTTACTGCGTAACTTCGATCGCGAGTGGATGCTTATCTCAGTGGATGCCACACGTGCTCGTTTTTTTGTGAATAAACTGCAATACCTCGCCAGTAGACCACACGGGAATGTACAGTGTTGTGCAGCGTTAAGAAATTAGAATTGGGAGTGCAAAGGATTAACTGTAAAGTGCAAACTGGCGGTTGAAACTGGCGTGGCGCAATTAACAATGTGCAGTGTTAAACAATTATAACTCACAGTGCAAAGAATTACTGTAAGTGCAGCACAACACTGGATTACTGTACGTGCTTCAAGAGCATTTTCACCACTGCCAAAGCCTTAAGAAGGCGGCCACAGACGTGCTGTAAGTACCCTGGCTGAGGTACAGTCACTTCTAATTCCTCATGCTTTGGTTCCTTTTCATTTATTTCATGCTTTATATCCATTATTGGTGTGAATAGGGCCTTAAATAGGTTTAAATAGGTGCTATGCATGTCCGGTAGGGAGTTATTAGGTGGCTTTCAAAGTTACGCTGGGTTAGGGTCCTTAAGTACCAGTCCAGCAGGCAGGTGCCCACTTTCCGGATGGGACCACTTTCCGGACATGCCTTTGGCTCTGTTACATTGGATAGTGGAGGGATTACATTATACAGTAATTCAAAATTGTTTAATTTTACTGGAGGAGTTATATCAGTGAAAATCTGTGCAGAGAAAATCTCCTCATAATCACAGCAGCTTACTGGACTGACCAAAAGGACTCTGATGCACATGGGAAAAACTAACATTTGCACATCGAAATTATGTGAAGGTAATATTAGTGACAAAGGTTCACCTAACACTTCACCTCTTCTGCTTCTCAATCTCATCTGCTCTTTAGTTTCCTCTGTTTGTTAATATTCTTTAGCTAATCAAGACTTGGTATGTTTCCATGCCCATAGATGATGCTCCATGATATGATGCGTTAGTGTGAAATGTAACAAACATGTCATAAGTGCAAAGTACAGACAGTGGAATAGTTGGCGAACTTTCATCTTCACTGGAACATTTGAACAGTACACTATCTATCTGTCTATCTATTGCCAGACGCCTCAATCCCATTTGAGGTGGCCACAAACAAGTCGCCTCCACGTCGCCCTGTCCCCCACCATTTCACTGCCCTGCTCCCAACTCACTCCCCCCTCTCCCATATACCTCTCTACCCCATCCCTCCATCTCATCCTCGGCCTCCCCCTCCCTCTTTCCCCCTCCACCTCACTCACATACACGCTCTTTGTCAGTCTCTCACCCTCCATCCTCTCCACATGGCCAAACCACCTCAGTGCGTTCCTCATAACGCTTCCTATCACATCCACATCCACACCACAACGCTCCTTTATATCCTCATTCATCAGCCTGTCTCTCCATGTGACTCCACTGGCTCCTCTTAAATAACTCATTTCCACTGCTCTCACTCTTGACTTGTGTCCTTCCAACAACGTCCAAGTTTCACTTCCATATGTTAGAGTTGGTATCACAATACTGTCATGTAGTAACTTTTTCATTTGCATGCTCACTTCCCTGTTTCTTATCACTGCTTTCAAAGAACCAGCAACCTTTCTTCCCTGCTGTACCCTTTCAAGCACTTCACCCTCCAAACCTCCATCCTTACTCATCACACTATCCATGTACTTAAACGTACAGTACTCAGATTTTCCAATTCCTCACCATCCAACCTCGCTGTACATTCACTGACTTCACCTCTCTCAAAGACCATCACTTTACTCTTCCCTACATTCACCTTTAGATTCCGTTTTGTACACACTCTCCCAAACTCATCCAGCAAGCCTTGCAGCTCCCCTTCGTCTTCACTCAACAACACAGTATCATCTGCAAACAACAGTACAGGGAGTTTCCAAACACTATCCTCTCTCACCAGGGCCACTCCAACATCCACTACCCTACCTTGTACCTCTTTTATTACCCCATCCTTGTACAGATTCAACAACCATGGAGACAGTACACAAGGCTGTGAAAGTAAAACTTTTTAACAAAGATGATTTTGTACTTTCCAGTGGACTCCAGCCTGCTTAGTCACTCCCGAGTGGCCCTGATTTTTGATGGTCTGGACACTGCGGCAGAAATAGTTGTCAACTCCCAGACTGTAGGCTACTCTGACAACATGTTTGTCAGATATGCTTTTGATGTGAAAGACCAGCTGCAGGTGAGGCAATATTTCCTTTTCATTAGTCATTGTGAGAACTAACCTGTTACAAACAAATTACAGGATATGCCTTTTTGTTGTGTTCATTTCTCAGTAACTGACCCTTAATCACTTATTTACTTTTTTAAACTGATAGTTTTTATTACATTCTTATTATTTTTAGATAATTCATTATAAAATTATTAAAATTATTATTTTTTCTGAAGGAGTTATCGAAGGCTGTATCAAATGTATCAAGTGCAAAAGCTCCTTCCTAAACTGAATACAATTGTCTACATGTAACAATAATAGGAAAAAAAGTATGTCCTAGGGCAGTAGGGGCTAAGAGCAGATTTAGTTGTGATAAGTTGCACAGGTGCAACACTTATGCTCAGATGTTGTGATGAGTTGCACAGGTGCAACACATGCTCAGATGTTGCTCCTGCTGTGTTATTGATAATCATCATAGTAACTCTTGACTCAGAGGTATTTTTGAATATGCAGAATGAAATCGGTTGGCAAGTCAGTGTTAACCTGTCCAATCAAATTTAATACAATACTTTTAATTATACTGTATATATACTACCTCCAGATGACCTTATTCAGTTAAGAGACTTGAACTGGGGGGTTAAATGTAACATTCATTGATCCCTTCATAGCAAGTGTTCTCGTCTAATGAAATTATTTAGAGGTGGCAAATATAAATTGTACTTGGCCCCAGTCGTTGTTCTTTTTGCAGCTTATTTCACATACCTCAGTAGCAGAAAAAGATAGTACTGTGGCTTTACATCTTTCCATCATGTTTCTTCATGACTAACACAGTAGCTGTTCTAGTATTAATCTCTTGTTACAACTCATCATTCAAGATGGAGAGATGGCAGTTTTAGGCCAAGTTAGAGTAATAGGCCAAGGTATGGTAGAATTCATTGCCTGATTCCTGGAGGAAAATAATTATAAAGCACCTGCCTTCCTGAACAGGAAGGAGACAGCAACACGCTTGAGGTAAAGTTTGAGTCACCAGTGGAATATGCAACTCGGAAATATGACATTCAGGCAGAGGACTACGAAGTGCCACCCAAGTGTGTGGATGCAGCTTTCAAGGGAGAGTGTCATGCCAACCACATTCGGAAGATGCAGGCCTCCTTTAGCTGGGACTGGGGTCCTGCATTCCCTAATCTTGGCATTTGGTAAATAGTTTTCCTTGAAGTGTTTTCTTACAGCTCATATATGCTTACTATGTCATGTGGTTTGCAGCTGCCTAAGTCACCCAGTGTTTCTTGCTTACTTTCACTTTTCCTTGTTCATATGGAATTGGGAGATCCTGAAGAAGACTTGGATCTCTTTAAGGATATGAATCAACAAAGAAAGGAAACCCCAAGTACAATTTTTCCTTCCTCTTATGTCATAGGAGATCTGAGGCTGCTTGCAACACAAGTACTGGACTGTACTGGGCAGTAGGGTCGCCACATCCCAAAGCCATTACAGAGAATGGGGTTTTTAGCTTCCCACTTCACCCCTATTGGTCATTATCATTTTGTTCTTGCTAAGACCTGATAATTGTTTTCATATTAGGAGACACTTTTCAAACTGAAAGAGTTAGAGACTGTATAGCCTTGACTAAGCCATTCACAACCTGATGACTCTTCATAAGTGAAAATTCCCACCCATTTCATTTTTGTAGAGATAATAAGAGTTAAATTGCTGATGAGAGGTACCCCCCAGGAAGGACTGGCATCTAGTGGGATGGGATTCCATGCTGGTAACAGATGTGTATTTCTCTGCCACTCCCACCTCGGACCTCCCCTCACGCCCCGACGCCTCCTTCAGGCCTGGTTGGAACATCACTGTCAAGGTTTGTTTCAGTTAAAGAAGGTTAGCTCCTCTGGCCACATATTAGAATTTTCCACCAGTTCTTAGGAAGTATCAGTTATCCACGACTAGCTAATCCTTTCCGCTTCATGGATGCAGTAGATTATCTTGTCAGGGCTACCACAAGACAATTTTTTCATCTGAGAGGAATAGTAGTAGTCCGAGGGTTGAAAAGTAGTTTGATTAATCTTGTAAATGCTAGAAATTCTCTCAACTCTTTCAGCATTATAAATCATCATCCCTGCATTACCAGTTTATGGCGCACAACGTTTACAGGTTAATGACTGCTTGCATCACCTTCACTGTTATTGTCTGTCTTCGAAAGTACTGTAGTTAATGTCCCTGATGGTATCCTGTATTGTAATATGATTCTTGTTTTCCTCAGGTTTGGTGTGATGCATCAGTGGAATCTGGGGAGGTGGAAGGAAGTCTCACTTTATCACTTGGTGACATCTACACTGTGAAAAAACCCATCACAGCTAATGTCGAAAATTATGAAGCTGTTCTGGAGTCAAACTTCACAGTTGATGAGGTGCATTGTAATGTAGTATAGTAACTTCAGAACTTTTGTTGTGATGCAGTTAATTTTCTAAATCACAACATTTTGTATATTCACTTTAGCAGCACTAACTTAAGGATATGCCTTGATTCCAGTAATTTCATAATCAGTTTGCTAAACTGAGATTCTTTTACAATGGATTCTTTCCTTGAATTGTAAGTATGTTAAGGTGAAATTTGTTTGATCAGTCATTCACTGTATTTCCAGTTGTGTACCATACGTACGCTTCCAGTCATACAAAATTTCAGCACCATTTGGTGATCTGACAAAAATGTAGAATCTCTTTTACTTTAAAGACAGCTATGTAAATGCACAAAGATATGGAGAGAATATTTTGCCTGTGCCTTCATTTGCATTAAAAAAACTGTAAAAATAACAGCTAAAGAAATACAGTACAGTATACATGGAGCCAGGATTCCGTGGGCTTGAATAATGAGTGAATAGAAGCATGGCCCATTGAATTGGGCAGGGCTGTCTGGACGTTGCCACTCCTCACCCTGCCCTAGAGTGGGAAAGGACATCTGGATGATGATGATGATGATACATGTTGAATTTTGTACTCCTTTAACAGAATCAGGTGGATATGTGGTGGCCAAATGAATATGGTGCACAGCCACTGTACCCTCTGACAGCCTCATGGTCTGATGCTGCCCAGGTTGAGACATCCACAAAGACTGTTCGAGTGGGCTTCAGGACAGTTGAGCTTAACCAGGATTACATTGACTCCAGCAATACTTCCCTAGGTATGGCCAGGAGTGGCAAAGGAGTGTTAACCTATTCATTTCATTAATGCACTTTCATTTGCTACGTATGTAACCCTGTCCGTATGAAAAGTCTATCCTAAGGTGAAGAAAATTCTCTAGATATAGCAGAATAAAATAAAATACACATCATCAGATTGAAGGAGATAACTGAAGGCATGGTTAGAAGAAGGAAGACAGACTGGAATTCAAGGTAAATAATATCAAGTGACCCTCATATTGATGTTTGACCATTGTAATGCAGGTGCGTCCTTTGGCTGGAATCTTAAGCAAGTTCCCAAGTCAGCCTCGTACTTTCCAACAGTTGCTGGAAACTTTGGCCTGTGAGGTGGAGCCAGGATTCAGAGAACATGCGTGATGTGTGAATGAGTGTCTGGCTCCTACACCTTGGAAAGGGTAAAATCTTTTCCCTATAACTGTCTGAAGGTATTGGTAAGGCATTATGAATTAATTGCTGACTGGTCATATTTAGCTTGTTAATTATGACCGTGTCTTTCATAATTGCCATCACCAGCTTGACACCTTCTGTCTAATGGCTTGTTATCTAATTCTTCTTTCTACCAGAGAGTATTCTCTAACTTTGGACAAATATGCAGTAGTGAAGGGGTTATGAGGACTATGTCTAAGTCTTTTAGCTTGAAAAGTCCTGCCAAAGCTGGATAAAATCATCTAGTAGTAGCAGTAATACTGTACAGCACAATATAAAATATGCTGTTGGAGTGAAGTTAATCCTTTCATTGTGAAGAAACTTTCCTTTTTAACCTCCCTAGGTCGTTACTACAGAATGAAGGTGAACAACGTGGTGATGTTTATGAAGGGCAGTAACTGGATCCCAGCCCACATCCTCCCGGAATATGTGACACCAGGATACACCCGATATCTCCTTCGTATGGCTGCAGATGCTCACCAGAATTGCATGAGAGTTTGGGGTGGTGGCATCTATGAGTCTGATATATTCTATGAGGTATCTATGGTTTTTTGGAGAGATGACTTTTAGAATCTCATACAAAAAGTAATTATTTTAAGTGGCCTTCTTTTTTGTGCGTAAGGTATGTACTTAATGAAGTTATAGTAAAATGGTACCAAAACAAGTGGGTGGTGGCATCCATGAATCTAATGTGCTGTATGATGAGTTTACTGTCCTGTACATATGGTAGTTTTTATAATTTGGTACAGTATGTCCTTGTTAGAAATTCATTCTCTTTTGTTTTTGTTATTAAGTCAAAGTAATATGATACCAGATTTGAATGAGAGTTGTAGATCACAGTATTTGTGAGTCTGGTATGTTTTATGTGGTATGTGCAATACAGTCTGTCAGAAGTACGGTATATTGACTTTTAGACATTGATAGGGTAAGTCCCTGTTAGAAGTTACATTTTTTTTTTTTTTTTTTTTTTTTTTGAGAGTTTAGGGCTGCAGCATCTAAGAGTTTGACAAGTTTTCTGTACACAGCACAGTTTTCTTTCCCCAGACTGCTGATGAACTTGGCATTCTGATCTGGGAGGACATGATGTTTGCATGCAGTATGTATCCCGTAGACGATGCCTTCCTCTCCTCTGTTACAGCAGAGGTGATCACCCAGGTTCGCCGCCTCCAACACCACCCCAGCATCCTCCTTTGGGCTGGCAACAATGAGAATGAAGGGGCACTCAGGGATGACTGGTAAGACATTATCACACTCGAGGATTTAACCCCTTCTCTCTGGTCATGTAATATTTAGATTATTTTTATGACCTCTAGATGGCATTACTTAGCTTAGGAGCAATATTTTGAACTGGAGGAGTTAGTTGCAGCATTTCTTAATTGCATCACTACAATAGGTCTTCCATAAGTTGAGTAAAATTGCATGTTGGTAGCAAGAATAAATGAAACAGTTGTCATACCAGTATGTCGCTAGACTGAAGGGATTAAGATCAAGTTAATCCTGTAGTTTTCGTTTTCATTTTCGTTTTTAAAGGCTCCAACATGCTTGCATGTGTCGGCCTTGGTCACCTAATGGCGGCTGTCCATGCTGCACGATCCATTGCAGCCTCCCTGTTCAGTCCCTTAACCCTAAGGTCACACTTAATGACCTCGTCCCATGTCTTTCTCGGTCTACCCCTCATAACCCCACCCCCAATATTAACACTTCTCACCCCCCTCACCCAACTATCAACCCCCATCCTCTCCACATGTCCAAACCACCCCAATCTACCTCTCCTCATCACAACACCAATACACTCCAGTCCCATCCTACCTCTCAACTCTTCCATTGTAAACCCAGCCCCTCCAGGCCTTGGACGCAGGGACGCACTGCACATCCACCTAATCATTGTCATTTCTGTACGTCTGAGCCGGCGAATGTCTTCCTCCTTCACTGCCCAGGTCTCACTGCCATACAGCATTACACTCCTAACACACGCTGCATACAAAGACCCCTTAGCACGTAGGGAGAGCCCCCTCAATGTCAGGAGAGGCAAGAGCTCCCTGAACTTCTTCCAACCACTTCTCACCCTAGCCACAGAGCTAGCTCCAGCCCCACCTCCAGCACACAACATGTCTCCTAGATAACAAAACTCTTCCACACACTCAAGAGATTCACCAGCAAGTTCAATTCTTTCACGTCTGACGATCTCCACCTGCTCACCCCGGCACGCCGTACACATAAAATCAGCATTATCTCGCAGTCTACCTCTGATACCACTACATCTCTTATGCACCCATTTATCACACACACCGCACAAGCTGGAATTACTTCCCACGCCCTTGTGGCAAACTGCACATGGCCACTCTCCCTCGTCTTTGACAGTACCGCCACCAACCCTAGATATCATCACTTTTGTTTTATCTGCATTTACCCTTAAACCCTTTTGCCCCATACCATCTCTCCACTTCCTAAACCTTTCCTCCGCCTCCCTTTCATTCTCTGCAATCAACACCAAATCATCAGCATACAACAACTCCCACGGGAGTCCGTTTCTAAAGTCACGTGAAAGGGCTTCAAGTACCATGATAAACAACATGGGACTCAAGACTGACCCCTGATGCACACCAACATTCACGGAAAACTCATCACTCAAATCTCCATTCACTCTCACTTGGGTGTGAGCACCCACATACATGGCCATAACCACCCTAACCAGCCACTCCTCCAAGCCAAGCTTTCTCATTGCCCACTTCACCACCTCTCTAGGGACTCTGTCAAAGGCCTTTTCCAAATCAACAAAAACAAAATAAAGATCCCTTCTCCTACCAATATATTTTTCCTGAAGCTGTCGAACAATGAATATGGCATCAGTGGTCCTGTAGCTTGGAAAGATACATTCTTCCACTATTTATGAATATGCAGTGAGAACTAGCTGTTCATTTATGAAACATATAGATCTATATTTTGTGTTGCAGTGGTTTCAGTAAATATCACGATCATTATTATAAATTGTTGTACCATCATGTTGAATGGTGATATGAAGAGTACAGTTGTTTAATTTTTTATGGCATGAATCAGAGAAAAAGGAGGTCTCAGTTTTGTTTCCTGTCTTCCACCTGGTGATGTCTGGTACACTTATCATAACCATGTACCAATCAGCATACCACAAAAGTAACTTAGCAGTGTAAGGTACTGTTTCTCATTTTTTCAGCACATTTCTCTTTTTTTCTCTCCACTTATCCATAATTATTAGTTAGCCATCAGTACAGCATATAGCTTCAAGTTCAGTTAAAGTTATGGCCATATTTTAATTACCTTTTGCCAGGGTAGGCTTCGTCTTCTGCTTGAGAATCAGTCATGTCGTATTGTTAAATTTTGGTTTACATCAGCCTTGATGAATGAGTATTTAAATATAATAAACACCTACTCTCACCATTGCTTGATGTTGCCAGTGCTGGCGAATGTTTTAAAAGTACAGTATTACCATTAACCCGTACCACACTAGGGACGTAGATCTACGTCCCCCTCTAAAACGCCAGGACATAGATTTACATCCTGCAGCATTGAGAAGTCATTACAAGTAACCAAAGTAAAATGGAAGGTAATAACGTATCTCGCTAACTTCTGACATATCTCCACTACACTTACAACATGATTTAGGAGCTCAGGAGGCGAGTGACAGTCTTCATAGGCTCACAGCCGCTCTGCTTTCTCAGTAACCTCGAAAATTTCAGAATTCGAGTGACACCAACCTGACTCGATTCAACCGACCTTATGGCTCTGGTGATTTCTTTTATTAGTGTGAGGGATTTTATTTTGACCTATTAAGCCCATTTAGCCAAGGGAAAAAAAAAATTAAAAATCATCCAGTGTGGAGGGGTATCTTTTTTTTTTTTTTTTTTTTTTTTTTTTCTTTTTTTTTAGTGTGGTGTGGGTTAAAGACAAAATAATGTGCGTCAGATGGCTTCCATATCACAGTAACTTCAATACATTTTACCCCTCCATCCGTCTCTTTATCCACAGGTATGGAACATCTACAAATTTTGACCAGTACAAGGCTGACTACATTAAACTCTATGTTGAGACAATACGTCCAGTGACTCTTGAAAATGATGACACTCGACCCATTATTGTGAGTTCCCCTAGCAATGGCCTGGAATCTGAGGAGGAGGGCTACATTGCAGAGAACCCTGGGAGCACCAAATATGGAGATGGTGAGTGCTGAAGACTGAAAATTATAGGAGCTGATAGTACGTCTGTCATGAAAAGAATGTGGTAAAACATGTGTACTTGCTGGTAGGCATTTCATAGTTTCTGGAAAGATATTTCTAATATTTATGTGAAAGCTTATCCTGTATTATTATGATGTGAAAACTTCCAGATTGACTTGAAAAACACATTCTTAACAGGGAAGGCATTTCCTGTGTAGATCCCATGCCAACATTGCAGTTCCCTTTTACTGTTCACTAACAAATCTTGCACGAGTGTAGATGAACAAAATTGATGTATCAAAATATTATTCACGATGTGTTTTGTCATATTGAATCTCACAGTATTCATTTTCATTGCTTTTATTAATTTCAGTTGTGGTTGAGGTCTCTTATGCATCTCCACTGCTTTCTGTCTTCTGTATCCTCCTCTCAGACACCCATTCTCTTTTCTCTCATGTCTTCCATCTCTTATTCATCTCCACTGCTTTCTTCTGTGTCCTCCTCTCATATACCCATTCTCTCTTCTTTCATATCTTCCATCTCTTATTCATCTCCACCACTTTCTCTCTTCTGTGTCCTCCTCTTGTATACCCAATTCTCTCTTCTCTTCTCTCTTCTCTCATATCTTCCTCCACAGTATCTCTTTAAATGAATCTCCCTCCTCCTTGAGCCTTCACTGTGTCATCTCAACTGATTCTTCTTCATTCATTCTCATTATATGCCCATATCTTCGCGGTCTCACCTCTTTCACCTTCTCCATCTCATGCATCACTCCTCCTCCTCATGTCTCTTCTTTTCACACCTTACAGTGCACTACTACAACTATTATATGGATGCGTGGAAGGGTGAGGGATTTCCACGGGCTCGCTTTGCATCTGAGTATGGCTTCCAGTCATGGCCATCCTTCAAGTGAGTAACTACAAAGCAGAATCATTACATACACCATGTTCATCTTTAGTCAGCTGTCATTTCATGGAAATATTCAAAGTTTAAAATTACATTTCAGCATAAACATTCTGGTGTTTAGGAAACTGAATATGATTTTACTTTGGAATTAAGACATAAAGGCCTGAGCGTGGTGGCTGGAAGAGGATTACATGAAAGAGATATAGTGTCCATATGGGTGTGAGAATTATTGTGGTTATAGAGAAATGTGGTAGGTGGGGCGCTTACCATCCACTCACTCGATGTAGCGCTGCTCTAGGGTGTCTGCCCTTTCCTCTCTTCTATCCTTATTTCCATCCATCCTCTTCTGTCTTCCTTTCCTTCATTCTTTCCTTGTCCTTCTGCCTACGGCTGACTTTACACTCCCTCATGTGTCTTTCTTTTCTTCATTCTTTCCTCTTCCTTCTGCTTGTGGGTGACTCTACACTGAGTGACAAGCCAAATGGTTTCCTGTACACCAGGAAACCATTTACCATGCTGGGTGGTAACCATATAACCAAATTTTGGCACCTGGTGGTTTAATGGGTAATTATGGTGCTCCAATCAGATTGAGCCAGTGAAGGTTTATATCCAGGGGGTGGTTGGGGTTTGTTGCTCACGTAATGCCACACAGGGATGAGTGAGGCTGGTCACTCTCATCTTAAATGTCAGGACCAACTTGCCTAGCCTCGGGCTCCTACGTTCCTCATGGGGCAATGTAGGATCAGATGATGGATGGATATAGAGAAATGTGTGTGGTGTGTGGAGATTAAGTAGGATGAGAAATTTTGATTCGTGGAAGATGTGAGTCGCTAAGCCAGTAGACAACAGAGATGAAGAGAGTGTGCTAAGAGAGAATAGATAGAGTGATGAAAAGGTTCATGTGAGCAAGTTTGAAGTCAGGAGAAGACATGGTGAGCCAAAAAGAAGTTAGATAGGTATGGTAAATGAGTGTGAGAAAGTGAGGTATGGATGTTAATGAGGCTGGTAAGTTGACAAGTAGTTGAGTTGACTGGATGAATGATATAAGGGGGAGTTCATGACAAGAGTTTGATGTGCCTTTTTTCATCTTGATAGTTGTTGGATTGGCTTTGCTTAATAGGTACTAATTATGAAACAATGTGAATTGAATGGTGTGACTATGGTACCAAAGTTAAGGATTCTGGGGGCTTGAATGGTGAGAGAATGAGTGTGTGTGGTCTGTGTCATTGGATATGCTGTGAGTAATTCTTTCACTACCATTTTTTTTTTTTTTTCTTTGCATTTAGAATTGTACCTAACCCCACCTGTGATTGTGAAAAATAGGCATAATGATGATGACAATGATGAAAATTCCAGTGCTACCTACAGTATAAAGTTGATTTGTCAGTTTACCCAATATACAGTATCATTTGTACAGAAGAAGTTGTAATATATTGAAACACTTCCCTGTCTTATGATGAGGAATGCCTTTACACTCATGATCCATATTTTCTGCACACCCTCCTATCCTAGCACTGACTGAAGAGATGTTATAATTAGGGTCTTGCACTGAAGAAATGCCTATTGTCCAATATTATGGTGGTTGTATGAAGCATTGCTAGATTGCCTGAGAAGCAGTTCGTGACGACACTTACTCAAGTGGTCCAGGATGCTTCAAAGTACTGGTAACAGGTCATTGTTCAGCATGAAACCCAGGCAGGTTTCCTTTCAGCCATAGATAGGAGTTGAGGATGAACAGAAACTAGAGCTCACAAGTGAACGTTCATGCTATAGCAATAAATGGAACTTGCTCTAACCTATCATGTCCTTCCTGGACATAGACACTGTCACAATTTCTGGAACTTTCCCTAACCTAAGAGGACATTCCTGAATACACATGCTATATAAATTGATGGAACTTACCCTGCTGTAACATGACTTTCCTGAACACACACACTATAAGAGTTACTGAAGCTTTCCCTGATTTAATACAACCTTCCAGATCCATGCGTGATGTAACAGTTGAGGAAGATTGGAGCAGCACATCAGCCATGTCTTACCACCGCCAGCACCATCCACTAGGTCAGGAGGAACTTGCACTTCAGGTTGGGCTACACTTGGTCACACCACAGGAGGATGGGTCAGCTGCTTCCTATCAGCATTATATATATGTCACCCAGGTCAGTTGTCAAAATACTCATTCTTGTTGTTATTGATGTTGTGAACCCATTGACTGCAGGAAACGCCATTTCAGCTTGGCAGAGATCTTTTGCCATGGCAATGTTGAATAATTGTCTGTGTTGTCAGAATAATGTGCATGAGACAGTGTGTTGTGGTGTGAGGAGTTTTATTGCAATGATAGCATAGTGAATTGCTTATGAGTAGTATTTTGTGTTGATGCCCAAACAAAGAAGAGTGGAACATGTAGTCACATTTGACATTATATTGTAGCTATCCTGTTTGAAAAGGATGATAAATACTTTTTTTCCCTTAACTCTTCAGCCCAAGGATGTCCATCATTTACATGATGGTATATGTGTTCTGTATTGGACATTATATCATTATAGTTGCTGTGGCTTTAGGCTCATCTGAATATGAGCCTGGTACCCTGTAAGCAGCAGTTGTTCTTCTCCTGCATTCCACCATCTTTTCTTTACATGATCTAGACTAAACTGTACAGTGGATCAAGTGCAATTAAAATATATACATATATATATATATATATATATATATATATATATATATATATAAACGTGGCAGCTTCTGGATTGACTCTGTTGGATATGATATGTGAAGCTACGGAAGTGGTGAATGTTTTTTAGCGTATCCGATAGAGCCAGGATTCTGGGGGCTTGAATATGAGTGATGGAAGCGTGGCCCATTGGATTGGGCAATTTTGGGCTGTCTGGACATTGCTACTCCTCACCCTGCCCATGGGTGGGAAAGGAGGTCCGGATGATGATAATATATATATATATATATATATTTAATATAGAGATAGAGAGATATAGATTAGATAGATAGATATATATATATATATATATATATAGATAGATAGATAGATAGATAGATAGATATAGATTAATTGATATATGAAAAAAATAATAAATAAATAAATCAGCAGCAACTTAGTAATAACAGCAAATTAAAGGGTTTCATTATATTTCATAGATACACCAAGCAATGGCCGTGAAGATGGAGACAGAATTCTACCGACGCTGGATGAGCAGCATAACAGAGGATGGTGAAGGCTACACCAGTGGGGCACTCTACTGGCAACTTAATGATGTCTGGCAAGGGGCATCATGGGCATCAGTTGGTGAGTGTAACCCCTTCAGTCAGAGATGTCTTCTTCAGATAAATATAATTAACCCGTGGAGTGCGAGCCACAGCTTAGGCTGGGAAGCGTCGCGTTGCGAGCCACAGCTCAGGCTGTGCTGGCCATGCATCACTGCTAACTACTCCACCCTATGCAAACTTACACATGGCACTACGCAAAGACAGAGGGAGAGAGATTTTTTCATTTTTCACCATATGATGCCCTGGATGTGTATCATCAAGTTTATATAAAAAAAAAAAAAAAAAATCATTTTTTCACTACTCACCTACGGAAACTCACGCATGGCCCTTCGCAAAGACGGAGATCAATTTTTTTTTTTTTTTTCCTCCAGATGATTCCCTAGATGTTTATCTTCATGTTTATAATAAACAAAAACTAAATTTTTTTTTTTTTTCTTTTTCACACCACTGGGTGGGATAAAAGGTACTTGGGCAATCCACAGTTTAAATGGACATTCTTCATATTTAATCAGCGTTCATGTGTTCTGTAATATCATACTGTTTTCAATGCATTTGCTACTTTAAATGAGGGGAAACCTGCAAGTTGGCCTTATACATTTGGATGCAATCTTATTTCAATAGGCAATTTTTGTGTAATTTACTGTGAATTTGATGGTTTGATGGTGGTTTAGTCGGCAATTAAGGCACTCCAGTCAGATTGAGCCAGTGCAGATTCATATCCATGGGGTGGTTGGGGTACATTGCTCACATAATGCCACTAGGGGATGAGTGAGACTGGTCCCTCTCATCTTAAATGCCAGGACCAACTTGCTTAGCCCCGGGCTTCTATGCTTCTTATGGGGCAACACTGGATTAGATGATGAATGAATGAATGAGACTAAAATTGATAAAGATGTTGTAATACAGGCAGTGATCATTGTAACAATGGATGTGTACCGAAATATCTCATCTTGTACATACAGTTGCTATTACTGTAATTCTAGGGAAACTGGTTAATCAGTTTTATTAAACAGCAATCAAACTTTAACCTCATGATTACCGGGATTTGAGAGGCACAGGTATATCTGGTACGAGGATATTTTAATTACCATGAGTTTTAGGAGTACATGTAATCAACCCATAACCATCTGAAAACCAAACATGAAGGTACCAGTACTTCACCCAGATTATTAAAGGACTAAAAGACAATTTTCCTGTAAATTACTGAGGACTTAATAGCACAAAGGAACATAAAGAAAAAAACTTATAATGAGTTTTAACTGTAAGGAAGACTTATTGTACAGTTGATAAAACATTGAATACCATTCTACTGTGCCTACCTCACACATAGAACATTTATCCATCAATTTTTTGTTTGACCCATGCTGTCAGAGAGAATTATCTATGGCCAGAGAAAAATACCATGCCTCTTTCAGCCCTGGAATAGTTGGCAGCGGTGGAATGTCAAGAGCATAAAAGGAGAAATGAATGACAGACTTTTGTTCCTTCCTTGTACAACTGACCTTTCCTCAGTCCACTTTTAATTGGTCTAAAACTGCCACCTCTCTGTCTTGAATATTGAGCTGAAATAGATGATTAATACTAGAATATGTTGCTGGTCATGAAAAATTATTATGGAAGGAATGTAAAGCTGTAGTATTGTCTTACTGTGCCATTGAGCTATGGGAAAAAAATTATAAATAACAGTGCTGAGTTAATGTGGATGAATTATAGTAGCATACAGATAATAATGACTATGATTATTTTCATCTTGTGTTTATATTTCAGAACTTGGAGGTCGCTGGAAGATGCTTCATTATTATTCCAAAAACTTCTTTGCTCCTGTTATTACTTCTCTCTACATGACTGAAGAAGATGTAAGTCAGATCTTGAAGTTGTTTATCACATATTAAACCCCTGCAGTCCAGTGACATGTTTTGTATTTTAGTCTTGCAGTCTCCAGACAATTTATTTCAGCATGAAGGAACTTCTGAAATTACAGGGGTGAGATGTAACTTCATTAACCCTTTCACTTCTAGCCATCCTTAGTAAGTTTAATAATATCATGTGAAAGAAGCTTGAAAAATGCAAAAGGTGTCCTTCTACTGAACGGGTTAAAAAGCAAAGCCTGTTGTTGATCATTTTGAACAGGATTGAATGTGCTTGATCCCCACTAAGAATACACCAAATAAGTGGTCTTCACAGAAAAAGAGTGCCATATGAATCAATAAATTCTGCAGAATGAGGATGCCTTTATATATATATATATATATATATATATATATGTATATGTATATATACAGTAATCACTCCAATATCCGACGTAATAGAGCCATAGGTAGGTCCAGATATTGGGCCTCAGCTTATGGACTTGTACTTATGGACCCTAACTCAGAAAAACACCTATACAACTCCCTCTGGACATGCATAGCACCTATTTAAGACCCAAATCACACCAATAAGGCACATAAATGACTGAAATAAACACAAAAGAAACATAAAATGAGGGTTTAGAAGTAGGTTCATACAATAATAAACATTCTGGTGACTGGCTCCTGGACTGGTACTTATGGACCCTAACCTAGCCTAACTCAGAAAAACACCTTCCTACTGCACATGCATAGCTCCTAACACCCTATTCACACCAATAAAGGACATTAAAGAGTGAAATGAGGTAAGTATAGTATGGAAAAAAGTACAGTATGAAACATTCTTATGTCCGGATAGTGGGGATGTTCGGATATTGGGCGTCCGGATATTAGAGTGATTACTGTATAATATATATCTATCTATCTATTGCCAAACACCTCAATCCCGTTTGGGGTGGCCACAAACAAATCGCCTCCAAGTCGCCCTGTCCCCCGCCATTTCACTGCCCTGCTCCCGACTCACACCCCCCTTTCTCATATACCTCTCCACCCCATCCCTCCATCTCTTCCTCGGCCTCCCCCTCCCTCTTGCCCCCTCCACCTCACTCACATACACTCTCTTCGTCAGTCTTTCACCCTCCATTCTCCCCACATGGCCAAACCACCTCAGTGTGTTCCTCATAACGCTTCCTATCACATCCACATCCACACCACAATGCTCCTTTATATCCTCATTCGTCAGCCTGTCTCTCCATGTGACTCCACAGGCTCCTCTTAAATAACACTGCTGTCACTCTTGACTTGTGTCCTTCCAACAACATTCAAGCTTCACTTCCATACGTTAGAGTTGGTATCACAATACTGTCATGTAGTAACTTTTTCACTTCCATGCTCACTTCCCTGTTTCTTATCACTGCTTTCAAAGAACCAGCAACCTTTCTTCCCTGCTGTACCCTTTCAAGCACTTCACCCTCCAAACCTCCATCCTTACTCATCACACTACCCAAGTACTTAAATGTACTCACATTTTCCAATTCCTCACCATCCAACCTCGCTATACATTCACTGACTTCACTTCTCTCAAAGACCATCACTTTACTCTTCCCTACATTCACCTTTAGATTCCGTTTCTTACACACTCTCCCAAACTCATCCACCAAGCCTTGCAGCTCCCCTTCGTGTTCACTCAACAACACAGTATCATCTGCAAACAACAGTACAGGGAGTTTCCAAACACTATCCTCTCTCACCAGGGCCACTCCAACATCCACTTCCCTACCTTGTACCTCTTTTATTACCCCATCCATATACAGATTGAACAACCATGGAGACATGACACATCCCTGTTTCAACCCAAAGAGAAAAATTCACTTAGTTCACCAACCACACGCACTGCACCCTTCGCACCATCGTACATACTCTTCACAGCATTCAACAACTTCCCATCTACTCCATATATTCTTAACACTTTCCACAATCCTTGTCTATCCACCTTGTCATATGCTTTCTCCAAATCCATGAGAGCCGCATACAACTTCTTTCCCTGCTCTAGAAACTTTTCCACTAAAGATCTAAGAATGAATATCTGATCTACACAACCTCTTCCCTTCCTAAAGCCTCCCTGTTCTTCTCCAACTAATTTCTCTGTTCTTTCTCTAACTCTGTCAATAAGTATCCTACCATACACTTTTCTTATTATACTAAGAAGACAAATGCCTCTATGATTACCACACACTTCTTTTTCCCCTTTTCGTTTGTACAAGGGAATAATTATACCTGACACTCAATCCTCTAGGACTCTACCTTCCTCCCAGGCCAATCTGCACATCTTCCACATCCATTCTTCTACTATCTCTCCCCCATGCTTCAGCATTACACCACACACTCCATCAATTCCTGGGGCTTTCCCCGATTTAACTTTCTTCATTGCTTCCACAACTTCTATCCTACTGATTTCTTCCTGTCTTCTCATATATATATATATATATATATATATATATATATATATATAATATATATATAATATATATATAATTATATATATATAATTATATATATAGATAGATAGATAGATAGATAGTAATGCAAGTATAAGTGGCTGGGGAATGGCTGGGAGAAGGAGGGAGGTGAGAAGACAGGAAGAAATCAGTAGGATAGAAGTTGTGGAAGCAATGAAGAAAGTTAAATCGGGGAAAGCCCCAGGAATTGATGGAGTGTGTGGTGAAATGCTGAAGCGTGGGGGAGAGATAGTAGTGGAATGGATGTGGAAGATGTGCAGATTGGCCTGGGAGGAAGGTAGAGTCCCGGAGGATTGGAAGTCAGGTATAATTATTCCCTTGTACAAAGGAAAAGGAGAAAAAGAAGTGTGTGGTAATCATAGAGGCATTTGTCTTCTTAGTATAATAGGAAAAGTGTATGGTAGGATACTTATTGACAGAGTTAGAGAAAGAACAGAGAAATTACTTGGAGAAGAACAGGAAGGCTTTAGGAAGGGAAAAGGTTATGTAGATCAGATATTCATTCTTAGATCTTTAGTGGAAAAGTTTCTAGAGAAGGGAGAGAAGTTGTATGCGGCTTTCATGGATTTGGAGAAAGCATATGACAGAGTGGATAGACAAGGATTGTGGAAAGTGTTAAGAATATATGGAGTAGATGGGAAGTTGTTGAATGCTGTGAAGAGTATGTACGATGGTGCGAAGGCTGCAGTACGTATGGATGGTGAACTAAGTGAATTTTTCTCTTTGAAAGTTGGTTTGAAACAGGGATGTGTCATGTCTCCATGGTTGTTCAATCTGTACATGGATGGGGTAAAAAAAGAGGTACAAGGTTGGGTAGTGGATGTTGGAGTGGCTCTGGTGAGAGAGGATAGTGTTTGGAAACTCCCTGTACTGTTGTTTGCAGATGATACTGTGTTGTTGAGTGAAGACGAAGGGGAGCTGCAAGGCTTGGTGGATGAGTTTGAGAGAGTGTGTGTGAAACGGAATCTAAAGGTGAATGTAGGGAAGAGCAAAGTGATGGTCTCTGAGAGAGGTGAAGTCAGTGAATGTATAGCGAGGTTGGATGGTGAGGAATTGGAAAATGTGAGTACGTTTAAGTACTTGGGTAGTGTGATGAGTAAGGATGGAGGTTTGGAGGGTGAAGTGCTTGAAAGAGTACAGCAGGGAAGAAAGGTTGCTGGTTCTTTGAAAGCAGTGATAAGAAACAGGGAAGTGAGCATGGAAGTGAAAAAGTTACTACATGACAGTATTGTGATACCAACTCTAACGTACAGAAGTGAAGCTTGGACATTGTTGGAAGGACACAAGTCAAGAGTGAGAGCAGTGGAAATGAGTTATTTAAGAGGAGCCTGTGGAGTCACATGGAGAGACAGGCTGACGAATGCGGATATAAAGGAGCGTTGTGGTGTTGATGTGGATGTGATAGGAAGTGTTATGAGGAATACACTGAGGTGGTTTGGCCATGTGGAGAGGATGGAGGGTGAAAGACTGACGAAGAGAGTGTATGTGAGTGAGGTGGAGGGGGGAAGAGGGAGGGGGAGGCCGAGGATGAGATGGAGGGATGGGGTGGAGAGGTATATGAGAGAGGGGGTGTGAGCTGGGAGCAGGGCAGTGAAATGGTGGGGGACATGGCGACTTGGAGGCGATTTGTTTGTGGCCACCCCAAACGGGATTGAGGCGTCTGGCAATAGATAGATAGATAGATATATATATATATATAGATATATATAGATAGATAGATAGATAGATATATAATATATATATATATATATATATCAGCAGCAGCAGCAGCCGTTTGAGTATCTACTGCAGGACTGGCCTATCCCGACCGAAGTCGGGACAATACAGCCAATGTATCTGTACCAAGTGGCTTAGGCTGTCTAGTAGAGATTGTATGTAGGGTGAGAAGTGCTTGTAAGTGTAATTGTAGTGTTGGAGTGGCTTTGGATGTGTGTGTAGTCTGTGAACCAAGTGTAATCAGCCCGCGCAAGCCGACTGGGTGCAAGCATACTTTACAGTAAGCGACATTTGTTCAACCACAGCACCCCTTGTGTCCGCCAATGCAGTACATTGCTGTGTGAACACTCCCAAAGTTTATTACCTTGGCGGGGCACGAACCCTGGTCCACCCATGTACGAAACGCACACTCTACCACTGTACCACAGAGGCTCCATATATATATATATATATATATATATATATATATATACCGGTATATGCTACAGTGCCATTAAAAGATTTAACATTTATTCATTGTGGAAGAAAATCTTCGGACTGGATGGGTTACATGTATGGTAGCCTTCATTGATCACGTCAATTCAAGAGGTTTTCCCCAGGCTTAATAAAATCATCAGGTGGTTGCAAGAATTTTAAAAAATCTTATAGTAAAAGAATTAATTTTAAAAATTAATGATGATCTAGTTGCACAATAGTCATGTTATAAATTAGAGGTAATACTGTTTATTTGTTGACCCCTTCAGTACATGGGATGTCTTTTAAGCTAGTTGAACTTGTTTGGCAGTATTTAGAATAAAGCAAAAAATATTTTATTATGCCAAATGGATCACTAGAAGAATCTCTCTAATCCATTCAAGTCTCAGAGATCTCTTACAATGAATAAATTTATCTGGGGATAGCATGAAGCATGCTAGTAAGATATGAGGTGCTCCATGGAGAAAATCTGAATGTGCCAGAATTGTTAAGCCAAGAAAATGGAGGTTTGACAATGATTTTTTTTTTTTTCCCCCTACGGCTCTTATAGAGTTCCTTCACAGAGTAGCAGCATAAAAAATGGTATGAGGCTCTCTGTGGGCACCATGAGTCCAAAATTACATATTCTAGCTTCCATTTTCTCTATTTTGATTGTGGCACCTTTGGAATTCCTCCACACGCCCCACTATCATCATGTAGAGGGATTAGTAATAATAATAATACATTGATGATAATAATAATAATTATAATAATAATAATGCTTTGATGATAATAACTTCTTGTAAGCCAGGAAACCATTTACAATGCTGGGTGGTAACCATGCTGTATAACCAACACATACGTGTTCCCTATGTGTCAACAAGTGGATTGGTTGAGGGTTAGTGCCTCTCCCTGTAAAACCATTAACTCAAAGACAATGGCCATCCCTTATGGAATTATGGCATCTGGCTGTAGGTAGATAGAGAGCTGATACTGTAATAAGTTTTTTTTTTTTTCTCTTTCTTTCTTTCCAAGTGCACCACTTTTATCTAAGGAAATTCATTAATGGTTACAAAAAACTGTCAAATCAAAGAATGAAATATAGCTTCTAATGATGCAAAACAAGCAGTACAAACTAAATGAATGCATAAAAAAAAAAAAAGTACATATATTAAATATATTTAGTTTATTCCCCATACCAGGAAATTTGTAATTTCTCATCATTGTCTTTTCAGGTTAAAGTCTATGTTGTGAGTGACCTGATAGATGACATTCAAACGGCAAACCTGAACATTGAGCTACATCGCTATGACGAGTTTGAACCCAAGTTGGTGATCAGCAGTGACATTTCAGTGGTTAGTAATTGCAGATTCTTTATAGACTAGCTTCATTCACTGACCTGTTTATTTCACCCTTGACATGGCTGTAGATTATTTACATTTGCTGCTTATTACAAACAGTTCTCTTCCTAATTAATTAGATGCAGTTACGTCAGGGTATTCCGTTCCCATCTGTAAGACTGACTTACATGTGGCAGCATTGTAGTGATAAAGAAGGTGTACGAACGAATACAGATTTCTGTCTGCATGGTTTACACTACAGAAGGGCTATTTTGGCCTGCAGATGAGCGTAGGGCAACATCGACAATAGTTGCAACAAAAAGAACAACAACATTAGCGTCTGCACAGTCTACCGGTATATTCGTTCATGCGCATATTCGAGTACTGCAGTCTTGCCATTTGTGCACCAGAGATAACAAGGGAAAAAAAAATTACATGAGGTAACTAAACTGTACAGTAACTGGTTATCCATCAGCATATTCTTTAGTTCCATAATGATTCTGTTGATTTCATAGTTAAGCTCTTACAGTGTAGTACTGAGTGTATTTTTAAAGACATCTCCCTTTGGAGATTAGTATTGTGTACAGGATTAGTTATGAGAGGTAATGAGTTATCATGAAATTCAGCAGTGGTGCTCAGGGATATTAATGTCACTTATATTCAGGGCAGATGTGACGTTTTTATCATCCTTACCTTCGTAGTGTACAGGTATTAGAACTGGTAAACATTAACAAATTGAAATATAAATTCCAAGTAATTTATCAATCAGTTACACAAACAGTTGAAGCCGAAAAGTTTAGTTGCCTAAACAAGAAAATAAGAATAAGTAAGTAAGCTGAATATGTTTGCTGTGGATTTTCTTTGTGTTCCTTATACAGAAAGTCTTTGTTTTATGTTATTTTTTATCCATCCATCCATCCAATCCTACGTTGCCCCATGAGGAGCATAGGAGCCCGGGGCTAGGCAGTTTGTCCTGACATTTAAGATGAGAGTATTTGTTAATTAATTTTTATTTATTTACTCATTTGCTCATTTTTTTATATTCAGTCCGCAGGAAGTAATATAGAAAGCTTATTAATGTTCCATTGTTGCATATAAAGGTGATTTGTCATTTCCTCTAGTTTAATGTTTCAGTGGTATGGAAAAAGCTGCAGTGTTTGGAACACATTATAAAATGAGGACTTACTCGTACCTCATCTTTACCTTACCATTTGTATGGAAAAGCTGTGATATTTTGTGACCCACCTCTAGCACATAACAAGAACTCAATGTTTTTGTCTTCCTTTGAAACACCAGGAGGGGCAGACAGCCAGTGAGGCATTGAGCCTTAGTATTTGGAATGACCTACACATTGACACCCACTGCCAGCATAGTCTTTATGACCCTGTTGATGTCTGCTTCGTCACCTCAAATCTCACCGTGGCAGACTCTGCAACCATTGTGCCAGATAACTTCTACTTCCTGGGCAAGCCAAAGGATGCTCCCCTTGTTCATGCTCAGGTTAAGGTGGGTATAGAGAGAACTGGGTGTGAAAAGTTTTTAGGAGTTAGCCTTAATCATCCCTTTTCAGTATTAAAGATTCTTCCCCAGTTGTATGAAACTGTCTGGTAGTAACCTGATCAGAATGAAAAAGACATCCTTGGAGTAGAGATTATATTATCATCATCTTCTTGCTATCATTATCGTCATCATTTTCAGTCGTAATCATTGTGATCATCATTATTAACATCGTCATCATCATCATCAGTCAGCCTGAGTTTTTTTCCCACCTGAGAATGGAATGAAATAGGATTCAGAAAACAAGGAAAGATAAAATACAAAAATAAGTAATCTCTCAACAGACTGAACAGTGGAATGGAGCAGACACACATTGGTGCATCATTGAAACCCCTAAAATCCACAAGAACAGCAATAACACACTCATATGGATCTGTATCACATAAGTTCCATTACCTCTAGCCATTATATTCTAACCATAACAATCCCTTTCCACCAGGTTAACTCGGTGTCAGGTCCTGTTGTCTCAAGTGGCGGCAACTGGACTTTCACTGTGCAGGTGACCTCAGATGCTGTGGCCCTATTTGTGTGGATGGAGACAGACTCTCCAGGTTATTTCTCACAAAATGGCTTCATTATGACTCAGCCTTCAGTAGATGTCCTCTTCTATGCCGGTCAGGAGATAACATCAGGAGAATTAGAATCATCCCTGACTGTCACATGCCTCACAGACACCTACCCCAGCCGGAGCCACACTCAGGAGGAGTCACATGACATGAAAGATAGAGTCTTCCATCCTAATGACTTGAATAATGTAATCTTCTTGTAAACTGTAATGTTGCTGTCATTCTGTGCCTTCTCACTTGTTATCTACACTATTCAGGAAAGTTTAATACCCTAGAGAATGCCAGAGCTCAGCTTTTTTCAGGAGTTACAATAGGGAATTTGGTACTGTATTTTATTGCAGTATTGAATGTCACTGTCTTAGCTTCTAATTAACTCTGTGATAATAAACCAAGATGTTGGTAAAACTGTGATTTCATATATATTAGGAAAAACTCATTACTAAAATTATATGCTGTAAATTTCACACTAAAATACACATTTTTCTGGTCTTTTAATACAGCCTTGGGTATCATGTATACAGATGGAACTCTTCTGCAGGATTAGGAAGCATAGCTTTATGATAGTGCAGTTCATCTATTTCTGCTTGTTCATCTTGCATGGAAATACTCTTTCTGCAGTACACACCTCCATTCTTTTTTCCGTCTGACTTTACAGTTAGGTTATGAGGCCTGTTATCAAGGTTCAGTATTAAACCTTCAGCATGTCAAAAGAGGGATGGTGTCCAGTAGTTCTCACACATCACCAGTTTGTGTTAGTCACATTATCTCTGTTATGATATGCTAAGGATATCACATTCATATCTGTTATCATAACACTGTGGGTATTTTTAGGACACTAATGTACCCATTTGGGAGAACAGTCAGTTCGGTGATATTGTACTGGATTCATACAAGGGGGTGCAAGGAACAGCATGGTGGAATGAAGAGGTGAGAGAGCTGTGGCACAAAAGAAGAAAGCATAAAATGAAAGGATGAGAAATAGGGGCGTGGAAGAAGTTGAGACGGAAGAGAGAGTTATACAGTAAAAGTCCCATTATTCGGCATCTATGGGACCAGGATGATGCCGAGATATTGGATTTACCGAATAATCAAAAACCTACCCACTCAGTACCTTAAATATATTGGTGAACACGTCATCACCACTTATGGTATTACAACTGTTTGGAGAGAGTATACTGTACAATACTGCAATCAATACAGTACTGTACCTGAATCTGAAATATATATATATATATATAAATTAGTGAACATATACAAGTGTAATGACACAGTAGGCATACAACACTTCCTGGATGGCCGAAATGATACGTAATATTACCTACCAGCTCAGTACATCACTTGTATTGGTGAACTCATCACTACTTATGTTATTACAAATATGTTTGGAGTGAGTGCTGTATACAGTATTTTTCCAAACACAAAATAAAATAGTCGGAAAATTGCATAAAATAAAGTGAAAGAATATGAATTGGTAAGGTCTTTCTGATGAAAGTTAATCGTACATTTAGCATTCATTCTTTTCTTCGTTTTTTTTGTTTACATGTGAAAGGGAGAGTATTGATGGAAACAGTAATGTATTCCATTAACCCCTTAATAACCTCCGGCATTGAACAACCCATTACAGTAAAAAACTGTGAACAATTCCAAGCAGTCAGAGGGTCGGTTAATCCCAGATGTTTTCGCCCATTTGGTAAATGCACCGTAACTTTGTAACTTCTCCCGTGAATCATAGCATGGGTTTAGGAAACTAAATAACACATTGTTAGGTGTGCCAGATGATTATCTTCACATCTTTAAGAAAATGGAAGAAATTTAATCCCTCTGAGTACGTAGAGTAAGTTTCTTCCATTCTTCTATCAATTGGTTTTTCTTAAAGACATGAAGATAATCGTCTGGCTCACCTAGCAATGTTATTTAGCTTTCCAAACCCATGCTATGATTCGCTATGAGTCACGGAAAAACTTATAAAGTTACGGGGCATTTACCAAATGGGCGAAAACATCTGAGATTAACCGACTGCCTGACTGCTTGGAATCTTAGCATAGAGTCGAGTAAACGTACCAGTGACCTTCGTTCCCTCCCCATAATTGTTCAGTTTTCTTTATAGCTCACACTGACTTGATATCACTGACATCGGTACTGTAAAAGGGTTGTTCAGTGCCGGAGGTTATTAAGGGGTTAATGGGATATATTACTGTTTGCATCAGTACTCTCTTTCACGTTGAACACAAAAACGAAAAAAAGAATGAGCGCTAAATGTACGTTTAACTTTCATCAGAGAGACCTTAGCAATTCATATTCCTCCAGTTTATTTTTAAGTATTTTTCTGACTTTAGGTTAGGTTAGGTATGGTTAAATTATTAGGTACAGTTAGATTAGGTTCAGTTAAACAGGACAGTCCCTTCCTCCATTATGCTGAGGAATAAAAATACTAGAGCTGTCACAGCCGTACAGCTAAAAACAATGGGGAAACTAATTTAACAAGCCCCATTATTTATGGGTAATGCATTACAGTATCAGTGGTTCATGGGCTACGCAATTACCAGTAAATGACACTTTCAGGAATGCGTCAAGAATGAACGAATTTCAGGAATTAGCGAGGGGGCTTGGAACGTAACCCTCGCTAATTTGGAGGGGGTGGTTACTGTACTGTATGATACTATCCAATATTGTAATCAATATAATACTATACCTGAGTCTGAAAAAATATAGAAATTAGTGAACATACAGAAGTGTAATGAAACATTAGGCCTACAAGTCACAGATAACACTTCCTGGACTGCCGAGATGATTCCGGACATCTGCCGAACAATCAAATCTATCTATCTATCTATAGCCCGATGCCCTAATCCCGCAAAGGGTGGCCGCAGACAAAATGCCTCCAAGTCACTCTGTCACCCACCATTTGACTCCCCTCCCCCCAACTCACCCCCCCCTCCCTCATATACCTCTCAACTCCATCCCTCCACCTCATCCTCGGTCTACCCCTCCTTCTCCCTCCCTCCACCTCACCTACATACACCCTCTTAGTCAGTCTTTCATCCTCCATTCTCTCCACATGTCCAAACCACCTCAGTGTATTTCTCCTAATCTTTTCAACCACATCCACATCTACCCCACAACGTTCCTTGACTTCTTCATTCGTCAACCTGTCCCTCCACGTCACTCCACATGCTCCTCTCAAGTAACTCATTTCCACTGCTCTCACTCTTGACTTGTTCCCCTCTTGCAAGGTCCACGCCTCGCTTCCATACGTCAGGGTAGGGATCACAATACCATCATGCAGTGACTTCTTAACTTCCATGCTCACGTCCCTATTTCTCATCACTGCTTTCAGTGTACCAACAACCTTTCTTCCCTGCTGTACCCTTTCATGTACTTCATCCCCCAAAAGATTTTCGTAAATGGGACTATTTCTCAAAACTGCCGAAATGTCGGATCTACCGAATAATCAGCTGCCGAATAATGGGACTTTTACTGTATGTAGAAAGGAAGAGTGGTGAAAAGATTAGTAAGAAGTTGAGAGACAGAAGAGAGAGTTATATGTAGAAAGGAAAAGTGGTGAAAAGATTAGAGTGGATGAGGAATTTGGAAGGAATTTGAGTGTCAAGTGGAGGGAATGTAAGAAAATGTTCTGGAAAGAGGTAAGGAGAGTCAGACAGAGTGGCAATGAAGTTACTAGGGGAGTGAAAGATAAAAATGGTAGATTACTAGTTGAGAAGGGAGAAAAAGTGAGCAGATGGAGGAACACTTTAATGAAATGCTGAACAGAGAATGAAAGTAATGCAAGTATAAGTGGCTGGGAGAAGGAGGGAAGTGAGAAGACAGGAAGGAATCAGTAGGATGGAAGTTGTGGAAGCACTGAAGAATGTCAAAATGGGGAAAGCCCCAGGAATTAATTGGTGGTGTGTGTGGTGAAATGCTGCAGCATGGGGGAGAGATAGAAGTAGAATGGATGTGGAAGATGTGCAGATTGGCCTGAGATGAAGGTAAAGTCCTGGAGGATTGGAAGTCGGGTATAATTATTCCTTTGAAAGTACCCTCGCATCCAACACAGTAATATTGTCATGCACGGGTCCCGTATTGGACCAAAAACGTGTTGGACAAACAACAGAGCTTATGGGGAAAAATGAATTATGTAGGCAACCCTAGGAAAAGTCACCCTAAATTCCTACCATATACCTATACATATATTGGTACTACTGTAATTATAATAAATGGTACTGTACTATGAATGATAACTAACCTTTTAGGATAGTGTTGGTGGGCTTGCTGGGAATGGAATGTGGTATCTGAGGTTGTAGGTAGTCCTACTGGGGCTCCAGAGGATGGCTGCTGGCATCACTAGCAGGTAATGGCTGCTGCTCCTCCTCAACCTCCCTCATAAATCCTGCGAAATCACACTCAGAATCACTATCCTCGTCCACATCCATGGAAGGTCTTGCTTCTGCCTGTCCTATCACTCTTCTTTCTTCCTCCTTTTGCTGGAAAATCTTGTCTTGGTTTTTTATTATGGACCTCAAGCTGGCTTCTTTCACGGCGTAGGCCTTGGCGATGTCCACATTCCTCTCCTCTTTCTTCTTCCTCTCAATGATTTCTAGCTTGGTGGCCTGAGGGAGGTGCTGCTGCTTCTTGGGGTCCTCAGAAGGCTTCCTAGGCATCGTGAGCAGGGTAAAATGCAGTAGCAAGGGCAGAAAATGCAGCGAGAAAAAAGCACCATCCAATGCAACTTATGCGACTGAGTGGCGCTGTGGCATGAGAAATTTAAACAAAACCACGTGAGAGCAGAAGCGTTTTCAATTGGGCGACATCACGATCACGTCACAATAGCGGACGGGGGAGGCTACTTGATTGGAAGTTTTGATTGGCTGTCAGCGTCACAGGAACGTCCAGTATGACCGTGTTGGACTGGGGGTGATCTTGCTAGAGGCGAACGCTGCGGATTCCGCCCACTTCTCGGAGCTCCATCCGTGTTATGCTAAAGAACCCATGTTAGTAATTAAATTGTATTAAATCGTACTAATTTTTTGCTCTCTGTGCTGGACGCGAATCGTGCTGGACAAATGCATGTTGGACAAGAGGGTACTGTACAAAGGGAAAGGGGAAAAAGAAGTGTGTAGTAATCATAGGGGCATTTGTCTTCTTAGTGTAATAGGAAAAGTATACGGTAGGATACTTATTGACAGAGTTAGGGAAATAACTGAGTAATTAGTTGGAGAAGAACAGGGAGGCTTTAAGAAGGGAAGAGGTTGTGTAGATCAGATATTCAATCTTAGATCTTTAGTGGAAAAGTGTCTAGAGAAGGGAAAGTTGTGTGCGACCTTCATGGATTTGGAGAAAGCACATGACAGGGTGGATAGACGAGGATTATGGAAAGTACCGTAAAACAACGTAACTTTGGACAGCGCCCAAACTTCGGACGTTTTGCGAAAAAATGTAATAATTGAAGTTTATTGGAAGAGAGTGCGAATTTGCAAAAAAATATTGATATGGGTAGGTAGGGTAATCTTTAAAGATTATTATGTATAAGTCCTATTAAACTAGCTTGAATATGTGTGGGTGAAAAAAATTTATGAATCAAATGGTAAAAAAATCGACATTTTTTAACCCTGCAAAACTTTGTTCACACAGAGCAGTTTCAATTGTAAGAACGTAATTAGTACGATTATATGTGGAAAAGTGTTGTAAGTACTGGGCAGTAAACTATTTTAAAATATATACATGCATCATCTTGCTATGACTGTTTTAATGAATATCTCTATTTAAAAAAAAAAAAATCCTAAATTCGGACAGACAAATTACTGGAAAAATACAGACAATAGGTGTGTGTGTGTGTGTTTTACAAGCACAGGCCTCATAGGAAAGTGTGTGTGTGTGTGTGTGTGTGTCTGTGTGTTTAATTCACCGGGTCGGTCAGGATCACGTGATGGTTTTGTGATCATCGGCATTTTACCCTCCCGGAAGAGAGCTGAGAGCTCATATAGTCCGATCTAAGGGCAAAGCCTTGACCTTCACACACGCACATACCCATCCTCTTGTTCGAGGAGGACAGTGACCACTCGCTTTGTCAGTGAAACTTTTTTGCATCCCGAGCATGGCGCGAACCTCCGTCTTAGCAGATGCTAGGCGAGAGCATTACCACTGCACCAGCGAGCGGAGTGTGTGTGTGCGTGTGTGTGTGTGTGTGTTTTTAACCACAGGCCCATTTGGGATGTTTGTTTCTGAGTGTGTGTGTGTGTGTGTGTGTATGACTAAAATGTGTAGCTCGTTAATACATTCCATGGTGCCTTCATAACATGTGCCTGTGTGTGCGTGTGTCTATTGATTTGTGTGCGTGTTAGTGGGTGTCATTGGAACCAGTAAGAAGTTTTTAACATTATATTATGTTATTTCTGTATGCATTTGTTGAGTCAGTGAGGTAGCTACTTGATAATTAAGTGAAGTTTTGTTTAGGAAAAAGAGATTAGTTCCCCTTACAGTTTGGAAAATATGCATTGCATTTTCATATAATTTTTTCGTCTGAAAAAGTCAAGAGTGAGAGCAGTGGAAATGAGTTAAGAGGAGCCTGTGGAGTCACATGGAGAGACAGGCTGACGAATGAGGATATAAAGGAGCGTTGTGGTGTGGCTGTGGATGTGATAGGAAGCGTTATGAGGAACACACTGAGGTGGTTTGGCCATGTGGAGAGGATGGAGGGTGAAAGACTGACGAAGAGAGTGTATGTGAGTGAGGTGGAGGGGGGAAGAGGGAGGGGGAGGCCGAGGATGAGATGGAGGGATGGGGTGGAGAGGTATATGAGAGAGGGGTGTGTGAGTTGGGAGCAGGGCAGTGAAATGGTGAGGGACAGGGCGACTTGGAGGCGATTTGTTTGTGGCCACCCCAAACGGGATTGAGGCGTCTGGCAATAGATAGAGATAGATGTTTACTCTGGCAGACCTGGGGCAGCGAAGAATGAGACGCATCGCCCGGTTTTGTACCACTTCAAGTGATCGAAGCTAAGCTGGGTGGACAAGAGAGAGAGGGATAACATGATAACCAAGAAGTGTGAGAATATATATAACAGGTAAACTGATCGAGCAATGGGGATGTTAACCCCATACGAGTCACAAGTGAGCGTGTCAAGGAGTTTAGGTCTGCGGTGGAAGCCGGTGCAGATAGCACAGACATACTGGGAGGGGTTAAAGAGGGAAAAGAGAGGAATTCCGAGGTAGGTATAATCCTGGACTACCTCAAGATGAGAGGCAAACTATGAGTGAGGGATTGAGTAAACAGTTTGGTTTTGGCAGTGTTCATGATCAACCCACAAGCAGATGCAGCCTGGCTGAAGAAGTTGAAGAGTGACAGGAGAAGGGGAGTGGATGCAGATATCATCAGCATAGGTTAAAATCAGAAAGGAGCCAAGGATAGGTCCTAAAAGACGGAGGAGTCTATTCATGAGAAGACTAAAGAGAATGTGGCTGAGTACTCCATCCTGAGTTGTGGCAAAATTGAAGTGTCGGTAATCACTGACCGCCTCGCCAAACAGAACCCGAGAGTGGCGATGCATGGGGCAGGTAACTTTCCAGCCAGCAGAAGAGGCTGCCAGGTGGGCAAGTTCGTCAAGGATGACGTCACGGTTTGCGACGTCGAATGCAGGTTTGAGGTCAGTGAAGGCTGTACAGGAGGAGGATGTGAAGGCAAAAGCCAAAGAAATGAGGAGAGGGCTGGTCCTGAAGAAGATCGCAGAGCCTTGCTAAAAGAATTCTCTCGAGGACTTTGCATATGCAGGAAGTTAGGGAAATGGGGCTGAAATCAGAGGACCTATAGGCTTAGGGACGGGGGTGATGGTGTTACGGGTCCACTCTGGAGAGAGACTGCCTTCATAAAGACTGAAGTTGAAGAGTGTAAGTAAGGGATTGCAAGGGACCTGACTGATGAGTCTCAAGATGACACAGGTGATCCCGTCATCACCCAGGGCAGTTGCAGTGCCTTGCAAAAGCACAAGGCGCAACTCATCACTGGTGATGGGGTGATCATCAGGGGGAGAGGGCGTGAAGCGAGCCTCTGCAATGCGTGCTAGCCTGTTTCCGCTAGCAGCCGAGAGGCGAGCCTTGATGGGGGGAGACAGAGATGTCAGTTGAGACTGGGTGGACCATTTATCAACTAGGTTGCTGGCATATTCCACAGGATTGTGGAGGAGAGGAGGGGAAGGAGACTCACAGGACTGAACAACTGTTAACAAGCCTCCAAGCCCTAAATCGAGGAGTGTGTGTGTTAATATGCTGGAGAAAGGCATGCCAGTATTCCTGGCGCACACTGTGTTTGAGGTCGCTGGAGGACCTGGTTGCAGTGAGATAGGAGTGGAGGTTGCCAGTCGTACGGTCAGCAAGGTAGGCAACTGCCGCTCACCTCACGTCCTCCTCGCTGTCACGTAGACGGCGATCCCGTACCCACTCCCCAGCTTGGAGAGCAGAGGATTTTTTGTGGTTGACTTGCAGCAAGTAATGATCATAAAAGATCTGCACTACGGTAATTAGGGAGATGTAAAGTTCAGTTGATGTGGCGAACGAATGACGGCAAACCAGGTGGTTAGCATGTCCTTGAAAGTTGGTTGCAGCGGAATAGGGATATTAGCTTTTTTTCTTGACATGGCGGTGCTGAGAGTGCAGGATGGAAATGGAATATGTGGCAAGGATGGCATTGTAGTCGGAGATAAGAGTATGGACAATGTCAACCGTGACATCATGTTATACCACCCTTATAGGACGAGATCGAGATGGCCTCCCCCAACATAAGTGGGATGACGAGTGGATAAAGGATACAGATGATGGTTATTGGAGAAGTCATGGAGATGATGACCAGCAGAAGAGACACGGGAACCCCCAAATGACGAATGAGAGGCATTAAAATCGCCCAGGTAAAAGATACGTGAGGAACGGAGAGTAGGTAAAGTGGTAGGGTAGGATCACCCCCAACTGGACTGAGATAAAGGTTGCATATATACAAAGAGGCACAGTTGACAGTGAGCCGAATATGTGAAAGAGGGAGGAGTGAGAAGAGGTATGCGATTTGACAGTGCGATCGAATGTGAGTAGTGACGAAAGTATGTAACCAGGCCTTGGCCAGAATGGGTATGATAACAATGGTATCCCCGGAGCCTGGGTGGGGGTTTGGGTCAACTAGAGTGAGGGAAAGCTTCCTGAAGGCAGATAACAGCAGGGTGATGAGACGAAGCATAATGAGAAAAGTCAGCCATATTTTTGAAATAAATGAGTGTCTCCTGAAATAATTTTCTTTTTCTGTAAAACTACACTTACGTAGTCATTGTTATGCTTATATTGTTATTATAATTTTCTTCAACAGTTGTAAATATTTTTTATATATCTATCAATATGATATGGAAAGTTAGATATACTGTGAGCATTAGAGTAATTAAAATAAGAATGCAGGAAATGGGACGCGGCGTCAGGTGATTGTAAACACTGGCGAAGTGGTCCAGCCAACGCCTCCCTTTTCACTGATAAAAGGTATAGTTACACCTCACTTGGACCAGTCATACCTTGTCTGCTAGACTAGAGTGTCACGCTGCCATCACTCTGACTCAGAAATGTAATTAACTCTGTGGAATATATATTTTTCCTGGTTGAGTATTGTTTTCCTGTCAGGCTAAGCCGTCATGACAAGGATTGGATATAGTACGGTATGTTTTTTTTATTTGCCTTATTGAGTATACAGCCATGGATAAATGACTGCAGGTATCAGTGCAAGGAAGAGATATGTGTTTTTTACTAGTATGATGTATAGACCATGTCATATCGTTCAAGCTCTACGGTAGCTCATGGTCATTTTCCTCTCTAGTTTGACTATAACAAAGCCTTCGACATTGTCACCCATTTGATACTCACTGACAAGCTGAGGTTACTCGAGGTCAGCGGTTCCTTGCTGACCTGGATCTCTGACTTCTTGTCCGGCTGCACCATGCAAGTGTCTGTCTGGCTGTACCAGTTCCTCAAGAAATGTTCTCAGTGCTGTCCCCAAGGGAACCATTCCAGGCCCCTTGCTCTTTCTGGTATATAGGCTATAAACTTTTTATCATCATATATATATATATACTTTCCAAATGCAAATTCTTTGCTGACGACATGAAAATTTACCTGAAGTTATGTCAAAACACCTGCTTTTTGTTAGCTGTAGATATAAGTACATGCCAGAAGGATATAAATATGGTGTGCAGGGTTGCCGAGTCCTGGGGTTTACGTTCCAGTCTCAACAAGTGTACTTTACCACGATGTCAGAGAGGCTCAGTAGATTGGAACTCCATTTGCACACTTCAGCAGTATCACATGAACAACACCAATCTCTCTGTAGAAACTACACATAAAGACTTGGGTATATTGGTTGACAGTTCTCTGTAATTCCACATACACATAGGAACTACTTTAAAAAATGCAGCAGGCCTGGCAAATAATTTATTGAAATCCACCCTCTGTCGTGACCAAGATTTTATGTTGACGCTGTTCAAATCCCACATCAGACCCCTCCTGGAGTTTGGCTCCACTGTATGGAATGCAGGGTACCATGGTGGCCTGAGGCTTCTGGAGTCTGTACAGCGCAGATGGACGAGCAAATCAGTTATGCAGACCGTCTGAAAAATCTGGACATGTATTCTGTAAATGGGAGACTGATGAAAGCTGACCTTATTAAATGCTGGAAAATCTTTCATCACCGGTCCTCAATTGCACTGCATGAACTTTTTTTCTCTTCCCTCATTAACTCACACTGGGGGCCATAGATTCAAGGTGGCCAAGTCCTACTCTCCAGCTGAGTGTAGATGCAAGTTTTTCAGTATCAGATGTATAGACCTCTGGAATTCTCTGTCAGATGATGCTGTTAGTGCTGACTCAGTTGCATCATTTAAAAAGTCCCCCCACTCACAGCTAGGTCACATATTGTTTGATTATATTGAATAAATACGATTCATAATTTGAAGTCCCTCTAGCAGTGTAACTAACCTGCATATGGCACAAAACTCAGCCCTTACTCTATTGTCTATTCTGGTGATGATGTGTATAAGAAATGGGTCTGGCATACCAGCAGGTATGGACTGTCCAAATTCTTGAAAAGCAGATTCCTGCTAAGCCATACTGTTAAATTGTAATGAGGTAGCCAACCAGGTGAGTAACCCTTAGATGATTTACATAAAGTGAGGTGATTGTCTTGTACCAGTAGTTATGTTTGGTAGATGTAAAGTTTCAGCTCATAAGTTTGCAAAGAAAAGAATATCCTGTGCTTTTTGGAATTGACTTTAATTGCTGGGGGTGGGGATGGGGGGAGTGTCCTCTTAGAAACACATTGAGGTGCTTATGGAAGTGTGGACAGAAGGCAGGGAAATAGAGTGGCAAGAGGCTAGTGTTTTAAAGAGGAAGAGGTGCTGTAGGTGCCGTAAATTCCATCACATTTCCGATTTTTCTCTTTGTGCTTTTGGAAAATTAGGCTAATGTCTTGAGTTCACAGCAAATGACATGTACAGTACCGTACTGTATATGTGGCTAGTTAAAAGCATCATTGTCAGTTGCTGCAGATTCACCAGACAGATTTTCCAAGACCTGGAAGAGAAAATCAGATGTGACAGGGGCACTTGTTGATAGTAGTACTGTACTTGGTGATATTTGCAAAGGAAAAGTAGCTGCATGGCAGAAGAGAGGTTGCATGGTACTGGTATTTAAATGAGGTAGTTGGCCAAGGAAGAGGAGCAGTTGAGACTGCATAAAAGATGTGTGTGTATAAAGAGCAACCAGGCAGGGTTAGCACCTGGAAGAAGACCAGACATAAGGGAGATAGATACATAGTCCAGTACTGTAATTAGGGCCCGAGAGAGACACCATGGAGTCCTGGTAGTAAGAAACATTATGATTCCTCAGCCCTTGATCCTACTGACAGTCCTCCCCACCCCTTTGAGACAGAAATGCTGTTATATCTGATGATGTATTGGTATTCTGCTCATTGTGCTTTAATAAATGATCAAGAATAATGAATCTGGATTATCTAGCTAATGCTGAAGAATACTGTACATTAGGAAGATCCTGGCTTGCTCTCTGGACCCCCTTTGAGCTGGACATCTGGTGTTTTGGACTTATGGTACTGTTAATTTTCCCCTCTCTCTGGTGTTTTGATACCATTAACACCCTCCTTTCCTGGCCCTGGTGTATTGGTAACATTACCTCTGCATTCTCACAGGCCCTGGTGTATTGGTACCATTAACATCCCATTCTCCCAGCCCCAGTGTTTTGGTACCAGTATCACACCTTCTTCTCCTAGGCCCTGTTGTTTTGGTACCATTAACACTCCCCCCTCCGCCAGTCCTGATGCCTTGGTACAATTACTTCTTCCCCCTCCCTAAGAGGCCTTGGTGTTTTAGTACTGTTACCTTCCCCTTCCATCTCCTAGGCCCTGGTGTTTTGGTACCATTGCCTCAGGTGGTGGTGACCATCATCCACTCACTTGATGTAGTGCTGCCTGCTTCTTCCTCAGCCTTTATTTATTTATTTATTTATTTTTTTTCTGTGGCTGCCCTCCTCTCTTCCTATTTCTCCCATCTTTCCTGTCTCTTCTTATTGCTTTTCTTTCCTTTACAGGTGGCTTTACATTGAGTGACAAGCCAAATGGTTTCCTGTAAGCCAAGAAACCGTTTATAACGCTGGGTGGTAACCATATAACCAAACCATACGTGCTCCCTACGTGTCAACAAATGGGTCAGTGGAGGGTTAGTGCCCCTCCCCGTAAAACAAATAACTCAAAGTCAGTGGCCACCCCTTACGGGATTATGGCATCTGGCAATTGATTGTTTGATTGATTTGCCGCCCCCCCCTCCTGTACCTTTGTGTTTTGGTACCATTACCTCCACCCCCTCCTCCTAGGCCTTAGTGTTTTAGTACTGATAAGACTCTCCTCTACCAGCCCTGGTGTTTTGGTATCATCGACACCCCCTCTTCTATCATTCCCTGGTGATTTGTACCATTAACACCCCATCTCACGGTCCCAGGTGTTTTAACACTATTAACACCCCCCCTTTCCCAGGCCCTGGTGTTTTGATATTAACATCCTTGGTGTTTTGATACCAGTGGTGTTTTGCCACTAACACCCCCACCCCTTTTCCCATTCCCTGGTGTTTAGCCATCGGTCCCCCTCCCCATTCCCTGGTGTTTTGCCATTAATTTCCTTCCCCATTCCCTGGTGTTTTGCCATTAACTCCCCTCCCCATTCCTTGGTCTTTTGCCATTAACACCCCCTTCCTCCGGGCCCTGATTTTTTGACATCAACACTCACCCACCCCTTCCCGTGCCTTTAGCTACTATGGTGGTACCATTCTTAAGTGGCAGTTTGGGTGGGGCACGAACCTCTGTACAGTGTTGCCACATGTTCCATACCCGCTTTGTGAATGGCTCTGATATATGTAATAGGCATCACAATAAGATAAACACATAAGAATATAATGGTAACGTGTGTATTATAATATATGAAAGAACAGTAAACGTATTATGCTTAAAATATTTATACGGCAATACAGAAACATGGCATAAATATTTTACAGTGTTCCTTAAAAAAAAGTAGTCACTTTTATTGGCTGTTACTGTATTTCTGGGGTTGGTAATAATGTCACAATTATGATTATAAGGTAAGGTGCAGGAATATAAGTAAAAATATGTCAATTTCTTAGTAAAAAAAAATAATACATTAAACTCTCGTGAGCGGCAACACTCACTCACACCCAGTCCCACCTGGCCAGAGCTTCCTCAATCCTAGGCCTGTTTGGGGACACCTTAAAAAAAGACACGCCAAGACTTTTACCTCCTGGGTGGTGTGGAAATAAAGTCAAATTTACAATACGTACCTTATGACGTAAAAGAAAATAACCAAAATGTATCCTAAAATACCACAGACAAGAAAGAGAGAGAGAGGGGGGGGGGGGAAGGCAGACCAGGGGCAGTGTTGAGTGCAGCTGAGTGAGAGATGGAGGAAGGGAGGGAACGAAGGAGGGAGAGAGTGATTGAATGAAAACAAATCATGACGCCACAATAGTGAGGTCATCTGGCGCCATATGTAAAACAATAATATAATAAAAAACAAAATAAAGAAATGAAAGCACAAGTTTATAAAACACATAAAAGAAACAAAATTCCCTAGGGTGACGCACATCTCCCCCCAGGAGAGAGAGAGAGAGAGAGAGAGAGAGAGAGAGGGAGGCATCGCGGGTATGGAAAACGTGGCAACACTGTACAGAGGTTCGTACCCCACCCAAACCGCCAGTTAAGAATGGTACCACCATAGTTGAAACATTGCATGCGGTGAAGGATTGTTGAAATGTGACTGTGTGACCTGTAGATGCCAGAGCAAAGCCAACCCTTTATCCCCATTTTTTAGGAACAAAATTCTTTTTCTGTGTTAATTATTATTTAAACAGAGCTTGTAACTGTTGGGTATATGTTTCATGTTTAGGGCATTGTTGTTCTTGTTGCCCAAAGTAGCAACAGAAAGCTGCAGAACACTCAGGGGATATGAAGATGATATTGTAGGCAATATTTGTGTATGATATTAAGATGGTAGTTAATAAGAAAACACTAGATGAGAAAAAAAATGACTTGTTTTTTTTTCGATTAAGATAGGTTTGGGAAGTTAAGACTTATTAAATCAGGCTTGACTAGGTAATATATAGTTAGATTAATTTAAAAGTAATTTTGGGAAGTTAAGACTTATTAAATCAGGCTTGACTAGGTAATATATAGTTAGGTTAATTTAAGAGTAATTATATTCTGCTGTTCTTGTGTAGTTTTCAAGGTAAATTACCATAACTAAATTTGTTGAGGTTATATGTATGGTACTGTAATTGACCAAGTCTTGACTGACATTTGAAAGGAAGTCAGTATTCAGATAGCAGTCTAGCATACACTAAATGTCCCTCTGTACTTAATTTACAGATAATTGGAGGGTTTTCGTTAGGATTACAAGTTCATAGCTGAATGGACTTAAAAAAAAAAAAAAAAAAAAAAAAATGAGTTTTAACCCCATGACAGCTGCCCCCCCTCCCCACCTTCATAAATATGCCCTCACTTTTTTTTCCCATCTTTTGTTACACATTATGTTCTCAACTGTTGTTTATCTGCAATATTGAACTGTACATCAGTGCTGTAAATGGTTCTCTTCTGTGCTATGTGTTTCATAATATTTCTTATTATGCAGGTCAGACATAGAGGACATGGTATCCCCAATGGATGACCAGGACAAGCTTCTGGATGAGGCAATGGGGGCAGTGCGTGGACAGGCCTTTCAGATGAAGCGATGCCTGGATAAAGGACGTCTTATGGATGGACTCAAGCATGCCTCAAACATGCTGGGAGAGTTGCGTACATCACTCCTCTCACCCAAAACCTATTATGAGCTTTGTATCCTCTTGCACTGAAGTGTGATTATTTTTCATTTGATATCAGGTTTGTGCTTGCTGCAGATACCTACTCTTCTAACATATTGGTATACCAAGATGTGAACTGTGTCCATGTATATGGATTATAAAGAGATATTAATTTTATCAAAAATTATTTTCTTAAGAAGGAATGTTTTTTAGTTTATGGACCTAGAACCTTTTAGTTCTTTCTCTCTGTATAAAGAGGCTTTTTTATTTGCTTAATCTTTCATTGGAAGATGTTTCCTTTAGCTATATAAGATTGGCTGGCATTTACCAGAATAAAATCTTCATTTTGTATTTGGAAGGTTATCCTTGTCATCTCTTGTGGCATTTCTCCTTCAGTAGGGTTAGATATGGCATTGCCTTGCCCTGCTTAAGTCCACTTGCACAGCAACTTATAAAGTATGAAGCCATACTGCAGATGAGTAAGGTTACTCTGAGAAACATCAAATACCATATTCCAGAAATAAAACTAAGGGGAAAGCAAATAAACAGATTAAATGTACATACTCACTTTTCACTAATTACTGGTATACTATACCAGGCATTAGTTTGTGCTTCCTTAACTTCCTGCCCCAGACATGTGTATATGTGATGAGCTGCGACACTTGGAGATGTATCTAATAGATGAGTTCCAGAAGGGCCAGCGTGTTGCAGACCTTTATGAGCTGGTGCAGTATGCCGGAAATATCGTCCCTCGCTTGTAAGTTACTCATGCTGGATTTTTTTTTTTTTTTTTTTTTTTTTTTCTGATGTATTAGTAGCTACCTGCTACAATAGTTAATTATCCAGAGACACTCTGCAGCTATAATGTTCACTTCAGTTTGTAACTGTAATCATTCCAGAATGTGGTGGAAAGTTGTATGTCACATAAATCTTTTGGGGGGGACATTTGTGGGGAACTTATCTTTTAAGTCTTCTTGTTTACATATCCATTCATCCATCATCCAATCCTACGTTGCCCCATGAGGAGCGTAGGAGCCCAGGGCTAGGCAGTTGGTCCTGACACTGTACTACATTATAATAAAGTCATTCAGTCATGGGTATGCATGTATTCTATAAGGTTAGAACTTTTTTGACCTATCATGTAAGAGATATGAAAAGACTCAAAGCCAACAGACTTCAGGGTTTGAATTTGCCATCTTTGACATATTAAGTAAGAGATATGAAAAGATTCAAGCCAACAGACTTCAGGGTTTGAATTTGCCTGATTTATGCAGTTTTATTACTACATTATAATGTTTAAGATGGCTCAGAACCCAGAACAGGAAGACTGCAAGCATCTCGGGTCTCATCCTCGCTGAAGTCGTTAAACTGGTTCAGCTCATACATTACTGATAAGTTATTTTGTATATTTATTACTTCTGTTTATTTAGCTTCTGTTGTAAAACAGTTTTACTTATTTCACTTTTTATATCACACTTCTGCTAAATTATTAAGCCAGTTACTATACTGGCATGTATATTCTGCAGTACATTAGCAGTTAAGAAGAATATGTATGATGCTTTTACAGTTTCCTCTGATTCACCACTGTTGTGTACATTGTGTTATTAATTTTGTGTTTTGGTGTAAACAAAAATGATCCAGTGCAATATCTGATGTGTCCAGGTACTTGCTGATCACAGTGGGCCTGGTGTACATCAAAACTAATGAGAGCTGCAAACGCGACATCCTGAGGGACCTAGTGGAGATGTGTCGCGGTGTCCAGCACCCCCTTCGTGGCCTCTTCCTGAGGTGACACATTCACTGTTCATCTTTGTAATGTGTTAAGAGCATTTCCTAGTTGTCCTGTGATGTTAATTGATTTGTTACAATGTTTAAGTTGATAATATTAGTTTACTAAACATTTCTGTTTCTGTGTTGTGGAAATATCTCACAAATTCAGGGAAGTACCCTAGTCATTCTGTTTAGCTGAGTTCATTATTGGTTTTAGTATGTCAGTATATTTAGATAACCTATTAACCCCTTAAAGAGCTCATTGCCAGTCTTTAATGTACATTAAAGTACATTTTACTTGTTATATGTTATAGCTCCAAAACAGCTCCTTTATAGCTCCAAAAATGTACTTAGCAAATGATACCCCCCCTTTATCTGATGTATTTTCCCATGGTGAATAGTGTCTTATGGTGGTACCCAAAACAAAATCCTGAATTTTTTCCTTTTCTGTATGCTGTATTGTTGCAGAATCTGTTCAGAGGCCAGATTTGTTAGTGCACTTTGAAGTATGGCCATACTTTAACCAAAATACAATACAATGAATACAGTACTGTATCCATATTAGGATGGTATGTAACTCCTGTTCGGATGCCTTTTCTGTTTTATTTGGTTATTACCAGAGAGGGGGGTGTGAGTTGGGAGCAGGGCAGTGAAATGGCGGGGGACAGGGCGACTTGGAGGCGATTTGTTTGTGGTCACCCCAAACGGGATTGAGGCGTCAGGCAATAGATAGATAGATAGATAGACCAGACAGTTACTCAGCCTGAGATTTTTTTCTTTACATGGACAAGTTAAATATAATTGTCATTGGACTCCTTCAACACACAGCATTGTCTGTTTGTAGCAAGAATAAAATATAAGATGCATCATTGGTTGAAAGGGTTAAAGAAATGTAAATTGGATACTAGTAGCTACAGGTATATGATGTACTTTTTTTTTCTTTTTTTAATAAATAAAATCATAGCTTTCCTTGTGACAGGAATTACTTGCTTCAGTGCAGCCGCAACATTCTTCCTGATGTGGATGACCCAGCATCAGGAGCCAACACTGAGGATCACCCTAGTGGCACTGTAAGCATACTTAGTTCCATTAGGGTCATATTCTTGTGAACTAAGGAAGCATTCTAACACCTGTGCAGCTTTTCTGAAATACATTATCAACATAATAGGTGAAAATAATGCAAAAGAAATTGCTTACTGTGAAGTCATCTCATACATACATACAAACATACATCATCATCATTATCATCATCATCATTCACACCTCCTTTCCCACCCTAGGGCAGGACATACATCATCTAATCCCGTGTTGCCCCATGAAGAGCGTTGCCAGGGGCTAGGCAAGTTGGTCCTGACATTTAAGATGAGAGTGACCAGCCTCACTCATCCCTGAGTGGCATTACATGAGCAGTAAATTCCAGCCACCCCTTGGATATATACCAACACAGGTTCAATCAGATTAGAGTGCCTTAACTACCCACCAAACTACCAGGTGCCATAGTTTGGTTATATGGTTACCACCCAGCATAGTAAGTGATTTCCTGGTTTACAGGAACAATTTAAAATAAATATCAGTGTGATTTATCTACACACTTTTAGGATTAAATCATAAATCACAAAGGGGAAGGCAGTCCTCCAATTTTTGCTAGGCCACCAGTACAGTACTGTCATACAAAATGAGATAAAGTTTGAGCTTTACCTCATTGCTGATTGCATTTTGTAAAGTGGAATATGATCTAATCATGTCTTGTCCTCACAGGTGATTTGAAGTTGACCTGTATAAAATAGAGGCTTGCCTGCGCCTTTGCACACCCAGTTTTAATAATACCGGTACACTCAAACTTCGATTTAACAGACCTTCATTTAAGGGATTTTGGATTTAAGAGACTCCATATTCCACCTGACAAACAAATAGGACCATTCAAAAAGTCCACTGCTTAAAACATTAATATGTTTCTTTATACAGTACCTGTAAAATAATATTCATAATCATATAAATAAGATAAGTGAAACAATCATTGTATTTCATAATAAGATTGTCTTTATACATGGTAAAACAATGGACATTTTCAAGTAAGAGACATTTTCAAGTAAGGGACAGTTTGATTCCCCATTTAGTCCCTTAAATCGAGGTTTGAATGTATATCTCCTCCTGTTGGATTCAGATTTCAGACAGCATTGACTTTATTCTAATGAACTTTGCGGAGATGAATAAGTTGTGGGTGAGGATGCAGCACCAGGGCCACTCACGCGACCGGGAGAAGCGTGAACGAGAACGCCAGGAGCTGAGGATTCTTGTCGGCACCAACCTTGTCAGGCTCTCACAGCTGGAATATGTTGATGTGCACCGTTACAAGAAGGTATGGGTGGTTTAATATTTTGCATATACAGTCAACCCTTGGCTATCACGGGTTTTGCTATCGTGTTTCATGGCTATCACGGACAGGTGAAATGCAACACGATTACCTTTATCGCGACCTCAAATACTGCTATCGCGGACGATGGTCGGCCAGAAACATTCAAATCGCGCGGGCTCCGCCCATGCGTATACTCGCGTCATGATTGGCGCGACGTCACAGGCTACCCGAGCGCTGATTGGCCCAAGACATGGTTACAGTTACCCATCCTTCCCGCCAAGGTTCAGAGAGAGTCAGCGTTACCAGTCGACAGCAGCTATAGCCGTGAAGACCTATTGTTCAACCACAATGGCCACCAATACCCCATCCAACCCTCCTACCATTGGTGCACGTAACGCGGCTAACCCAGGACGGCAAGTGAGGAAGAGGAAAAACCTGCTTTATGCTCAGAAACTGGAAATTGTGCGGCTGATCGACGGTGGTGAGAGTAAGTGCAGCGTGGGGAGGAAATTTGGTATCAACGAGTCCACGGTCCGAGGAATCTACCAGAAACGAGAGCACATAAGGAAGCACATGGAATTGGTATCGTCAGAGGGAGCCAGCAACGCCTTGCGGAGTCGTAATCAGGTGCTCCTTAAGACAGAACAGTTGCTGGCCAGGTATCTTGATCGGCAGGCACGGAGGAACCAGGCGGTGGAGACGCTTGAGGTCATGGACACAGCCAGGGAGATATATGTTGGGGTTGCAAGGAAGCTGGCTATTGCACAACCACCATTGTTTGTGGCCTCCAAGGGATGGGTGGATCAATTTATGAAACGGCAACGGATTAAGAACAAGAAAATCAGTGGTGAGGCAGCAAGTGCAGACATGGCAGCGGCTAAGGAGTATCCCGACTTTTTTAAGCACGTGATTGAGGAGGGCCAATATACATCTGACCAAATATTCAACATGGATGAGACGAACTTCTTTTGGAAAACTATGCCCAGGCAGACATTCATCACAGCCAACTCTGCCCACGTACGAGGAAGGAAGGCGATGAAGTTACGGTTCACCCTCTTGTTTGCAATGAATGCGTCAGGAACATGCCGCCTTAAACCAACAGTTATTCATTGTGCTAAATGTCCACGGGCCTACAAGCGACAGGATATGAGCAACCTGAATGTGCACTGGATGTCTTCAAAGAAGGGGTACATGTCGGCAAAGCTGTTGCAAGATTGGATGAAGGAGGCGTTCATTCCCCAGGTCAAGAAGCATTGCGCCCAAAACAACATCCGCTTCAACATTCTGTTGCTGCTGGATAATGCCCCAGGACATTCACCTCTACTGAGGGATGCAGACCCTAACATCAGAGTTGAATTCTTGCCACCCAGCACGACATCATTGATTCAGTCTCTGGACCAGGAGGTAATATCTGTGGTCAAGTCTGCCTACTCGCGACGGCAATTCAGGATAATGAGGGAAGCTACCAAGGACGCCCAGCTCATCCAGCACCTAGTGGACAGTGATGGTGATGATGATGATGATGACGAAGTGCAAGGTGATAGTGAACATGACAGAAAAGTGTTTCTTTACTGGAAAAAGTACAATATTAAGCAAGCTGTGGACTTAATGGTGCAATGCTGGGATGATGTGACACAGAAAACAATTCATCACGCTTGGCAAAATATTTTGGAGGGGCTACCTGAGGACCGACGTGGGAATGTGGCAGGTGAGCCACAGTCTGTGCAGGCGGAGATTCAGGCAGCAGTGGAAGAGGCACGGCAAATTCCTGGGACTGGCTTTGCTGACACAACGGAGGACGACATTCGTGACATGATTCAGCCACCCCCTGTTACTGCAGCCGACATCCTAGAGGAGGAGAATGTGGCAGAGGAGGACAGGAGTGAGAGTGGTGAGGAGAACATCGGTGGTGATGCTGGGAGTCGTGGGGGACTCAGCATAGCCAACATAAAAGAAATCATCGACTTGGGTGTAAGGCTACGTCATCTCATCGAGCAAGATGTTAGCGCCAACAGTGAGGCAAATTCTTCGGCGATTATGAAGGCACTGGAAGGTTACCACCAACAATACCATGCCCATATCAACAACCTACAACAACGCCAGATAACAGACTTCCTACGCCGTCGCAACGAGGCTCAGCCCAACCCACAGCCAGGACCATCCCGTGAGCCTCAGGTGGATTCTGATAATGGAGCTGACGACTTTGAAGGTTTTGAGGGTCCCTTCCAGACTCCTGATGAAGCTGATCAATTCCTAGACGAGATAGAACGTCGGAGGGGTGGCCAGTAATACTCCACCCCAGCCTCGGAACCCCTTCAACCCACCCAAGCCCCTCATCCTCTCCAAAAATGTTAAGTAAAATGTCTTATTACAGTTAATTCTGTTTTATTTATAACCTTTATGTACTGTACTGTTGTTAATTTGCAGCATTGGTTTGTAATCCCAGGTATTTTAGTGAAGGAGATGTGAAAATAGGGTAAGGTTGGGGTAAAGTTGGAGGTCGGGGAACCAATTAGAATTTTTCCCATTAGTTCTTAAGTATGGCTATCGCGATTTTGGCTATGGCGGGTCGCCTAGGGTACCAATTACTCGTGATAGCCAAGGGTTGACTGTATTCTGTTTGTATTCTATGTATGATATTGTATAGTGTACTTTACTGGGGAAGGTGGAAGTGTCCATCATTCACTCACTCAATGTAGTGTGCATTATGGTCTCTACAGTGAGTGACAAGCCAAATGGTTTCCTGTACCCAGGAAACCATTTACAGTACTGCATCAGATGGTAACCATACAACCTGGGTTTCTGGCTGGGTTAGGTGTCCTCCAGATACCCTTACCAAAAATCACCAAATTATGACATTCATTTTGGAGAATCTCGGAGGGCCAAATACCTACCCATACCAAATGGGCAGATTTGCATGGCCGTGTGAAATGTGAGAGGTGTGAATGAGGAGAGAAAGAGGGTGGAAGTGGTGAATGTGTTTAAGAGTTCGAGATATGCCGTGATGGCATTGTGTGAAACAAAGATGGAAGGGTGTGAAGTGGAGGATTGGGAGGGTGTTGGGCATGAATGGGCGAGGAAGATGCAAGGAAAGAGTTACTTTGTTAATGAATGAAGTGTGGCAGAGTGGAATGAGAGATTACAAATGTGTCAGTTCTAGATGTATGTATGTCAGGTTCAAGTTGGAGAAGGTGAAAGTGGCAGTGTAGAGTATGCATCGTGTAATGACGAGCGAGACAGAGACAGACAGGTTTTGGGATGAGCTGGGAGAAATGCCCATGAGTTATGTAGTGATTGTAATAGACGACATGAATGGGAGAGTAGGCACTGGTCCCGTGAATGATGTAATGGGTAATAAAGGAGTACCAGGAGAGAATGATAATGAGATGTGAGTGAAGGACATGTATCAGGAAAGGAGACTGTGCACTTGTAATTCTAATTTCAAACACAAAGATGCACATAAACATACAAGGTACTGAGGGATTGGAGATTGTGTTGAAAGGGGTGTGATTGATTGCGTGCTTGTAGAGAAATCAATTCTGGATAGTTTTGCTGATATGAGGGCAGTGAGAGGATGACATGGAGGTTTGTCAGATCATATGGTTGTGGCATGCAAGATGAAGCTGAGAAGAGTGAGGTGGACCAAGAGAGAGAGAGGAGCTGTCAGGGAGAGAGACTGAAAGACGAGAAGCTGAGGATCAAAGAATTGGTAGATGCATACACTGGCAAAGTAGGGGAGGAGTTAGAATCAGTGAATTGGAATGAAATGGATCTGGACAGTATGTGGAATGTATATAGGGATTGCTTAGTTACGAATGATAAAGCGGTGTGTGGTATGGCAAGAGTAACAACAAAGATCAAAGGTATGGCATGGTGAGATGAAGAGGTTAAGAGAGCAGTAGAGGAAAAGAAGAAGTGGCTTGAGTGGATACAGAATCGGGGTTCAGTTGAAATAAGAAATGAATATATTGAGAGCAAGAAGCATGTAAAGATACTAGTGAAGAGGAAGAAGAAGGAGGTAAATGATATAGAAAGAAAAATGAATGCAGATTACTCTGAAAATAGGAAGTTGTTCTGGAAAGAGGTGCAGAAATGTAGAAGTGACAGTGGAAAGAATTGTGAAAGTGTGAAGGATGTAAGTGGTAGATTATTAACCCATGGGGATGAAGTAAGGACCAAATGGAAAGAATACAGTATTTTGAAAGTCTGATGAATGTGAGTGGAGAGGGCAAAGAAACTGTTAACATGATTGGTTTCGGGGGTGTACAGAGAAGGGATGCAGTGCCAAGATACGTGACACTCACAGGGGTGTGGAGTCGGATTTAAAAAATTCCGACTCCGACTTCTACTCTGACTCCAGGAAATTTTAAGGTTGTGACTTCGACTCCAACTCTAACTCCGACTCTGACCCCCCTCCCCCTCCCCCTCTTCTGCAGTACAGCAGTAGGCATACTTCATTAGTTACATATTTTCGAGTTTACTTCATCCATGTTATTAGTGTATATAATATCGTAAATTCACGTTAAATCAATATTCCCACAAAAACATCCCACATATTGCTTGTTTGAAATGTCCTTCCACAAGAGCTCCCACAGAAGCCAATTTCTCCCACAAATTTGTGGGAATTTCCCACGAAGTGGCACAACTGGCCTAGCAGTGCACCCAAGTACTTTACACGAGAGTTGATCACGTAAAGGAGTCAGAGTCGGATATATTTTTACCGACTCTGACTAAACTCCAACTCCAGCCAAAAGTATCTGACTCCTCGACTCCTTACTCCGACTCTGACTCCACACCCCTGGACACTTACAGAGGTGAAGAATGCTGTGAAGCAGCTGAAATAATGGGGAAGCAGCTGGAGTTTATGAGGTGTATGCAGAGATGATTAAGTGTTGTGGAGAGAGTGGAATGAATAGGTTGTTAGAGATATGTAAGAAGGCATAGTTGAGTGAAACTGTGGCAGCTGAGTGGAAAAAGGCAGTGATTGTACCCTTGTATAAAAATAATTGTGAGTGAAATGAGTGCAGGAATTATCGTGGCATAAGTCTATTGAGATTGGTAGGGAAGGTATATGAAATAATTATTACAGAGAAAGTATGACAGATGTGAGAATTTCTAGTGAGTGATGAACAGGGTGGTTTTAGGAGTGGCAGAGGATGTGTGGATGAAATATTTGCAGTGAGACAGATAGTGGAGAAAGCGTGTGAGAAGGACTAAAAGGTGTTTATGGCATTTATGGGTCTGGAAAAAGCATACTACAAAGTAGACATAGAAGGATTGTGGAAGGTTTTGCACATGTATGGTGTAGATGGTAAGCTGCTAGGTGTCGTCAAGAGTTTTTTATAATGGTAGTGAGACATGTGTAAGGGTAAATGGGCATCAAAGTGAATGGTTCATGATCATTGTGGGTGTGTGACAAGTTTGTGTGATGTCCCAATGGTTGTTCAAGATATATATGGATGTGGTGATGAGAGAAGTAACAACATGAGTAATGGAGAGATGGATGGTGTTTGTAATGAATGGTGATGGATGGAGTATCTCAAATTTTGCTGTACATTGATGATGCAGTGCTATTTGCAGATACCGGACAAGAGCTTGGTAGACTAGTGTAAAGTTTTGTAGTTGTCTGTTAGCGTCGTGCCTTGAGAGTAAATGTTGAAAAGAGCAAAGTGATGGTTATTGAGAGAGGTGACCTCCAGTGTGGTGTTACAGTGAATGGTGAGAGACTGGAACTGGTGAGAGAGTTCAAATATCTGGGTACAGTGATTGAAAAGAGAGGAATATGCACAAAAGAAGTAGAAAGTAAAGTGACACAGGGAAGAAAAGTAGCTGGTGCTATGAATGCCTTGATAAGGAACAGAGGCTTGAGTGTTGCAGCTGCACGAGGCTTACATGGAGTGTTAGTGCCAACTTTAACATACACGTGTGAGACATGGTGTGACACGAAAATGAAAAGTCAGGAGTAAGAGCACTGGAGATGGGACTGCTGAAGAATATGTGTGGGGTCCAGAGAGTGGATAGAATATGGAATAATATGCTTCGTGAAAGATGTGGAATGAGGAAATCTGTGGATACTGGAATCAAAGAGAGTGTACTGATATGGTTTGGTCATGTGGAGAGAATGGATGACAATAAAGAGGTGAAAAAGGTATATCTGAGCAAATTTGAAGGTGGGAGGAGGCGAGGTAGGCCAAGGAGAAGGTGGAGGGATGTGGTGGATGAGTGTGTGAGGAAGAGAGGTATGGAAATTGGTGAGGCTAAGGGGCTGACAAGAGACCAAGCTGACTGGATGAATTTTGTGCGGAGAAATGCATAACCAGGGATTTGGCACCCCTTTTTAACATGACAGCTTTCAAATTGGCTCTAGTAGGTAGGAATATGTGAAGCTACAGAATGTGATGAAATTTTTTGGCCTGTCTGATGGAGCCAGGATTCTGGGGGCTTGAATGATGAGTGAATGGAAGTGTGGCATATTGAATTGGGCAAACTTTGACTGTCTGGATGTTGCTACTTCTCACTTTGCCCTGGGATGGGAAAAGAGATCTGGATGGTGATGGTGATGTATTCTCTGTAATGATAATAATGCTCTGTGTGAAGATGGTAATTGATGAGACAAAAGTAAAATACTGATGAACAGGGATGGAGTGATTGAAAATATCTGTGAATCAAACAAAAGCATAGTAATGAATAATAATGAATAAGAACTTGTTTTGACATCACTGCTGAGAAGTTATTAGATGGAAGAAATTATACCTACATACTGGTACCAATAATGAAATTTTTGCAAAGAATAAACAGTTCTGGATCAATTTGGACTTTTTTTCAGGCATGTCATACCTTCACAATGAATAATTTTGAGATGAAATGAGAACTGTATAACGTTTTGAACAAAACAGACATAGAAAAGATGTTATGGTAACTAGGGTACAAAAAGTAGGAACAGAATGGATTCAATAAGAGTATTTTTCGTTTAGTAATGTGCTCAAGAGAAACGTATACAGTGAGAAATTAAGCTTTTTATTTAAACTGTTGCTGACTAGAAAGATTTAAAGAATGGTGAGTGGAGTCAGAAGGATTAGCTGTGTGTGAGAATATTGAGGTTCAAGTAATTGCTGATTGTGTTCCCTAATATGCTTCCCTCTTCTTTCCCTAGATGGTGTTACCTGGAATTCTGGAGCAGGCAGTGAGCTGCCGTGACCCGCTGTCCCAGGAGTACCTTATGGAATGCATCATTCAGGTCAGAGGGCACCATAAGGTTCATTGAGCCATATTTTCATGAGACTAGGAAGCATTCTAACAGCTCTTCCCTGTCAGTTTATTTTGTGTGCTATACATTACTACTCTCATGTATGGTATTTGTGTCTTGCTAATTCTAACATAAATTACTTAAATACTAAAGCATGCAATATATTATAAAATAAATTTGCAGAAATGAACTGGTCAGGGAGAGCTGTTGTATTACAGTATAAAGGTTCTTCAGCTGACCAGCAAATGAAAATAAGTTCTTAGGCTGGTAAAGACTGGCTGTATCATATATCGGTATATAATAGATTGTGGCAACCGATGTATTCATATAGTTAAGTAACTTGTTGGAATTTTTCCTTTTTTTGTTTTGCTCTTCTCTATACTGTGTTTCTGCACCATGCTTAATTTTTTTATTGCATTGTGTTTACAGACTGCTGTATTTTGTATTCATTATTTAAATTATGTTCAGTATTTATTTTTTTATATCAACAGGTTTTCCCTGATGAGTTCCACCTGCAAAGCCTAAGTGCATTCCTCAAAGCATGTGCAGAGCTTCATGCAGAGGTGAATGTGAAGAATATCATTATCTCATTAATTGACCGTCTGGCAAACTTCGCCCACCGGGAGGATGGTTCAGGCATCCCAGATGACATCAAACTCTTTGAGATATTTTCAGAGCAGGTCTCACAGGTTATTAAGGTATGTTGCAGAATAGGGGAAGTATTTATAAACCATATTAAGCTTAAGCTGTGTTTGTATAAAAGGGTGTAGGCAGTGGGAGGTCTCCCCTTTCTAATAGAATAATCACTCTGAGAAGGCAGTCATGTAGTCATTTATTTATACTGTACTCTGTTTTTTAATTCAGTGTTCAGCTATTAATGACTGTTTCCTTGGTTTGAAATTCAGTGTTCAGCTATTAATGACTGTTTCCTTGGTTATGTCCTCTGCTGTTTAATAAATAATACTTTTTTTTTAAATTAACTGAGATGTTAAGATACATTCCAGGCACCTGTACTCAGGAATTATAACAGCTAAGATTCAGTTTTGTGCCCCCCCCCCCCACACACACACAATAAAATTCTGGCCGCACCCATGCTTATATATACAACTGTCTTGACACATACAGCTACCAGACTTTACAGTGAAATGAAAGTGAAGATTAAAGTGAAAAGTATGATATGCAAAACTATCTATCTCTCTGTCTATTGCCAGACATCTCAATCCTGTAAGGGGTGGCCACAAACAAATCATCATCATGCCACCTTGTTCCCTGCCATTTCACTGCCCTCCTCCCAACTTACGCCCCCCCTCTCTCATACACATCTCCACTCCATCCCTCCATCTGATCCTTGGTCTCCCCCTCCCTTTCCCCCCCTTCACCTCACTCACCTACACACTCTCCTTGTTAGTCTCGTGCTTCCATCCTCTCCACATGGTCAAACCACCTCTGTATTTTTCCTAATGCCTTCTGTCACTTCCACATCCACACCACAATGCTCCTTCACTTCTTTTGTCAGTCTATCTCATCATGCAACTTCACATGCTCCTCCCAAATAACTCATTTCCATTGCTCTCACTCTTGACTTGTTTTTGTCCTTCAAACAAGGTCTAGGCTTCACTTCTATACGTTAGAGTTGGTATCACAATACCATCATGCAGCATCTTTTTTTACTTTCATGCTCACTTTCCTATTTCTTATCACTGCTTTAAAAGAACCAGCAGCCTTTCATCCATGTTGTACCCCTTCAAGCACCTCATCCACCAAACTTCTATCCTTACACATCACTACCCAAGTACTTTAATACAGTATACTCACATTTTCTGTTTCCTCATTATCCAGCCTCACTGTACGTTCACTGACTTCATTTCTCTCGAAGACCATAACTTTACTCTTCCCTACATTCATTTTTAGATTCCATTTCCTACACACTCCCAAACTCATTTGCCAGACCTTGCATCTCCCCTTTGTCTTCACTTAATAGTACAGTATCAGATGCAAACAATAATACAGGAAATTTCCAAATGCTGCACTCTCTCATTAGGACAGCTTCAACATCCACTGCCCTACCTTGTATCTCCTATATATCCCCATCCATATACAAATTGGTCAGCCATGGAGACATGACACATCCCCATGTCAATCCAACATTCAGGTGGAAAAATTCACTCTGTTCATTATCACGTGCACTGCAGCCCTAGCTCCCTCATGCATCCTCTTCACGGCATTCAGCAACTTCCCATTTACGCCATATATACTTAATATTTTCCACATTACTTGTCTGTCCACCCTGTCATCATATGCATTCTCCAAATCCACAAAGGCCATATACAGCTTCTTTCCCTTCTCTAGAAACTTTTCCACTAAAGACCAAAGAATGAATATCTGATCTACACAACCTCTTCTTTTCTTAAAACCTCCCTGTTCTTCTCCAACTAATTCCTCTGTTATTTCCCTAACTCTGTCAGTAAGTATCCTACCATATACTTTTCCAGTTATACTCGGAAGACAGATGCTCTTATAATTACCACACACTTGTTTTTCCCCTCTTCCTTTGTACAGAGGAATAATTATACCTGACTTCCAGTCCTCCAAGACTCTACCCTCCATACTTTTCCATACCTTGTCTGTCATCACTTCATTTTTTCTTTCACTTTATATTCTCAATTTTTTTTTTTTTTTTTTTTTTTTTTTTTTTTTTCAAATCACAAATTCACCCTTCTCTTGAGTACTTTCTATTCCTCCACAGTCACGCCCGGATATGCCTCTAGAAGACACAGTATCGCTTCAAGTATCACTTGTTAACTTGGCCCAGAAATGCTACCCAGATGAGATTGGTTATGTTGACACTGTCCTCACCAACACACTAGCTGTCTTCACCAAACTCAATGTGGACAAGTAAGTGAGCAAGGAGAGAGGTAAGGAGTGGGAAGGAATGTAGGAGAGTTGAAACTGGGGAATCACAGAGGTATACCGATAGTTGACAGGGATAAAAAAACCTGATATGGAGTTAAGGAAAGAAGGAAAGGGTGTGGAGAGAAGGGTGAAATTGTTATGGATATGACAAATTGGGTTGGAGGGACTGTAGGATGGATGAGTTGGAGAGAAAGATGTAGTTAATAGAAGATGAAAGGAGCTTGAGTATGTCTGTAGGAACAGGAATGAAGAGTTCTGAGAAGAGGGTGAAATTGTTATGGATGTGCCAAATAGGGTTGAAGGAAAGGTAAGAAGGAAGAAGCTCTAGAGATGTGGAGGTGTAGTGGATAGAGAAATGAAGGAAACTTGATATGGAGGTATGGAAAGGAGAGACAGGTGCTGAGATAGTGAGTCCATCATGAATGTGCTAAATAAAGTTGGAGGGAATGTAGGAGAGGTGAAGTTGAGAAAATATGGTGATGCAATGGAAGAAGGAGAGAGGAACCTGAAATGGAAGTAGGTAAATGAGAAAAAGATGCAGAGAAGAGGATGAACTTTTAATGAATGTGTCATATAAGGCTGAAGGGAAGTTGGAGATAAGAATTGAAAGAATGAGATAATATGGATGTGAATATGGGACAGGAATCATGTACAGTCATTTTGTATTCAGCAGATGGTATGGGAAAGAGACTTTTTTGGGGAGGGGGGGAGGAATTGTTCATAAATAACAGTATGATTCAAGATTTAAGTCTTAAGTCTTTTATGTGAATGGTTGTATTGGAGTCTCATTAGTGTATGTAAAAATTGTTTTGTCATTTGTTTTGGAAGTTTATGTTTATCATCACAGAGATTGCATTTGAGTTGCCTGGAATGTTGAGTATCAGTGAGCATGTGTGGGGATGGCTCTTTGCTGTATTAATTGGGAATCAGTTTTGCTGAATGATTTTCATGTTAGGATTAATTATGCCCTTTCATAATAGTATAGATGTATATTATTTAATGTTTTTCTGGTATTTGTTTTTAATTTTGTTTGATTAATTGTCTGTATTTAAGTAGCCAAAAATAACCATCTCTTAATTTGTTTCTCTTTAAACAAGGACGAGCCAAGGGTAAGAACAAGACAATAAACAGTTGTTGTAATCCTGCTGACAGTGCATGTAAATAATTCCTCCAGATATCACCGTAGGCCTCTGTCTTTTGTCTGAGTCTGTTAAATTTTCCTGCCCAATATATACTGATTCAGGGTAGAATTTCTTTCTCTGTGAAACCTCAACACTGCATTGGGTAGCATATTAGAGTGATTTAATAGTCCTTAACTACAACCTGTGTCAGAGTTCCTTCTCAGTAAAAATCTCCACTCTTATCATTTTCCTGCTGTACTTCTGCCATGATGAACTTGTAGAAGCACTGTAAACTATTTACCACAGACTGAGTCTTTTGATTAACACATAGAGGTGACTTAACCCGCCGTGTCCTGGCAGATTTTTCTCCAATGACCCCCCCCCCCACCAATCCCGGCAGATTTTTTATTTTATTTATTTATTTATTTATTTATTTATTTTTTTTGCTAAAACCTCTGCTTTTTATGAGAAACATTGAAAATTCAGAGAGAAAGTGCTCACCTGAACGTAGAAGTGCCCTGTACAGGTGACCCTCCCCTCACCTGGTACCGTCTTCTCTGGAGCCATGCTACAGAGATGTTTTCTGTGGGAAGGGTAACTATTCCAAACCACTCAGAATAGGTAGATATTTATTTATTTGGTACGAATTTATATGTAGTAGAAGAGTATATTGGTTTTCACACAATAATATAGGCGATATAAGCATTTTTTCACCCACCAAACACATCAACGTACCGCACCTTCCATGGCAACGTTACCTTCTCATCACTTCTGCTTGTTCCTTCCTCTCACGCCACATAATATTTGTCTTCCACGTTGAGAATCACTTTCGCCTTGAATTTCGTTGGAGGAGGAGAGACCGTGGCAGGACATGTCTTTACTAGCCAGGTCACTGCTAACAGGTGAGTTGCCGAGAAAATGGCGTGCGGGGTGGGGGAGGGGTCACGCGGGTCCAGGCAGTGTCGCCACCTGGTGACAGGTAGAGGAAGGTCTCCCACATAGGCCTACCAAAAGTCACCCACGAAACTTGAAAAATGTGCAAATGACAGACCTCGCAGTTGCAAAACTTGTAAACACGTCGTCGGAGTGACTGTGACAAAACGTTGCAACATGTATACATGTTGACGGGATGCGGTGGGTTAAGTAGCACAGGTTGCTGCAGTCTTTTGAGGATATTTGAGAGAATACCATAAAGCTGGAATGGTGAATGCTGTAGAATATTTTTACCAGTAAATTAAAGTTAAATGTGCTGCAGTTTTACAAAATTTAGAGTTTCTTGTTTCTGCATCACAGAATTTTGGGGTACTGCCCATCAAAACTGGGAGAAGTGAGATTGAAAGTAATATATGTTTAACTGTGGGATGCCGTGCAACTTTACTTACATTTTTGTACAAGCCATTGGCAGTAGTAAGAGGTGTTTACAATGTAACATACTGATTAGCTCTGTCTTTAACTTTACTGTCAACTTTCATATTCTTTAACAAATTGGGCTGTAGTTCCTCTTCACAAGTTTACTATTGGAACTTCCTATTTTCGTTGATATTCATGATTTTAGTTAAACTATTTTTGTTATTCTTCAGTAATTACAGTATTGTGCATATAGTATGGTATGTTGTTACAATAGGGTAGTTGCTGGTATTTCTTTAGTCATGTCATTTTCTGTCAGACTGCTTTCCATATTGCCATAATTTCCATATTGCCAAATTGTCTTTTATCTCCCTTATAACTCAAGCCACAAATTGCTTTGTGTTGTGTAAGGTAGTAATGTGCAGTTTTATTTGTTTATTGACCCCTTCAACCCAAGTATGTCATCCTTGGTTTTTTCCTTGCTGTTGCCTGACAATTTTATTCAACTGTCCAGAGGACTGTCTGAATTAGGGAGGATGGATATAGCCTGAACTCCTAGACTGCATCATGTCTTTCAGATGAGATATCTATGGTGTAGGATGTTTGGGGAAATCAACTTTATTCACTTCAAGAGTTTTCGTAGAAATATTTACTTTACGTTGATGGAAAAAACGTACACAGGCAAATATATCAGCCTGTGTTAGGAGTGTGATGCTGTTTGGTAGTGAGACCTGAATAGTAAAGGAGGAGGATTTTCATAGGCTCAGACGTACAGAAATGACTGTGATTAGATGGATGTGTAGTGCGTCCTCGAATGCGAGGCCTGGGGGCAAGGATTGTGATAGAAGAGTTGAGAGGAAGGATGGGGCTTGAAAGTATTGGTGTTGTAATGATGGGTATATTGAGATGGTTTGGACTTGTTGAGAAGTTGGAGGATGACAGTTTGGTAAAGAAAGTGAGTAGTGTAAACTTCTGGGGGTAGGGCTGTGAGAGTTAAGCCATAATAGAGTGTGACTTCAGGGATAAGGGACTGAATAGGGAGGCTGCCAGAGATTGAGTAGCATGGAGAACTGCCGTTAGGTGACCAAGGCCAACGTATTCCAGCATGTTGGAGCCTTTATAAACGATACGATATGACTTGCGTATGAAACAAACTGCAGTTGATGGTTGTAGGTGCCTTGTTCATGCGGAGTGATGAATTAGACACCTTGTTTTTGACAGTTGGGGCATGCTTTGGCTGACTAATGCTCAGGCAGGGGGAAAGTATCCATCATTGACCACCACAAAGGTTGCATCACCACATGTCTGGTCACTCATTAAGCAACAACTTGAGCTTTGTGCCATAAGGAAACAAAAATTTTGAAAAATTAGGTAAAATTCTGAAAGGCATGCTGCAGCCTACCACAAATAACTTCTTAAAGACATGCCACAGCTGAGGGATTCATCAAGCCATGCTGCCCATTAATATAACAGTCCTACTCTAAATTGAGTGAAATTGTTTAGAGGAAGCAAGAATAAATTATTCATAATGTAATCCAATTCAGCAGTCTTAAATACTACTCTGACTTAACTTTTCATTCCCAGTGTGTACTGCTGACTTTTGTAATCTGACAGCAATGAAACTTTCAGTTGCAATATTTGAAGAATGTTGTACTTCTGGAAGACATTGAGTTGATTATATAGGAAAGATTGAGTTGATTGCAGAGAATTATCATCTTTATTTCTGTAGTTTGCTCAAGGTATTCATGAACATGTTTCTTAATTTCACAGTGCTGTGAATTCTTCAGAGAATTAGCATCTTTATTTCTGTAGTTTGCTCAAGGTATTCATGAACATGTTTCTTAATTTCACAGTGCTGTGAATTCTTCAAATAGAAGAACTATACTGTACCTACATATGGAAATTGTGTTTCTTGGGAAGATGTTGTATATTTTTAACAAACATAATTTCCATATGTGAATATATTGTAATACTTCCATATTACAGTACTTTGTTTCTGAAAATCTCTGATACATTCTTCTTGTGCATTTTGTGTTGCATTCTTTGGTTTTACTTCTGCCTACCAGGCAGAGGTTATAGTGGACTGAATTTGCTTTAGTTTATGGTACTGTACAGTGTACTGTATATTTGTTAACACCTTCAATCTGAGAACATCTTTCTCAACACGTTACTAGAGTATGTCATTCTTACATTATCCCTCCATTACCAGATGGTTATATTCAGCTTTGGAGGAGTCAGGTATAGAACCAGATGATGATTTCAGCTTTGGAGGAGTTACAGATAGCATCAGATGATTATATTCAGCTATGAAGGAGTTAAATGCAGCAAAACATAATTAACTCCTTCACTACATCAGGTTACCCCTTAGGTGAATAAAAAGGTCTGAAGGTAGCAACAGTTAAAGGAAAAAGGTGTTTTCAGAGGGAAAAATTTAGAGTGAGTAGCTGTTGGGGTGTTAGAATCTAGAATGAAATGTAAAAGATGTCCACAAGCTGAAGGAGTTAATGGAAATTACTGTATGTGTAACTCTAGAGTCGGATATTGTTAAAGTGAATAATATCACTTGCCGTTAGTCAGAATGTAATATAAAAAGACAGCATCAGGCTTGAATACATGAACCCCTTCAATTCTTGGATGTATATTTTGATGTGGAAGTCTCTCTGGAAGTGACCTAGACCATTTGTCCCTCACTAACCTTTTAACTTGAGGTGCCTTGAACTGGGGAATTTAGAGAAGTCCCTTTTTAGGGCCCGCTTTATGCCTGTAGGCTTTAGTGACTTTAGCTAAGCCCAGTGTAAGCATTCCGAAGCTTGCTTATCTGACTCATAATTGTGTATTTGCTCATTTTAATCTCCTTGCCTCCAGGTGACTGTAGTCAGCTTAGGAAAGGAACTGTGTCTGTGAAGGAGAAATGAAGGCATATCTAACCTTCTTGAGCAGAATAAAAGCATGTGGTACGAGCTAGAATTCAACACAAAAGATGTCTTCAAATTGAAGCGGTTGAATTGAGTTACTCTTGTGAATTTGTTCTTCTTGCCTGTGGTATAAGTGTTTTTAATGTACTTGAAATCTTATCTCATATCCTTCTATCCTCAGCATCCACAGTTTGAAGAAGATTTTATTAATGACCCATTTTAGAAGTGTATATATCATTGTTCACAAACCTTTGCATCACTGTCTTAGTTTCCTTGAATGTTTTTCTTGTACCTTACTATTCTCAGCATGAAAAAGGAACTTTTTATTGATGAACCATTTGGGAAGTGGATTTATCATTCCTCATAACTTTTTAGCACTTTCTTAATTTTTTCTGAAAAGTTATAACATAGTACAGTGTATTTAATTTTTGGTTTAATGAATCATCTTGGGGCAGGAATCTTCCCTTATTAAAAAAAAAAAAAAAAAAAAAGTTTGGTGCTATGCAAAATAAAATCATGAAGTATTATGACTCTCCTTATCAAGTTAAGGCAGTGGGATCTATATGTATCATGAAAACCACCCACTCAGCAATCCTCATTTTGAATGAACATTTTTTTTTTTTTATTAGCACTGTGCTGTTAGCTTGAAAATAATATCCCATAAGCCAAAAATATTTTTGTCCTTAGTTACAGTTAATATCTAAATTGAACGAGTACTGATATGTTGTTGTTCATCACTTTTCATCATTATTATTGTCTAAATCCAATTATAGGTCAGGTATTTGCATGAAATACCATGCAGTAGTCTTGTCTGTATAGCATATTTAGGATGTTGGTAACTGAATGCACTGGGTAATACTTATATCAATAATCTGCTTAATTTATTAAGATAGTACCTTTGCTTGGTTTTTCCTTATGAACATGAATTTTATTCAAGATCATTGTGGTAGGTGGGGGCACTTACCATCCACTCACTCAATGTAGTTCTGCTCTTGGGTGTCTGCCCTGTCCTCTCCTCCATCCTTCTTTCCTTCCATCTTCCTCTATCTTTCTTTCCTTCATTCTTTCCACGTCCTTCTGCCTACGGGTGACTTTACACTCCCTCTTCTGTCTTTCATTCCTTCATTCTGTCCTCCTCTGCCTATGGGTAACTCTACACTATGTGACAAACCAAATGGTTTCCTGTACACCAGGAAACTATTTACTACGCTGGGTGGTAACCATATAACCAAATTTTGGCGCTTGGTTTGTTTAGTGGGTAATAATTGTGCTCCAGTCGGATTGAGCCAGTGAAGATTTATATCCAAGGGGTGGTTGGGGTTTATTGCTCACGTAATGCCAGTCAGGGATGAGTGAGGTTGGTCACTCTTATCTTAAATATCAAGACCAACTGCCTAGCCCCGGGCTCCTATGCTCCTCATGGGGCAACGTAGGATTGGATGATGGATGGATGGACAGAAAATATCTGCCAATATTGTGTTTGAAATTATTGTACAAGGGACTAAGTGCCAACAGTGTGATGATGTGTCAGCAGAATAGTTTTTGAATGATTCCCTTCATTATCTTGAGTTTGTCCTCTGGAGACAAGATCATTTTTTGTGGCATTGCTACAGCAAGATCACCTTGTGCTTGAATTTTTGCATAACCTTTAAGATTTTTTATATTCTTTTGAAAATGATAACATCCTCTAGAATAACATGGATGCATATGAATATTTTTCAGATTTAGGTTGTTATATCACTCTAGGAAGGTGACAGGACCTCCACACCCTACCACCACTTTCAGGTGCAATGAGGGTTGAGGAAATGGCCTTAACAGACTGCAAGATTAGAGATAGGGTGAAATATTCTGTAGCTCCTCAGTGCTTGTATGTTAATGTCAGTTCAAGAGACTTTTCCTAAAGTTTCATTAACTGGTGGTGAAGACACATGATAAATGGCACCAGGCAGTGAGCTTGTGTCCCTGATGAAGTTACAGACTTTTCTCAGGTTAGTGTGAGCATTCTCATGGAGGAGTCCAGATAAATCCTCATCCTCACAGACTGTGTGTGTGGTGATTGGGTACAAAGGATCTGCCTCCATCTTTCTGTGCATCCATGGTTTACTAACAGCAAAATTAGATTTTAGTTTTACAAAAACCTGTTTTTCTGCCTTCATACATTTGTGGGGATTATTAACACTCCAATTTATAGCAGTGTTGTTTGATGTTGCCAAAATGTTATATGACATTTGTTTTATAATCTGTATCACTTATACATTATTCTTCTATGGTTTTAACTTTCATATTTTTAGGAGTATGTACCTCAGCATAATTTACCTAAAAAGTATCAAATTCTGTAACACATTCCTATGAAAAGCATGAGTCCATTTGATGCATACATTCTGTGTAATCATGTTTATTTACAGATCATTTAATAGCTTCTTACTCCATCCTCTACCAGAATCCACTCAGGGTCAGGAGTAGGGCGTGAGCTGGGTCGATTGCTGCGACTACCAGCTGACAACTACAACAATTTGTTGACAGTTTTGCGGCTCCCCCACTACACCCCCTTGCTAGCTTTGCTTGATTACAGTGGCAGAAAGGTTTTGGCCACTTATCTTGTCACGAATGCAGTTGAGAACCAAACCTGCATTCCCACCCAGGAGCAAGTTAGTGTTTTTGTACATCACTGTAGTTTTATTTATAGTATTTGTTAGTTCATTAGGTTAAGAAGTTGACTTGGATTGAAATGAATGGATGCAGTATGTATGGAGAAGTACATGACAAGGGTTGCATATCATTTTTAACAAAGTAGTTGACAAAGGTCCATCCTGCAGCCTTATGTGAGGTGCATATGAATGACAAGATATAACTAAGTTTGTGCATTTCACCATAGTGTCTGGAACCAGGCTGAACCAGGATGGTGGGCTTAATTGAACTATATTGGTCGGGTAGTTCACTGCTAGGCCTTTAAATGCACAAGGATCCAGACACGAGTGGTTATGACTGCCCTTTGCATGATAAAATGCATTACTTCTCCATTGTTAAAATCAGTCTGCAAGGTATGCGAGTATAATGGTAAAGTAAGGCAGGTATTGACTGGGATGCCTGGCAAGTAGGGAAGAGGGTGTTTTTTGAGTGGGAGGATTTATGTAAACCAAATATTACATTTTAGAATCTGATAATTTACCCCTGCATTGCTTTTTCAGTCTTCCTGAACTTAATTATATTTTTTTGGGCAGGTTGAATCAGTGTTGTCAATGGTGTCATCCATCACATGCGATCAGAGTGACCAGCCATTGGTTGATCCTGACCCAGAGGACCTGGCTGAAGAACAGGGATTACTAGCAAGGTCAGTGATGCAGAGGATGGATAATAATATGGGGAGGGAGTAAGATAGCCCACAGCAGACTGAAGTTTGGTGGTGAAGATTTATAGTTATATCGTTGCTAAATTTAATTTTCGTTCATTTTGAAAGTTTTTTTTTTCCCCCTTTATTTTTAACATTGCAGGCAAAGCAGAAATGGCTGACGAGGTAACATGGCTACGTTATCAATAAAACATGCGTTTTGTGTGTGTGTGTGTTTGTGTGTGTGTGTGTGTGTGTGTGTGTGGTAAGTGGGGCTGCCCATCATCTACTCATTTATTGTAGTGCTGCCATATGAGGCGTCTCATGGACAAGGGGCAAATGCGCCATTTTCTTACTTTTGAGTTATGAGCCTTTAAAGTTCAGGTATAGGTGGCAGACATAGAATATTACAGAATAGCATGTTATTATATATCATTAGAATCCTCTGGAAGAGGCAAATTTATACTGCAGGAAAAAAACACACACACACACATACATACACACACACACACACACACACACACACACACACACACACACACACACACACACACACACACACACACACACAGTAAAACACACGATGGTGTTTTTTCAGCATATAGTAATTATTGTTCAATCAACTTGAAATTCATTCCTGTAGTAGATGTAAATGAAACTAAGATACTGTGAAAATTTCAGCCAAAAATTCCTATAATTAATATTTTTCCTATAATTATTAATTACACAAGTCAAGAGTGAGAGCAGTGGAAATGAGTTAAGAGGAGCCTGTGGAGTCACATGGAGAGACAGGCTGACGAATGAGGATATAAAGGAGCATTGTGGTGTGGATGTGGATGTGATAGGAAGCGTTATGAGGAACACACTGAGGTGGTTTGGCCATGTGGAGAGGATGGAGGGTAAAAGACTGATGAAGAGAGTGTATGTGAGTGAGGTGAGGGGGGAAGAGGGGGGGGGAGACCGAGGATGAGATGGAGGGATGGGGTGGAGAGGTATATGAGAGAGGGGGGTGTGAGTTGGGAGCAGGGCAGTGAAATGGCGGGGGACAGGGCGACTTGGAGGCGATTTGTTTGTGGCCACCCTAAACGGGATTGAGGCGTCTGGCAATAGATAGATAGATAGATTAATTAAAAATTTTCATCTCCTTACCGGCAACAGGTTGTTTTATTGTGTGTATGATAACCATTATATTGTTAATGACTGACACAATGAAGTTATAATACCCACCAACTATTTACAACTCCAACCGCACACCAAGATGAAGAGGGGGGGGGGGAGGCCTGATGGTTAATAGTCGAGGACGTCATCGGAGTGTAAACAAAGCCAGGCTTCACTCACGTGCTTGGTGGGATGACTAGCGGGGGTGCTAGCGTGCGTCTGATTGGCTGAGAGGCGGCCCTTTAACTCTGACAGAGGTAGCCGCTCGCCCATTGGCTGGGCCGCGTGCCGACATTCGCCCCTAAAGCTCTGAAATCCCAGACCCTCCCCGTCCTCCTCCTTCCCTCCACATGCGCAAAACAAGGGAGATTGAACCTAGAATTCTGAACCCACATGGGTCAGAATCGGATAACGCTCTTCACCACGAGATTTTCAGTGCTTCCACCTAGCGGAAAACATGCATAACTCATTTTTGATGGGGGTGGCGCATTCACCTCTTGTCCATGAGACGCCTCATATGGCCTCTACACTTGGTGACAAGTCAAATGGTTTCCCGTAACCCAGGAAACCATTTACAATGCTGGGTGGTAACCTTATAACCAAATTATGGCACCTGGTGGTTTAGTGGGTAATTTTAAGCGGCTCCAATCAGATTGAGCCAGTGCAGGTTCATATCCAGTGGGTGGTTGGGGTTTATTGCTTATGTAATGCCACTCTGTGATGAGAGGCTGGTCACTCTCATCTTAAATATCAGGACCAACTTGCCTAGCCCCAGACTCCTACACTCCTCATAGGGCAACACAGGATTAGATGATGGATGGGTGGATATTTTTAATGTATTCATTTTTTTTTTCCCATCCATTTCTGGTAATGGACAACACTTGCTTGTATTTGTCAACCTTGTTCTTGTGATGGCAGCACTACATGTTGCATTACCTCGAACAGTATCTTGGTTCAGTACTAAAACCCCGAGACTTCATCTCAGGATTTCCTAAGTCTACCTCTTGGTGCTTTTCCCACTACATTTGCACTCATAGATCTCTTCTCTCAAGTGAAATGGAAGTATGAATAAAGACACTTCAACTGGATGTAACCCATGTAATCCATAAGGATTTGCATACAACAGGTGGTTGGGATTTATTGCTCTTCCAGTGCCACCCATTACTGCAGCTGATCATTCTCACCATACTGTAAATGTGCACACTAAGCAGTGTATCCCCAGGATCCTGTATTCATGATGGGGTAGTAAAGGGTTGGGTGATAGATTGGTAGAACATTCAGGATGTTATTTAAATTTTACTTTACTTAGAATAAACTATCAAAATCATCCAGTTTCTTGGATTTCATTTGCTATTACATTTATATCATTTTGGATAAATGCATTCAATTTCATGTATATAATTTATCTTTACTTTTATATCAGGTTCCTTCATCTGTTCAAGAGTGACAATAGTGACCAGCAGTACCTGATGCTGACAACAGCACGTAAACATTTGGCAGATGGTGGTCCTAAGAGGATAGTGCACACCCTCCCACCTCTAGTCTTCCAGGCATACCAACTAGCCTTTAAGTACTATAGTGAGAGGGACCAGGTTGGTAGTAGTTATTCCTGTACTTTTGGCAGCAAAAATTCTGTTGTTTCTCCTGCTTTTCTGTTCATGGAGTTTATCAGTTGGGTTAGTCTACCAATTTCATGGATGACTTTTTGTACCATCAGATCAGTGTTCTTTCTCTGCATTTGAGTCAAGAGACTAATTCTCAAAGCCTACAGAGTGAGGAGTAGGAGAGATGACAGGATCTCTCTTACTGATAATGCAGTGTTATTGCAGTAGATTCAGAAATAGTTAGTTTTGCATCCTGTTGACTTGATAGGACAAGGTGAATGCTTACCTAGCTGTACGGGTAGTTTTTAAGTTAAGGAAAACTGATGCTTGAGGATCACTGAGCAGTATTTTAAAGTACTCTCTTATATTTAATTTTACAAATTTCAGTAAGTTAATATTAATTTTTAAAAACCATTTAACTGTATCCAGCCTCTCATCTTCCTTGCAGGATGACAAATGGAGCAAGAAGGTTCACAAGATATTCCAATTCTGCCACCAAACTATAACCAAGCTAGTAAAGGCAGAATATGCAGAACTTCCTCTTAGACTTTTCCTCCAGGGCGCCCTGGCTGTTGACCGCATCCCTTTCGACAACCATGAGACTGTTGCTTATGAGTTCATGTCCCAGGTATAGTTGGAAAGAAAAGGATGAAAAAAATGGATAGAAGTTTAATGGAGGAAAACATGAGTCAGTGTGTGTGTCAAACACTTGTTCAGAGTTCTCAGCTCTTTTGTGCTTAGAACTGGTTTGTCTGTATGCTTGCAGCCATATTTCTTGCTTACTGTTTCAGTGGTAGCAGTGGAAGCCAGTCACAGAAGTGTATTTAATGTTGTTTTATTTCCGAAGCATTTTATCTCACCAGGCTATTACTTTCATCTCAACAGGCATTCTCACTGTATGAAGATGAGATAAGTGACAGCAAAGCCCAGCTGGCAGCCATGACTCTGATCATGGCAACATTCCAGCAAACCACATGCTTTGGGGAGGAGAATCATGAGCCATTACGAACTCAGTGTGCCCTTGCTGCCTCCAAACTCTTAAAGAAGCCAGATCAAGCTAGAGGTGTCACCACATGTTCTCACCTGTTCTGGTCTGCTCGTTGCCAGGCTACAAACAAGGAAGAGGTGAGCAAATCAAGGAGAAAGGGGAAACTAGTCTATAATTCTTCCACCATAATGTGGCAGAGATATTCTTCCATTTTGCAGCGTACTTCCCCTACAGTGCCATGATTGTACATCCATTCCATAGCACTTTATGACCAGCATCATATTCTTTTGTCAATTTCCTGTCATAATGGAGAGATAGCAATTTTAGGCCAGATTTAAGTGAACAGAATAGAAAAGAAAATAATAGGTAGGAGGAAGCAAGACAGGTAGAGAGGGTAAAGACTTTAAGCTGTTTGAAGCATCAGCACATTAATCAGATAATTTAAAATCTGACTGGATTATTCAGCTGGACAGCATGTCTGGTGTGTCCCTATAATTTTATTGATCTGGTGTTTCCTTATAATCTTACTGATTCTTCATCTTTTTCATAATAGTGTTGAAGTATTTAGTATTTATGAAACATTTGTTAAATTCAAGGTCTGCCCCAAAAGAAACCAAACTCTTTAAATAGCACACCAACTAGCTGGCGACAAGCACTGTTTAACAACGACTTTGAGTTTTAATATAATGTTAGTCACATCACGGCACGTCACGTAGTCATCGAGGTACATGTGCTTGAGTGAACGTGTGTTTAGTGCACCTGGCGATTTGTACGAGTTGATCAGTGAAATATCATGAAGAGCAACATGTTTGCATGAAGTTCTGTTTCAGATTGGTGAAAACTTTTACAAAGACTTTTCAGATGTTGCAACAGGCTAATGGGGAGGATTGTTTGAGCTGTATGCAATGTCACAAGTGGCTCCAGTGGTTCAAATTGGAAGAACATCCACCAAAGACACTCCCAAATCTGGATGCCTTTCCGCATCAAGAGATTACAATCACATTGATAAAGTGCGTGCTGTGATCTATGAAAATCGTTGCCTGGCTGTCCATGAAGATTCTGAAGTTGGCAGCTGTGAAAGTTCATGCCACACAATTTTAACCGAAAACTGAAGATGCATTGTGTTGCCACAAAATTTGCGTCACGTCTGCTCATGGATGAGCAAGAAGAGAACCGTATCACAGTTAGTCAGGAGCTGTTTGATTATTCGAATGCCATTGAAAACTTTCTGAAAATGTCATAACGGGTGGTGAAACTTGGGGGTATGGCTATGATGTTGAAACAATAAAGCAATCATCACAGTGGCATCGTCACTGCGACCAAAAAAAAAGCACGTCAGAGTTGCACAAATGTGAAGGTGATATTGATTGTTTTTTTTTTATTGGAAGGGCGTCGTTCACCATGAGTTTGTTCTACATGCCAGACAGTCAGTAAAGAGTTTTACTTGGACATCCTGAAGCATTTGAGGGGGGGCAGTGTGAACAAGGAGGCCTGAGACGTGGGGAAACAATACATGGATGCTGTACCCCGACTATGCATCTGCTTACATGTTTCTCCATATCTGTGACTTTTTGGCAAAGCACAAGACGACTGTCATCCCCCAGCCGCCCTGCTGTCTGGATTTGACCCTTGTGGACTTTTTTCTGTTCTCAAGGTTGAAGTCCACCCTGAAAGGTTGCCGATTTCAGATGATAGAAGAAATAGAAGAAAATTCACCAAGTGCACTAAACACACGTTCATTCAAGTGTGTGTACCTCGATGACTAAGTGACATGGCGTGATGCTGCTGGTGTTAGACTAAAGCTCAAAGTCGCTACTAAACAGTACTGCTGTTGCAATCACGCTACACCCATTACCTGGAGTGCTATCTAAAGTTTTCAGTTTCTTTTTGGACAGACCTATTATAATGTGTGTTATTAAACTCTTGTCATTCATATCACACTTGTTTATTCTGCCCTGTACTTGACTTCAGTTACGAGATGAGAAGCGAGTGTTGGAGTGCTTGAAGAAAGGTGTGAGGATTGCCAATCAGTGCATGGACCCATCAACGCAGATACAACTGTTTGTTGAACTCCTCAATCACTATGTGTACTTTTATGAGAAGGGCAACTCTCAGGTAATATAATTAGCAGGTGGGGACACTCACCATCCACTCACTCAATGTTGTGCTGCTCTCGGGTGTCTGCCCTGTCCTCTCCTCCATCCTTCTTTCCTTCCATCTTCTTCTGTCTTTCTTTCCTTCATTCTTTCCTCGTCTTTCTGCCTGCGAGTGACTTTGCACTCCCTCTTCTGTCTTTCATTCATTCATTCTTTCCTCTTCCTTCTGCCTGTGGGTGACTCTACACTGAGTGACAAGCCAAATGGTTTCCTGTACACCAGGAAACCATTTACTATGCTGGGTGGTAACCATATAACCAAATTTTGGTGCCAGGTGGTTTAGTGGGTAATTATTGTGCTCCAGTCGGATTGAGCCGGTGAAGGTTTATATCCAAGGGGTGATTGGGGTTTATTGCACACATAATGCCACTCAGGGATGAGTGAGGCTGGTCACTCTCATCTTAAATGTCAGGACCAACTGCCTAGCCCCGGGCTCCTACACTCCTCATGGGGCAACGTAGGATTGGATGATGGATAGGTGGATTATTATTATTATGTATTGTTGATTTGAGTGCATTATTACGTGGTACAATACCAGATGCTGTTGGCATAACGTTCTCCCTACATGTCAAGTGGGGTTGGTGGAGGATTAGTGCCCCTCCCTGTAAAACAATTAACCCTAAGCCCTTGGCCACCCCGTTTGGGATACATGGCGTCTGGCAATGAATGAATGAAACAAATGATTGAACACTGATGTCTTGAGTAACAAGTTACTTTGTAGAGTAACATGTCAATTTGTAGTACGTTTTCTTTACTGACACAGCAGCTGAAAATGTGACTCTTCCACTTGGGATGCAGTCAAAACAGCTCGGATACAACTCGAGCAGAGCTTGATGTCACTAGTTGTGTGTAGTCACCTTCCATATGTGTGTGTGTGTGTCATGCACATGTACATGCACATCAGATTGTTATAATAATGTTGCAAGGTGTTTCTAGTATTTTTGGAGATAAATGAAATAAAGAGATGACTGGTTGAATGGTCAGGATTAGTTAAGTCTGTATAATGACATTCCAACAGTGTATTTAGTTCATGCAGTTTTTGTCATTATAGCAACTTTCTGGAAGCAGTTAATTGCATTACTTGAGATATTATTATACAGTATGGAACATACAGTAGCTATATGATTATCAAGGTAAAAGGCAATCTGATTTGCTTATATGAGGTCATAGACTCTGTTTTCTTGTTCCCAATCCCTTGTATGTACAGTTTGTCCTTTTACACGCATGCACCTTCTTACCCATTCTGTTTGTTAGTGAGAAATAGTCGGGTTGATGATTGTGTAGTTTCTTAAGAGTGAATACCTGTAGAATTAAGAGGGTACCACCATTTCTGTTTTTAATTTAGTTTGCCTCTTCCATCCATCCATCATCCAATCCTAGGTTGCCCCATGAGGAGCGTAGGAGCCTGGGGCTAGGCAAGTTGGCCCTGACATTTAAGATGAGATTGACCGGCCTCAATCATCCCTGAGTGCCATTACGTGAGCAATAAACCCCAACCACCTCATGGATATAAACCTTCACTGGCTCAGTCTGACTGGAGTTCCTTAATTACCCACTAAACCACCAGGCGCCAAAATTTGGTTATATGGTTACCACCTGGCTTAGTAAATGGTTTCCCAGTGTACAGGAAACCATTTGGCTTGTCACTGTGTAGAGTTACCCACAAGCAGAAGGAAGAGGAAAGAATGAAGGGAAGAAAGACGGAAGAGGGAATGTAAAGTCACCCGCAGGCACATTAATATTCTTTTTATCCTGTTACATCTTAATATCACTGCCATTGCTTTTAACCCCTCACTCACAAAACATGTCAAAATGCTGTTAGGTTGAAGAGTAACTGATGATGCACTTTGATGCATCATCAGTGTTGGTCTGAAGAGATGCTGATTAGGCAGTTTTGGACAAAAAATATTCACCAAAAATTAAGTTTTATTTTGAAGTGTGTCAAACCTTGATGCTTCATAGGGGAGGGTGTCTATTTCAAGGCCAATGCTCTCAAATACTTGTTTTTTTCATGGCTTTCGGTGCGAGGGGGGGAGGCACGCGATTTTTGTTGATTTACTCGAAAACTATTGGTCGTATCAAAATTCCAAAAACACCATGTGAAAGGTCACGAAATTCCGCGTCTAGATGTATGCTTAGCTTTTGCACGGTGTGGGCAAAATTTTGCGCTAGGTTGTTGGGAAATTTACCCTTGAATTAGTTTTTTCTCACTGCATTTTGGTACTTTTACTCATCAGTTTTGTGTGTTTTTATTAGATTATCTTATAGTCAAGTGGGGTTGGTGGAGGATTAGTGCCCCTCCCTGTAAAACAATTAACTCTAAGCCCTTGGTCACCCCGTTTGGGATACATGGCGTCTGGCAATGATGATGATGATGATAAACATCATCAAAGATGATGGTATACAACTTATTCCAATATGACCAAGTTCCGGGGCAAATCAAATCCATGAGAATTTTTTCCATTGTGTGCTAGTCCAGGCTTCCTTTAGCCATTCTATCTGATGATGTCCCACTAACTTACTGAAAGCTTACAGTGTACGAGGGGGTAAAAAATTTTACTCAAGAATATTATCATGCAGTGTTGAACATTCACTTGGTAAGGAACAGATGCTAGGGAGGCACTTTATCAAGCTAGAAAATGGGCCTCAGAATCTCTTGTTATCATAGGCTCGTTATGCAGTTAGGGTATGTAGATCTCAGAATCTCCTCTTTTTATAGCTTCCTTATCTAGCTACAATAACTAAAATACAACCTTCAGAATTTTCTGCTTTCATAGCCTCCATACTGGACAGGAATTCTGGCTTCAGAATGACCTATTATAATCTTTGCAGGTTACAGTTGCGATGATTAACCAGCTTGTGAGCAAGGTGAAGGAAGACCTAGCTAACTTGGAGACGACTGAGGAAGTTGATCAGATTTCTCGTCACCTTCACAACACCCTGGCCCATCTCACCTCACGTCTTCACCACCCTCCCCATGATGGCCCTTCTTTCCAGGGTCTCCAGCTGTGAAGCATACTAGGAGAAGATGAAGATTCTAAAGAGTGTGAAGATTGAATGGTTAATATTAGAAAAGGAGAAAAAGAATGTTGAAAGATATCAGAAAGGGCCCTTTCCGTAAAGTCTTTACCTACCACGTCTTACAGCACCAGCTTTGTAATACTGAATTGTGCTTTCACCGGCTTTATCTTTAGCAGATTAACAGTGAAGAGGAAATGTGATAGAATAAAGGAAAGGAAAAAAGAGTGCAGAAATTCCAAAAGCTGAATAGAGTAAAATTTTTAATGCTTGAAAAATGAAAACATGAAATTTATGTAGCTATGAGATATTTTGTTTAATGTCAGTGACCTTTTTTTTTTTTTTTTTTTTCATGCTGTGTGCAGGTGATTTTATTCTGTTTAGGGGAGGCTTTTCTTACTAAGGGAATTAGAGATAGCTTTCACTGACTCTGATGGCAAAAGATCACCCCTGAAGTGAATAAAGTTGTCTGGAGGCAGCAGTAATAAACAAATAGAATAAGACAGATAAATGATACCTGGTATGCTCCTGAAAACAGTCAGGGGAGAATGGGTATACTGAGAATGACAGTGGATCTTTGCACCAGAGGAAACTTGGGCAGCTGATGTACCGGGTAATTAATACTGTAGAGTGAAATGACCTTTTTGCTTATTTGATGATGAAAGATGGACAGAAATAATAATTGTGAACCAGAATGTAGTGTATTGCAGGATAGATAATAAAGTTTGGGTAAAAGTGTCATGATGATTTAAATCTTCAGAGATTTCATGAAAATAGATGTATCAAGCGAGATCATTATGGATAGTGAGCATAAATTTGCATAATCTTAAACATAACTGAAGACAAACAAAGCATGTTTACACTTAACTGGTGGTTTTGCACATATCTCTCAGTGACAGAAAGAACTCTGTTGAGAAGTAATGTATATAAGTGGAATTTTCCACCAGTGAAAACTGAATATCATAAGGTGAGAAAGTAAGTGCAGGACTTGGATCTGATGGGATATACAAGTACAGTAGCTATACGGTAATAGAAATTATCTCCATGTATTGTGATGATACGTTAGTTTGGCTGACTTGGATTATTTTCAGGCATGAAAAGGGATCAGGTTGAGCTGAAATAGTTGTACCTTCAAAGTACTGTACGTACAATATCAGTATGTGGGTATAATCTCTGTCTTTTGACCTATGTATGACACTGAAATGCAGACCTGATACTGATACATAAAAAAAAAAATTGAATACACAATTTATCAATAATTTATGGAAATAGCTATTAGTTTTAAGAGATTCTGTCTTACATTCACCAACTTATTTAACACCATTCCTGATGCTTTGTGGTGAGTTTATAAAGATCTGTATTTGAATAACTAATCATCCAGTCCTGTGTTGCCCCATGAGGAGCGTAGAAAAAATATGTTTTATTCATGGGTACAGCTTTTGAATCATACATGTTGCTGTCTTGTCTGACCTGGTTAAGCTCTCCTATATATAATAATAATGCTGCAAGCAATGTTTTCCGCAAAATTTATTAGATGTATGTTTCCGTATATATTCATTATATCCTTGTATATCATAGAAATATATTGTGATTATCATATAGTTTATAAGTGCATGACATTGAATCATAAACATACTCGTCAGTCATATACTGTACAGTAGCATCTACAGTTTTAAGTACAGTAACTACAGCTGCCATTTCCAGTACAGTAAATACACTTGCAGCTATTAACCCAGTCAGTCTGGTGATATCTCAGGACAATTTTATCCAGCTTAGGAGAAACTTTTCAAACTAGAGAAGTGATAAATAGCTTCAAATGCTAGAGAGGGGTGCCTTTGAGTGGTGGAACTGACAAAGCTGGATAGGTCCTCTGCCTTCTTATGCAAATGCTCTTCAGCTCTCATCCTCACTCCTGAAAGGGGTATGGTGGACTGCAGAACAAGGTCAGCTTCAACCTGCAGTATACTGGGTTCACATTCAAATGAACCTGGGGTTACAAATACAACACTACTATACTATTAATATCATGTGAAGAGGTCTCCACATAGCTGAATAAAATTGTCTGAAAGTATTGAGACTATAAAAAATAAGAATGAGGGGAATTTTAACTGCAGGTGTAGCATTTATTGCATATATTTTACTAGGAATCTTGTCACTGATGTGGGGTCTTATTTCCTTTAGGTTAGGAGGCTTCCTAGCACATCCTCCTCAGCAGTTCATTTGCCATACTACATATTAACTTCCTTATGTAAGGTATCATTTAATATGGATATAGTTTGCATACATACCCAGAGAGAGATTGGTAACATGCCATGTCCAGAAATAAGCTGGGAAGAAAGAGGTGTTCGCTAGCTTTCTAAGATGATGGGAATAAGAGCCCAAGTACTGTATGTTTGAGAGTGTGAGGCAGTGCAGATATCAAGATTGTTTTTTCTTTTTTTGGTGAATAGTTCTCCAGCACATCTATGTAGTTTTTTACACTTGTGTATTGTTAGCAGCGTATGAATGGTGTGCAAGTGATCAAAGTTTCACTGGGGTAATTGGTCCTGGCTATTTTTGGAGAAACAGTATTGTAAATTTTTTATTGGTAACTAACACAGAGTTGTGTATAACATATTTTAGATTTTAATGAACAGAGTTTATGCCAGTACTAATTATAATGTTTGAAAATATTTCATTACCATTATTGTGCTTTCTTTTAAATTAAAAGATAATTGGCGTGAGAAATGATTTGGTTGTGTGTTTGAAAGTTCATATGATAATGACATATAACTGAATTCCTATGCTCCTTATTGTGTTTCACTTGAATTCTTGAATTATTCCTGTTTCTTGATGGGTTAATGATACAGTATCAAATAAGTTAATCTTTTTCATGTATTTGTAAATAAATAATTTTTCCATATAAAATAGTATTATATCTGCCTAGGGGTGACTTTACACTCACTCTTCTGTCTTTCTTTCCTTCATTCTTTCCTCTTCCTTCTGCCTGTGGGTGACTCTACACTGAGTGACAAGCCAAATGGTTTCCTGAACACCAGGAAACCATTTACTATGCTGGGTGGTAACCATATGACCAAATTTTGGCACCTGATGGTTTAGTGGGTAATTATTGCACTCCAGTCGGATTGAGCCGGTGAAGGTTTATATCCAAGGGGTGGTTGGGGTTGATTGCTCATGTAATGCCACTCAGAGATGAGTGAGGCTGGTCACTCTCATCTTAAATGTCAGGACCAACTGCCTAGCCCCGGGCTCCTACGCTCCTCATGGGGCAATGTAGGATTGGATGATGGATGGATGGATATAAAATAGTATTATATGCTCCAAAGAGCTGTTATTCCTTCCCAGAAAAAGAAAAGTCTTGTTCATCTAGACTTTCGTACAGTAGTATCATCCTATCATGACCTGATTACATTTCACTGATCATGATAGCTGTTATCTCAAGAAGTACTAGTTGATTTTACCACAAGGTGTTTCCAGTCTACCATGTCCCTTTGCAATATTATGGTTTAAAGCCAAACCTTTACATAAACTTACAGCAGACCTTCACTCTATTTGTACCATACTGTGGGATTTCCCTGGTTAGTATATGTTGAACATGTAATTCTCAGCTTTTAGGTACTATATTTGGAATATTTACTGTAGTGCAGTTACTATGCTGTCATGCACCATAAGGAAGCTTCATCAAGCTACAGTACTCTTTTTACTCCCATTTCCAGCAGTTTGAGTGCTTGAGGAGGCTTGGCATGATTGATCGTGATTACAGGTACTTTATATCCCACCACACACAATAAGTGTGGGTGATACTTATTTTCAGTCAGCATCCCATTGTCTACCACTTATAAGAACTGTCCATCTAACCTATCATGCTTGCTATCACTCCTTCTCCCTTTCTCTGACCCCATTGGATGTTCACGCAAACTTTTCTTTGATTCTTTTTTTTTATTGCATTACCATATTGGACGATGTAGTGCTGCCTACATCTTCCTTCACCCTTATCATTATTTTTTGTGCCTGCCCTCCTGTCTTCCTGTTTGTTTCACCTTTTCTGCCACTTTTCATGACATTTCAGGTGGCTTTACACTTAGTGACAAGCTTCATGGTTTCCAGTAACCCAGGGTACCAGTTTCAATGCTGGGTGGTAATCATATAGCCAAGTAATGGGGTGATGTGGAGCCTTCTGTGGTGTCCCTGTTAACTGGATGGGGAGATGCAAATGCAGTACCCATCCAGGAACCAAATGTCGACACATCCCTGCATTCTCACTGTGGTGAGGTAAGGGAGCATCAATTCACTGCATAGGATGGTCCTGCCAGGGCAATTGCTTGCCTGCAGTTGATAGGTCTTCTTGGCCAGACAGAACACTGTTACCCAACAACAAAAAGGTTAAATAAGCAGAGGTATAGCTAGGATCTGAATATTGGGGTGGCCAAAAGAGTAATAGGGTGGTTTAAGCAGAACTCCTTTGGGAAAGTCTAGGGATAGTCTTATGCAAATTTGAGGTGGTCAAGCCCACTTGGCTATGCCACTGTAGATAGGCCTACAGTAAGTAATATTGGGAAGGTCATCAAATACATTTAATAGATAAAGATAATAGCTCTCATGAAGGAAAATTTCCATAGGAAATTAGTACTGTATCGTGATAAGAGTTTCTTTGTATTCCAAATTCAGAGGAAGATAGACAGGGTGCCAATGACTGAAGCTGAGAGTTTATTGCTAAAACTTTCCCACTGAGTACAATCATTTTTATTTGCTCATGGCAATAGCCAAGGGTTTGGAAGTTCAATATTCTGTATCTATCTCTCTCTCTATCTATCTATCTGTATATCTCTCTCTATATATACAGTATATGTCTATCTATCTATCTATTTTTAGCCCGACGCCCTAATCCTGCAAAGGATGGCCGCAGACAAAACGCCTCCAAGTCGCTCTGTCACTCACCATTTGACTACCCTCCCCCCAACTCACTCCCCCCTCCCTCATATACCTCTCAACTCCATCCCTCCACCTCATCCTCGGTCTCCCCCTCCCTCTCCCTCCCTCCACCTCACCTACATACACCCTCTTAGTCAGTCGCTCATTCTCCATTCTCTCCACATGCCCAAACCACCTCAGTATATTTCTTCTAATCTTCTCAACCACATCCGGTATATATATATATTTGTTTTGCTTGATTTTTAAAGGCTCCTACATGCTTACATGCTTCGGCCTTCGTCACGTACTGGCAGCTTTCCCTGCTGCTCGTGGAAGAGCCCTCCGAATATCAGAAGAGGCGGTGGCTGAATCAGTAGAGAGGCGGCCTGCAGTCCTGATGGACCCAGGTTCGAATCCCGGCTGGGGCAGGGAACAGTTTAAGGATTTGAATTTCATAGAAGCAGACTTTCCTGATCTACCAGATGACCCGCCGACATGTCATAAAAGTACCCCCGCTAATACCAATACACCAGTCCTGTATGAGACAGCCCTAGCATGTATTCAATATGGACGGTGGGTGTTAGCGCCGAAGTGGTGACATGTGGAGGTGTAGGAGGACTACTGGGCCTTGGGATAGGCTACTGCCCCCGAGATATAGGCCCTGAAGCCTTTGCCCAGAGTCGGACACATAAAAAAAAAAAAAAAAGACTCGGTGTTTTATTATTTTATAAGGTATGAAATTATTTTGGAGAAAATCAACCCTGGAGAAGCCATGTGTAGTTAAGAGGTTAGAAAAATTTCCAGTAATCTTTCACCTGAACGCTGTATAATTACCTGAAGGTAGTAACTATGAGAAAAAAAATAATCAGAATTAAGGGGTTAAGGTGCATAAATTGTCTTCAGTAGCCAGAATAAAAGAAAAAAAAAAGCATCATTGTACTCAATTGGTTATTCCTTTTTGTATAGTGACATAATGTCACTGTTGCAGAGTGATTTTATTCACCTGCTGGGAGACCTTGCGGAACAGGGTTATTGGGTTGCAATTTATGTATAGGCTACTGTGCTGTATCACTTACAGATGGCTCTCCAAAATGGATTTTAACCCATGGAACCCAGGAACTTCCTTTTCACTGCATTCTTGCCATCTGAGCATTTTCTTTTGCTTCAGATAGCCTTAATTAATCCCGTACCAGAGACTTTTTCCAAATTTGAGAAAAATCATGTGGTAGCAGTGGAAATAAGCTACAAAGAATGTCACTCAAATTCATGAGGCTAATTATATTGTGGTAGCAAATGTAAATAAGTCAACAGTGAACATAATTGGTTATTATTCAGCATACTGCAGAATTTAAGACTTATCGAGGTCGTTAATTTTCTTCTATATATAGAACAGAAAGTTTTCTTAAGAAGTTTTCTTTTATGGCATTCTGTATTGCAATGTATTCTGTATTTTCAAGGGAGTAGACTGTAGCACCAGTTGAACAGGGTGGTAGCCTACTCCCAAGGTGGATGGACAGCTGATGACAGGGAGAGCTGGATCTCTCATTTCATCAGCCCTCAGGTATTCTTGGTGTAACTAATATAAATGTATAGCTTCTTATAATGAAAATTAACGTAGAAAAAATATTATGGAAGGATATTGCTGGATGCCTCAAGGTTTCATGACTATACAGCAGGTCTGCTCAAGCGTTTGTGCAGTAAAGAACTGAGAACAGATTGAGTACTTAGAGTAATGACGATATTCTCCCATCTCAGTTCTCTCCAATCAGTGACACACACACACACCACGGACTTCAAAAATCAGTGAGGTAAATCAGCAACAATTGACACTGACGATTATATTTAGCTATAGATCAGTGTCGTAAGTGCCATCTGTGTCGAAATCACCACAACTGATTTTCAAAGTTCATGGAGGGAAGACAGAATGTGGCAGGATTTTTGATGCCCTTATAACTCAAGCCACAAATTGTTTTGTGTTGTGTAAGGTAGTAATGTGCAGTTTTATTTGTTTATTGACCCCTTCAACCCAAGTATGTCATCCTTGGTTTTTTCCTTGCTGTTGCCTGACAATTTTACTCAACTGTCCAGAGGACTGTCTGAATTAGGAAGGATGGATATAGCCTGAACTCCTAGACTGCATCATGTCTTTCAGATGAGATATCTATGGTGTAGGATGTTTGGGGAAATCAACTTTATTCACTTCAAGAGGGAAGGGGACATGAGGGCAAAGGGATACACTGACGCATGAATGAGGCAAAAGTTATCATTACACAAGTACAAAGAAAACAACACACTACATTTTTCTAACAGACATCTTCAAACGGTGCAAGACTGAGTGAATGGGTGGAGAGTGAGTGACTGATGGATTGATGAGTGAAAGTGTGAGTGAGGGAGCGCATGAGTGAGGGGTGAGTGAGTGAGTGAGTAAGGAGATGCAGGAGTGGATGAATGAGTAACTGAGCGAGTGAATGAATGAAAGTGCGAGTGATTGGTGGGTGGTAGAGTGAGTAAATGAGTGAGTGAATGAGTAAGTGATAGATTAAGTGAGTGGCGCGTGATTGGGTGGCGACTTTGACAATCACTTTATTGTCGCGTTTAGCTGTTGCTACAAAGAAATATTTCGGACGGGAGAATGTCAATTTTAGGCCAAGTTAAGTTGAAAGAATAATAGTCATAATGAATACCACTTAGCATGATAAAAACGAGTCGTTTGTCTCGAAATGGAACTCTTTGAACCTTAGAAGCTTCGAATCCCATCAGTCACCCTCTAACCGCGGGAGTGGGATGACGCAGGAGCTGTGTATATATTTCGACAGTGATATACACTGTGTGTAAACAGCATCCCCATCTTCTTAAGGTGTAGAAAGGTAAACGAGAATATTACTCATTTGTCCCACGATCTAAGAGTTCTCTCAGGTGCACCGTAACGTCTGTATTAGTCTGAAAATTAAATGATGCTCTGTGTTGTTGATGGGGATGTGCTGGAAAGTGCTGGGAGAAGTGCACTGAGATGGTTTGGTCATGCAGAGAGAATGAAGGATGAGAGATTACCTAAAGTTCTTCCACCTTAACCTGGCCCAGATTTCCGTCCTTTTGTAGCTTTTTTCACGTAGTTTAGTGGCAGGAAAAGAAAATGCTACGGTTCTACATTCCTGCCATAATAATTCGTCTTTACCAGCATCATATTCGAGTATTCATATTGACTAGCATCATATTCTAGTAGCCTTCTTGCTATATCTCAGCATTAAAGACGGCAATACAAAGCCAAGGTAATGGAATAAGTACAGGAGACCGTTTGTGAGTTAGGTGGAAAGGGAGACGGATTGTGGGAGACCGAGAATGACTTGGAGGGATGCGGTGAATGACGGTGATGTGATGTGAGATGGAGGAAGGGCAGCCTGATGATGGATGACAGGGTGACATCAAGGTCGTTAAAGGTAGATGAAAAAATAATGATATAAATTCTTTGTCCGTAGTACTCAGAGAGCCAATCGAGATATTTTTTTCTTTTTTGCTGTTGTCTTCTCACAGTTTAACTGTATAATCCTGGAGGTTAGCTTTAATCTGTATCTTTATCTCCATCAATTTATGTTAGATTCAGTGTAAGACCGGACCTTCTACGTGGGGGAGAGTGATGGCTAGAATTAATACTTTCTTATGCTAACGAAGTACGAATTGGAAAGGGGTGACTGGAGATAGAGCAATGCATGTGACAGAACTGTGTACCCAAAGGCCGAATTAGACCCAGAATTAACCCTTCCCCATGCTGGCTATATACTAATGGGAAAGGGGCGTCTGTTGGTAGGATGCTGCATATGACTGTGGAGCATTGTGTAACTGGAGGGAGAGTAATAGGCGGAATTAACTCTCCCCCATCCTGGCGAGGTACGGTTGGGAAAAGGGTGTGTGTGTAAAAGGAATGATGTATGTTAAAGTGGGAATATTGTTAAATCCATCCATCCATCATCCAATCCTACATTGTCCCATGAGGAGCGTAGGAGCCTGGGGCTAGGCAGTTGGTCCCGACATTTAAGATGAGAGTGACCAGCTTCACTCATCCCTGAGTGGTATTACATGAGCAATCAACCCCAACCACCCCTTGGATATAAACCTTCACCAGCTCAATCCTACTGGAGCGCAATAATTACCCACTAAACCACCAGGCGCCAAAATTAGGTTATATGGTTACCACCCAGCGTAGAAAATGGTTTCCTGGTGTACAGGAAACCATTTGGCTTGTCACTCAGTGTAGAGTCACCCACAGGCTGAAGGAAGAGGAAAGAATGAAGGAAAGACAGAAGAGGGAGTGTAAAGTCACCCGTAGGCAGAAGGATAAGGAAAGAATGAAGAAAAGAAAGTACTTGTTATAAATATACGTGTGTCAGACTCTGCATATGTCATTGGTATTGATAGATGTTGTGATTAATGCAAGTATATGTTAATAATGTTTCTTATGAGACAATGGACCATTCTGTACTAAGAAAATAAGAGGCTATACCCAGTGTTGGTATATTTAGATGTAACGAATTATGGAGATGGTTTGTGTAATATTATTCTACAGAGACATATATACATAACGCCACACACACAGCCACAGCTCCACACCCATAACCACACCTCCACACACATAACCACACCTCCACACACACACACAGCCACACCTCCACACACATAACCACACCCCCACACACATAACCACACCTCCACACACACACACAGCCACACCTCCATACACATAACCACACCTCCACACACACAGCCACACCTCCACACACATACCCACACCTCCACACAAATAACCACACCTCCACACACGTAACCACACCACACACACAGCCACACTTCCACACACATAACCACACCTCCACACACATAACCACACCTCCACACACATAACCACACCTCCACACACATAGCCACGCCTCCACACACACATATTCACATCTCCACACCCATAACCACACCTCCACACACATATATTCACACCTTCACACACATAAACACACCTCCACACACCTATCCACAACTCCACACACACAGCCACACCTCCACACACACAGCCACACCTCCACACACACAGAACCACACTTCCACACACACAACCACACCTCCACACACATAACCACACCTCCACACCCGTAACCACACCTCCACACACACAGCCACACCTTCACACACATAACCACACCTCCACACACATAACCACACCTCCACACACATAACCAAACCTCCACACACACAGCCACACCTCCGCACACACAGCCACACCTCCACACCCATAACCACACCTCCACACACATAACCACACCTCCACACACACATATTCACACCTTCACACACATAAACACACCTCCACACACATAACCATACCCCCCCCACACACAGCCACACCTCCACACACACATAGTTACACCTTCACACACATAAACACACAGCCACACACATACCCACACCTCCATGCACACAGCCACACCTTCACACACACACAGCCACACCTCCACACACACACAGCCACACCTCCACACACACACAGCCACACCTCCACACACACACAGCCACACCTCCACACACATAACCACACCTCCACACACATAGCCACACCTCCACACACGTAACCACACCACACACTTAACCACACTTCCACACACACAGCCACACCTCCACACACATAACCACACCTCCACACATACATATTCACACCTCCACACCCATAACCACACCTCCATAAACATAACTACACCTCCACACACATAACCACACCTCCACACACTTAACCACACCTCCACACACATAACCAAACTTCCACACACACAGCCACACCTCCACACACATAACAACACCTCCACACACATAACCACACCATACACACATAGCCACACCACACACATATTCACGCCACACACATAAGCACACCTCCACACACATAGCCACACCTCCACACACATAACCACACCTCCACACACACATATTCACACTCCACGCCCATAACCACACATCCACACATACATATTCACACCTTCACACACATAAACACACCTGCACACACCTACCCACACCTCCACACACACAGAGCCACACCTCCACACACATAACCACACCTCCACACACATAACCACACCTCCACACACATAACCACACCTCCATACACATAATCACACCTCCAAACACATAACCACACCTCCACACACATTCCCACACCTCCACACAAATAACCACACCTCCACACACACAGCCACATCTCCACACACATACCCACACCTCCACACAAATAACCACGCCTCCACACACATAACCACATCTCCACACACATAACCACACCTCCACACACACACATTCACACCTCCACACACATAACCACACGTAGACACACACAGCCACATTTCCACACACACAGCCACACATCCCCCCCACACAGCCCCACTTTCACACACACAACAACACCCCCCCCACACACAGTAACACTTCTACACACACAGCAACACTTCCACACACACAGCAACACCTCCACACACACAACAACACCTCTGTTCATACACACATACTCGTACACACATATACACACACACACACACACACACACACACACACACACACACACACACACACACGCAGCCTCACTTTCAATCTCCTACAATACAGAGACTTTTCTAACACTTTGTACATAATATAAAACCCTTCATTACAGTGTTATCCATCTTAGAAGCGGTCTCTGGTAGCCGATAGAGTTAGCGACGACTGTTTACAACCCATTTACCTGCAGAGTTCACCTCTTTGGCATATATAATCGCCAATTTGTGCCAAGAATAGTAGTAAAAGACGTCATGGCTCTGAAAAAGTAAAAAAAAAAAAAAAAATCAGAAAAACGTAAAACCCTATGCTGATGCCATTCATAGATTATATGTGTATGATATTTTGATTATGAACTCAAAATGTGGCATGCAGGCTTATAAGTCTGATGCTCACAAGTCTTCCATTTGTGACCTTCAAAAATTGTGTTTTTCCAAACTTCTTTAGCCTCTAAGTTTTAAGAATATGGCCTAACTTAAGATGAATCTTGATAGGCAATCTATATTACTTCTATGTATATATTTTTTCATTCAAGGAAGAAGGAACCCAAGGCTATTTTATTGGATATCCCGATGACAGGTCTCCATCATTTTTTTTATTCATTATTGTTTTATTAATTATTATTTTGATTTTTCCCCTTTTTCCTGCTAGTTCCTGTCTGCCTCATTCCTAACATTCAGTAGTAATAGTATATATTTTTTTTCAGGAAGAAGGAACCAAAAGCTGAACATCTATGCAAGTTTGTACTGAAGGTAGAGTCAAGCAAATGCAAGCCAAAGTCAAAACCATTCCTAGACACACTGCACTAGAAGGATGGAGGTGGGAGGCCGGAAGAGAGGCAGACTGAGGATGGATGCTCAGGAGGTGAAACACTTGTAATGCAGGTTAGTAATTATAAGACAGCATTTTCACATCATTTCATCAAACCCATTTTTCTGATGACGTCCAATACTCTCTCTCTCTCTCTCTCTCTCTCTCTCTCTCTCTCTCTCATCATCATCATTATATTTCCCAGTACTGTGTTTTAAAAGGGGTGATCCATCTTTCTTACATGTGACACAAATTATAGTATGCGTTGTTCTGCAAGTTCATAGGATATGGCAGTACGAAAGGCCTGCTAAATACAAGTAAGGGTAGAATAACTGTGTGTGTGTGTGTGTGTGTGTGTGTGTGTGTGTGTGTGTGTGTGTGCGGAAAGCAACAATCAAGTTATTCATACAGCAAGTAAAACAGAAACAAAAAGTTACTGAAGTATCTATAACTGTGTGTTGTGTGGTGTTGGGGGGGGAGGGGAAGATGTAATAATTAAACGTGATGCAAGAAACTAAAAATCCTATTTATTGGAACTTAGGGGCACGAGGCTAGGCTGCCGTTAGTTCACAATATTTAAGGGTAAGATACCAACCTTCGCCCTGTTAACGTCTACTTTATATAAAAACATCTGGCCACCTCCAGGACTCGTACCGTGACGCATTGGACGTAACATGCTCATCTACTAGCATCATTTTTTACTCATATTCTTTGCCAGCTTCAGACGATTTCATGCAGCTTGAGGAAGCCCTCTCAGGGTGATGGGACAGAAACATTGACAACTTCAGACCGAGGACGGCGTATTTAATTTGTCCTAGTGAACCGCACGATTTGGTTCACCTTAGGAAATAACCCTGATAGTTGAAGGGTTGATGATGGATGTGTATGACTTTGCATATTGATAGACCAATCAACTGTCAACCTTTTGCCTGCGATGACATGCTTTATATTTTATTCTTGCTACCTTCAGATGATTTTATGCAGCATTTGGAAGTCCTGTCATTTAGAAAGGCTCAGTGAAACATATCTAACTCCTTCAGTTAGAAAAATAACCTGTAGAAATCCGTTGTCATGCTAAAGGGACTAAACTTTATTGTTGACTGAGTGACTTCAGCACAGCAGCAGCATTACCTTTATGACTTCCTAGAAAATAGCAGTTACATGGATAACTAATATATAATTTTAGTTCCTGCAAAAATCTTCTTTTATTCCTTCCTATTCTGCGCTTCCTCAGCCTATCCTAACCTGTACTACCCTACCGTACCCCAGCTTAATCTACCGTGCCATATCCCAACTTATCTTACCCTTCCTTACCTCGGCCTTCACTACCATAACTTTCCCTACCCTACTCTAACTTTCTCTATCCTACCCTACACTAACTTTCTCTACCCTAACCTTCCCACCCCAGCTTTACCCTACACTACCCTATCTCTGCCTACCCTATGTTACACTGCCATAACCGACCCATCCCTACCCTACCCTACCCTACACTGCCAGAGTATGCCTTATCTAACCTCTTTAGCACTATGCTTTTTTTTTTTTTTTTAATTATTATTAACTCAAGACAATTTTCATCAGCTCTGGAGAGACTTATTGAACAACAGGCGTTAAATACAGCCATCATCAACCCCTTCACTACCAGGGATCTCCAAAGATGAATAAAACCGTAGGGTTAGCTGGAAGAAAGTAAATAACCATTCTCAGTCTGAAGGGATTAATGCTTCTGTCCCATCATCCTGAAAGGGTTTTCTAAAGCTGCATGAAATCGTCTGAAACTAGCAAAGAGTAAGAGTAAAAATGATGTCAGCAGGTTGAGAGAGCTGTGTCCTGCGAGCCACGGTTCTAATAATGGAACTGGCCAGATGCTTTTATATCATGTAGACGTTACCAGGGAGTTGACTGGTGTCATACAATTAAATGTTCTGGACCAACGGGAGCCTAGCCTCGTACCCCTACGATCTAATAAATAGGATTTATTAGTTACTTACATCACGTTAATTATTACACACACACACAGTCTCACCTGTCTCCTACCACACACACACACACTCATACACACACAGCCTCATCTTCTGTCTCTACCAAACAGACTTTCCAAAAATTGTGTACATAATATTAAGCCAATCGGTACGGTTCTATGCATCGTAGAAGAGATCTCTAGTAACTGACTAGGTTGCTGGAGACTGCTGACAACCCATTTACGTGGAGAGTTCACCCATAAGGCATTTATAATCGCACTTTGTACAAGAATAAAAAATATAAAGCTTCATGTTATCAAGGAAGTAAAGAATTTTCAGGAAAATGTAATACCATCCCAGATATTATCCACCTGTTATGATGACTTTTAATGATTATACGTGTATATTTTCATTATGACCTCAAAATGTGGGATGCAGGCTTCTAAATCTGATGGACACAACTCTCCCATTAGTGTCCGTCAAAAATTGTAGTCTTTCTTACTCATTTTGCTTCTTGGTTTTAAGAATACGGCCTAACATATGATGAAACATTGAAGGAAGTTTATATTATTTCTATGCCCTTTTATTCCATACAGGTAAGAAGGAACTAATTATATTTTACTGGATATCCCGATGACAAGTCTGCCTTTTTTATTTCTTTCTTTTATTTACTTATTTATTTATTTGCCTTTCTCCTGCTTGTTCCTGCCCACCTTACTCCTACCAGTAAAAAGTAATAGCACATAAAAAGTAATAGCACATTATACAGATACTTTTTTTTTTTTTTCAGGGAGAAGGAACCAAAGGCTGAACGTCTAAGCAAGCCAAAGTCAAGACTATGCCTGGACACACTGCGTTAGAAGACTGGAGGTGAAAGGCAGGGAGTGATTCAGACTGAGGACAAATGCTCAAGAGGTGAAATTTTGGCACTAGTCTACGAGTGGTTACATTTCCACATAATTTCATCAACCCCATCATTCTGGTGACATTTCATTGATATTCTCTCTCTCTCTCTCTCTCTCTCTCTCTCTCTCTCTCACACACACACACACACACACACACACACACACACACACACAGACCAGATGAGTTTGTTGAGCTTAGGGTAGATTTCTCGTCGTCAAGGTGATACAGTGTGCATTAACCCCTTCACTACACTGAATTACTACTAAGATGAATAAAATCGTCTGGTGGCAGCAAAATTAATAAATGCATGGATGGTGTCACGGTAGGGTTAGGCTCCTTACCACCTTTCCCTGGCCAGCTTACTACTGCATTTGTCACGTTAATATACATAATTATTCACTATCACCTTCAGCCTTCTCTCTCTTACTATCCTCATATCACCCATTTATTCCCTCATCATCATCATCATCATGTTTCTTAGGACTGTACAGTATTACAAATGAGGCGAACTATCTTGACATAAAATATAGGAGTTATCTTGCATGCTTATGGGATATGGCAGTATGATAAGCCTGCAGAATACAAGAAAGGGAAGAAATAATTGTGTGTGTGAGAGAGAGAGAGAGAGAGAGAGAGAGAGAGAGAGAGAGAGAGAGAGAGAGAGAGAGAGAGATAATATGATGCCAGTAACAAAGAAATCCTATTTATTAGAGCGTAGGGGCACGAGGCTAGGCTCCCGTTAGTTCAGAACATTTAAAAGTAGGACATCCACCTATGTTCTGGTAACAACTACGTGACTTAAAAACATTTGGCCACCTTATGGACTTGAACCGTGGTGCGTAAGGTACAGCGCGCTCAATCTGCGGACATCATTTTAACTCTTCGGACGATTTCATGCAGCCTTAGGAAACCCTCTTAGGATGATGGGACAGAAACATTGACCTCTTCAGACCGTGAATGACTTAATTTGTTGTAGCTAACCGCACGAATTTATTCAGCTTAAGAGATTCCAGGTAGTGAAGAGTTGAATAAGACTATCTAACCCCTCCACTTCAGGATGGGAAGAAAACTCTCTTCAGTTAGAAAAAATATATATTTAAGTGGCCAAATAGGGTATGCTTGGGTCGGTTATGGCAGTGTAAGGTAGGGTAGGCAGAGGCAGGGTAATGTAGGGTAGAGTAGGATAGGTTAGGTCAGGGTAGGGAATGTTAGAATAGTGTAGGGTAAGGTAGGGAAAGTTATGCTAATGTAGGCTGGGGTACTGCAGGGTAGGGTAGGCTGGGGTACGGCAGGGTAGGGTAGGCTGGGGTACGGCAGGGTAGGGTAAGCTGGGGTACGGCAAGGTAGGGGAAGCTTGGGTACGGCAGAGTAGGGTAGGCTGAGGTACGGCAGGGTAGGGTAAGCTTGGGTACGGCAGGGTAGGGTAGGCTGAGGTACGGCCGGGTAGGGTAGGCTGGGGTACGGCAGGGTAGGGCAGGGAAAAGTTGGATAAAGTAGGTTGGTTTAGGCCAAGGCAGGGCAGCAGGGCCGGCCTTAGGAGCTGCGGGGCCCAAATGGGAACATTATCGGTGGGGCCCCCAGGTTCACAGCCAAGGTCTGTAGAATCACAGAGATATAAAGTCTGTTATAGACTTTATATCTTTATTGTTAGAATGGAAAGCAATCAAAATGTGCACTTAAAAAGTGCATGTGTGTTAATGGACCAAATAGATCTAAGCTACGTTTTAAAACTGCATACATGTAAGCCTACAATGAAACTAACAAAATGTATTGATGACTTTTGAAAAGTACTTAGTTCTCTGCAAAACCTGCAGTGTGGTGCTAGGTGTAGGTTGCAATGTACCATTGTGCGTGCGTCACAAGACTAAATTAGATCTGGCTTACCATAGCTCCCTAGTGAGAGGCCCCCTTAGGCGTGTGGCCCAACTGGGAGCAATTGGTCCAGTTGGATTAAAGCCAGCCCTGCATGGCAGAACAGGAGGGGGACAGTGTGTGCCTATACCAGGAACGAAAATTATATCTTAGGTATCCATGTAACTTACTATTTTCTATAAAGTCACGAAGGTGATACTGCTGCTGCTGCTGCTTAAATTCACTGTCTGTCAAACAATAGATTTTATTCCTTCAGCATGATGATCCATTCTGTAGGTTATTTTTCTAACTTGTGAAGTCAGATATGTTTCACTAAGTTTTTCCATATGACAGGACTACCTTATGCTGAAAAAATTCGCCTGAAAGTAGCAAGAATAAAATATATGGCATGCCAACATAGGCAAGAGATAGTTAGTTGATTAGTCCATCAATATACAGAGATAGATGCAGCCATAATTAACTCCACCATCACCAGGGTTTCTTCCTAAGCTAAATAAAATCGTAGAGTTTGCTTGAACAAAGTAATTAATTCGTTCTCAGTCTGAAGGGATCAATGTTTCTGTCCCATCATCCTGAGAGGGTTTCCTAAAGCTGCAAGAAATCGTCTGAACCTAGCAAAGAGTAAGAGTAAAAATGACGTCAACAGATTGAGCGCGCTGTGTCCTACGAGCCACAGTTCGAGGTCTGGAGGTGGCCAAATGTTTTTTTTATCACATAGACGGTGCTAGAACGTAGGTTGGTGTCCTACCCTTAAATGTTCTGAACTAACGGTAGCCTAGCCTTGTGTCCCCACTCTCTAATAAATAGGATTTGATGGTTATTTGTGTCATCATCATCACCACCACCACAAACTCGATGACTATAGAAAGCAGCAGTTAAATGGGTAACTAATATATAATTCTCGGTCCTGCAGTGGACATATATTATACCCTTTCTATTCTGCCCTGCCTTAACCTAAACTAACCTACTCTATCTGACTTTTTCATACCCTAAATTACCGTACCACAGTCTACCCTACCCTGCCATACCCCAACCTACCTAACGCTACCCTACCCCAGGCTACAGTACCATAACTTTCCCTTCCCTACCCTACCCTGCCCTCCCCTGACTTTCCCTACCCTAACCTACTCTACCCTACTCTACCCTACATCTTCCGGTCCTACCTTACACTGCCTTAACTGACCCTATCGTACCCTGCTCTAGCCAAGCATACCTCAATGAAACCCTTTAATATTATCTTTTTTTTATTGTTCCTTCTAACTTGGACAATTCTTATTAGCTCTGGAGAGACTTGGAATTAGAGGATACAGCCATCATCAACCCCTTCACTTCCTGGGGATCTCTTAAGCTGAATAAAATCGTGAGGTTACTTTGAACATAGTAAATAAGTCGTTCTAAGTCTGAAGAGGTCAATGTTTCTCTCCCATCATCCTAAGAGGGTTTCCTGAAACTGCATGAAATCGTCTGAAACTAGCAAAGAATAAGAGTGTAAATGACGTCAGCAGATTGAGCACGCTTTGTCCTATGCGCCACAGTTCGAGGCCTGGAGGTGGTCAGATGTTTTTATATCATGTAGAGGTTACCAGGACGTAGGTTGGTGTCCTACCCTTTAATGTTCTGGACTAAGGGGAGCCTAGCCTCGTGCCCCTATGCTATAATAAATTGGATTTGTTAGTTACTTGCATCACGTTAATTACACACACACACACACACACACACACAAACTTCTTAATAACTGCGAGACTAACCGTTTGGCTAAAGTATATTGACAGATAAGTTGGACAGTTGATGAGATGGTTGACTGATTAACTGATTATTTGGTAGATACACTGACCTTAGTAGATTCGACTGACATACACCTTTATTATTTAGACTGATTAACTGACTACTCATTGCTTAAGTTGACATGCTTTATGTTTTATTCTTGCTACATTCAGACGATTTCATTCAGTTTTAGGTTGGAAGGGCTGTGAGACATATCTAACCTCTCTTTTCGAAAAATATACAGAAATGCATTGTCATCGTCTTCATCATCATCATCATCATTTATTATCATTGTTTTTGTTATTATTTTTATTATTAATACTTTTTTTTTTTTTTTTTTTCAGGCTGACGTCCCAGGGCCCTAAATTGCCTGACTACAGATTATTATTGTCTCCCACGGCTGCAGACCCCATCCGGTCGAGAAGAGAATGGACTTCACGCATTCCACGCACAACATGGCGTCACCGGTACACTGCTGCGAAAAGAAGAGGCCAAGCAGACGACACCTTGCAATTTTTCACCTACTGTATTTTTTACCTATTGTTAATTCACCTTAACTAGGCGGAATTTTTTGTCCTTTTGTGGCTTATTTTCCGTAGCTTAGTGGGAGAATTAGTCCTACGGCTCTGCATCCTTTCCATAGCACTTCTTCGTGACTAGCATTGTATTTTAGTGTTCATGTATCGCTACAGGTCAGAAATCAAGGTAGAGAGTGGACAGATTTTTTCGCCTAAAGATGAACAATGTATAGCATTTTGTTCTCTCTCTCAGGCTCCTATGACTCACTTTCTGCTGACTAAAATCGTCTGGCGTCAGCTGGAACATAATGCTAGAGTTATGCCGACTGTGAGGGGGTTAATGATGACGGTATTAACACTCAGGCTCCTTGGACACACTCTCAGCCGAATAAAATTCTCTCGTCAGCTGGATTAAGGAACTAGAGTAGATCCTAGCATTAGGGGGTTAAAGAAGGTATATCCTTAACCCCCTGATGCTCGGGAGAACTCTAGTATGCCATTCCAGCTGGCTGAGACGATTTTATTCGGCTGGGAGTGAGTCATGGGAGCCTGAGTGTTAATACGGTCATCATTAACCCCCCTCACATGACCGGCATAACTCTATGCATATTATGTTCCAGCTGACGCCAGATGATTTGGTCCAGTTGAGTGGGTCATAGGAGCCTGAGGGAGACAGGAAATATACGAAAGCAGAGGGAGGTTAAAAAAAATTTCCGACGGTAATGGCTATATCCGACTTTTTAATAAAACCTCTTTCATCTCACTTCGCCCTTTTTGTACATACCCTTTACTGTGTGTGTCCGCTCTTCATGTCGTGTGTGTATGTGTATGAGTGGCACGTGTATGTCTGGTAGGTGTGTCTGACTAGTGTCGTATATGTAATGTGTGTAGATGTCTCAGGAAGTCTGCTACGCAAACTTCTGCTGTCAGTGAGCGCTTTAACGAAGGTTTAACCTCTAAACCAACCGGGAATCGAACCCGGGTCCTCTCCATTAGCAGGCCAGCTCTATATTGACCATGCTATCACGCCCCCGTTATGTTTTCAGAAAGAACACCTACTGCATTTTATTTCTTTCGTACCAATAAAAAAGAACGGAATATTATAGCGTCATATACAGGGGGGACGGAATGAAACGTGCAAAGCCGCTAAGGAGGAAGTGTTAGGAAATCTCCATAGCCACTTAGAATATATAAGTAATTTAATGATAGTCATGAAGAAGTGCAGCAAAAGAACGAAATCTGTACTTAGTGAAAATGAAAAGAATATATAATATCTACTTATATATAGGAAAAAAAAAAAATGACCTTAGTATTGTTTTTCTTTTATTTGACCTTTATTTTGAAGAGGTTACAATACTTTCTTAAATCCTTTTAGTCCGAGTGGCGTCCCTGTTAGTGTGTCTTGCTGCCTTCAGACAATTTTATTAAGCTGAATGAGAGAGAGAGAGAGAGAGAGAGAGAGAGAGAGAGAGAGAGAGAGAGAGAGAGAATATTGGAACAGCGGGGGGGATTAGTTAAAGCCTTTACTAACCCTTCACTAGAGAAGAGGTAACTTTACTGTTATCTGAATTTATGTGTAAAAATAAAAATCACAGGCAAATCTTTATTCCTATGCTGTTTTGATTTACCTGTTATAATAAAAACTGGGGAATATCCTTGAATTCTTTAGGATGATTCTCTCTCTCTCTCTCTCTCTCTCTCTCTCTCTCTCTCTCTCTCTCTCGTTACCTAAAAAAAAAAAAAAAAGACGATATCAGTATTAAAAATAAAGCTGTGAGAATATTCCAATCATTTATTATATCCACACCAACATATATAGATAAATGAAATAATAATAATGATAATAATAATAATAATCTCTATCTATCTATTGCCAGACGCCTCAATCCCGTTTGGGGTGGCCACAAACAAATCGCCTCCAAGTCGCCCTGTCCCCCGCCATTTCACTCCCCTGCTCCCAACTCACACCCCCCTCTCTCATATACCTCTCCAACCCATCTCTCCATCTCATCCTCGGCCTCCCCCTCCCTCTTTCCCCCTCCACCTCACTCACATACACTCTCTTCGTCAGTCTTTGACCCTCCATCCTCTCCACATGGCCAAACCACCTCAGTGTGTTCCTCATAACGCTTCCTATCACATCCACATCCACACCACAACGCTCCTTTATATCCTCATTGGTCAGCCTGTCTCTCCATGTGACTCCACAGGCTCCTCTTAAATAACTCATTTCCACGGCTCTCACTCTTGACTTGTGTCCTTCCAACAATAATAATAATAATAATAATAATGGAAGATGGAAGGCGAGAGACTGACAAGGAGAGTGTATGAGTGAGGTGGAGGGGGGGGGAGAGGGAGGGGGAGGCCAAGGATGAGATGGAGGGATGGAGTGGAGAGGCATATGAGAGAGAGGTGGGTGAGCTGGGGAAGGGCAGTGAAATGGCAGGGGACAGAGTGACATGGAGGCGATTTGACTGTGGCCACTCCTTACGGGATTAAGGCGTCTGGCAATAGATAGCTAGATAGAATAATAATAATAATAATAATAATAATAATAATAATAATAATAAAAATACTAATAACAAATCAATTAATATATAAACAGCCCCAAGACGTTATTTTTCTTACTATGGGGAGTGCAAGACGATTTTATCCATCTTAGGAGAGGCTTTTGCCAACAGGAGGGAGTCTATATCGCCTTCACTAGAACAAAAGATCTCCCTGAGCCCCTTCCATCCGAGGACGTGCTATTCATCTTAATCTTGCTACTACCAGACGATTTTACTCAGCTTGGGAGAGACGCTGGGTGGTGGAGAAGGTTGAAGGCTGAAAACATATCACACAAAGGGCACCATAACCATCCCGTGTTATCTTAATATCTGAAACAAAAGGTAAAACAGACTCACTATCCGAGTATACCTTTATCTGATGCTACTGTTATATAAGAAGGTAATAGTGGGTAGATTAGGTATTAGAGGTGAATGAAAGTAACTGGTAACTGGTCTCAGGAAGGCGGGTGACTGGGGGAGAGAAACAGTCAGCCTGAGATATACAAGGCTCGAAGGGTGTCAATCAAGCCCTCCACACAGCTTATAATTATCTACTATCTATCTGTCTGTCTAACCGTCTGTCTATCTATATATACCAGTCCATTTCTATATACCATAATCCACACCATGCTCTATACCAGTCGATATGTAACAATCACCACTATACGTAAACACCATTTCACACCAATGTCATGCCCCCCCCCTCTCTCTCTCTCTCTCTCTCACACACACACACACACACACACACACTCAAATTCTAAAAAGAACGTTCCCATAACTAAATGCCAAATGCTTCAAAGAAAATGCATTAAACAAACACGCAGACCTACTTTCGTTAAGCTTCATCCTATCAATAATTTCATCAGTACAAAACAATGCGCTAAATAAGCTTAATATTATCCCATGACAGCATTAGGATCAACAGTTGTATATCCATCATCCAATCCTACATCGCCCCATGAGGAGCGTAGGAGCCCGGGGCTAGGCAGTTGGTCCCACCATTTAAGATGAGAGTGACTAGCCTCACTCATCCTGAGTGGCATTACATGAGCAATCAAACCCAACCATCCCTTGGTTATAAACCTTCACCGGCTCAATCCGACTGGAGCGCAATAATTACCCACTAAACCACCAGGCGCCAAAATTTGGTTATATGGTTACCACCCAGCGTAGTAAATGGTTTCCTGGTGTACAGGAAACCATTCGGCTTGTCACTTAGTGTAAAGTCACCCATAGGCAGAAGGAAGAGGAAAGAATGAAGGAAAGAAAGACAGAGGAGGGAGTGTAAAGTCACCCGTAGGCAGAAGGACAGGGAAAGAATGAGGGAAAGACAGAAGAGGATGGAAGGAATGAAGGATGGAGGCTAGGAAAGGGCAGACACCCGAGAGTGAGTAGATGGTGAGCGCCCCCCACCTACCATATTTTAATAAGGGAAAATGACCCAAAAGAACAGAGGAATTTTCCAATGTTCCGTACGATGAAAAGATACCTATTTGGAGCCCGAAAAATCGCTCCAAAATAAAACTGAGGAAGGAAATTCTTATAAATGACTGTTTAGGAGGAGTGAAAACTATATTAGGTACTTTTAGCAAGTATCTAAGACTTGGAAAGTCGAAAATTGTGCAGAGAACGAAAATATGATGGTTTACTTGTCTCCTCGTGATGGAACATGACAAAAAAATCTTATTATGCCCCTGATACCTTGATTTTCACTAGTTCTTTGTACTGTGGCAAGTCTCGCATGTTTACTACGTACGTATGACACTGAATCAAAATAAATACATAAAAATACCTTACATTTGACGTAAATTAACAGGAGAACGGGAGGTAATGTGGAGTGTGTCGTGGTGGCGCTGTGAATGAATGCTGACGAGACGATGACGTTAGGAAGACTAGCCACGGGCCCACGGACTCTCATTTGCACCTCGGCAGCCCCACCACATGGACGTGCGTGCTGGAGCTCCTGTGACCTCTTTATCCAGGTGTTACAACCTACGAGAAATGAAAAGGTAAAGTATTTCAATTGCAACTCAGTTTGGGGGTACAAATTTTCATAAACGGACTATTGACTTCTTTTTTTTTCACTGTTTAGCCAGATAGTATAAGTTCCCGGTAGTACCACCCATAGGTCTGCCTGGAAAATGACAGAAGCCGGCTATGAATCTTCCAGTTTTCATTTTTACAAGGTTAATTGAACCTACTGTTATTAACCCCATCAGTTCTACGACTTATTTTGATTTTGCGCTTAATACCACTACCCCATTTTTATCTTAACTTGGCCTAGATTTTCGTCCTTTTGGAGCTTAGGTCATGTAGGTAAGAGGCAGATATAGACAACTTCACGGATCTACGTCCTTTCCATAGTTCATCTTTGCGACCAGCATCATATCCTAGTGTTTATCTATTGCTACAATTCAGCGCTGAGGATGGAGAGAGCGATTTCAGGCCACCTAGGTGTAAAAATGCATAAAATAATCGTTGTGAAAAAATTAACGTTGACCTATTTACGTTCTTGATCTTAAAACTCACCAGACATTTTTCAAGCTGAACAAAACTGTGGAATTCTTAGATGCATACATCAGTCTTATACATTTAAGTGAATCTGAATTCTGAACTCTCTACCACAGGAGGGTGCAGAATGGATGAGCCGAGATCCTGCTCTGCCCTGTCCTGAGTTGCTGCTTAGGCTGCCCTGGACAGTCGAGATGGTGAGGCTTAACGCATCACTTGCATTAGACCATTCAGTACGATCTATCTAAGTTTTGCTACCGATAGTTTTTCTTCAGCTTAAAATCCTTTGCAGTGAAGAGGCTACTCAAACCATTTCTTCAGCTTAATAGCAGTCATAACCCAAGGCTCATCTAATTGCCAACGTAGACTCCAAGAATAAATTGCTTGCTCCAGCATCCATCCTCTACTATTATGGAGAGAGGGTTTGTGTTTAGGTCATGTGGACTGAATCTACATACACAGTGCTTATTTAAAAAGAACTTACAGGGAGAACTGCTGCTGCTGACAGTATTAATTTTGCAGGGTGTTGAGAAACAGCTGCGGTGTAGAAGAAAAGTGGCAGCTGCGACATCGGTGGGAGATTCGACATCAGTGGCAACGATCAGAAGCCCCGGAGACTGTGCAGGCCTAGGGGACTGTGGAAGTCACAAAGGTGAGTAGACTAATAGTGGTTTTGGTGCTGACATAGAGCCGCATTCTTCGCTGAAAAAGGAGACTTTGCTGTATTTTTTATTAGCGATTTCTTTTGCTTATTGTGCCTTCAATATTTTATGTATTGCTAACATGGACAGTTTGTATCGATAACATACGAGTAACAGAGGTTAACCAGGTGCAACGTGTAAAATTGCTAAGGAAGAGGTGTTACAAATGAATTCCAACAAAGATACGGCTCACGTGCTAAATCTCTATATGCTTAGTATAAGTTTTAATCTTTATGTAGCAGTGAAAATATATTTTCTCCACAAGATCAAACCTCATGAGGCATTACAAATAACTGACAAAATAACTGTTCTTGCAGGGAGTGACGTCTGGGCATCAGTGTACCCTCCGCCTCCACTCAGATATGGGGCATCAATGTACCCTGCCCCACGCACATATGGGACATCAATGTACCCTGCCCCACTGACGTATGGGCATAAGGGTACTCCTTCACTCATGCATGGCCATCAGTGTACCCTACCCCACTCACCCCTCATGGTGGCCAGAACAAAGCAGTGCTAGGGGAGTGTTGGCCTCTTTCATTACGCCAGGTACAGTCCACGGTTAAGGTTGACACCCTCAGTCAGTTTATATCCTTTGTCTACATTCTGGTCAGCCAGTCCGCGCCCTCTGTTAAGACAATCCACGCCTCAGTCAGTCCACATCCATCGCCAGGCAATCTGTTGGAATCCTCTGTCAGAAAGTCAGTTACCTTCAGTCGGTCCGCGTCCTCAGTCGGTTTGTTCTCATTCGGTCATTACCCACTTTCGGTCATTCCACACCCTCTGTCATTTTGTCATGCCACACCCTTTATCATTGTCAGGTCAGACTCTCTTTGTTCGTCTGTCCAGGCCTTTTTTGTTAGTCAGTCCAGATCCTCTTTCAGTTAGTCAGTCCAGACCCTCTTTCAGTCAGTCGAGGCCCCAGTTAGTACGCGCCTTCCGTCGGCAAGTAAGTTCATGCTCTTTCAGTCCATATCCCTTTTCAGAATGTGAAAACTGAACTCATCAAAATTATTGTAGTTACTCATTAAAAAGGCATAAAGAAAGTGGTTTTGCTGTCCTTAAGAAAAGATCCGTTCTGAATAATTCATAGTTGAAATGAGGGTTCTGCATCCCTAAGATTTCTGCCCAACGCCATTAAAGTTAAAGTAAGTAAGTAATAAGAACTAGCACCAAGCCCAAGAGGACTATATGGCACTAAAACCGATGTATAAAAATGACGGGTATGCTATGGTGGAATAAAGGTAGAGGGGAAGGAGGGGTGGACACTAAATATGAGGCAAGATGCGGGTTTGAGATAGGAAGCGCATGAGGTGTGTGATGGAAAACACAGGGGATTCACCAAGAAGATCGGCTATGGCAGGGGGACGTCCAAGGGAGTAAAGGAACGGAAGAGTCCGTCTGCGCACGGCGTGGAACCGAGGGCAATCAAGCTAAAGATGGTGGACCGTGAGTGGAACCTGGCAACATTGACAGGTCGGAGGAGTGCCTCCTGACATTAGAAAGCCATGTGTGATCCGCGTGTGACCAAGGCGGAGACGGGCTAGGGCTGTTTCCCAACGCCTGTTGCGATGGGAGGGCGACTGCCACGGAGTGACAGTATGTGTGATGGAGCGGAGTTTGTTATCAGTTGTAGATGTCCATTCTGCTTGCCACCGCTGGCCAAGGAGACGGGTAACAATAGGGAAATTATCAGTTGCTGGGATAGGCCGAGGTGTGACAGAGCGAGAGGCGACAGCTGTACGTGCCAGGCAATCAACCCTCTCGTTACCCGGTATCCCAATGTGGCTTGGGACCCAACAGAAGGAGACAGACTTCAATCTGGTGGTAATACGGAACGACCATTCTTGTATCTCCAACACTAGCGGGTTGCTGGCCGGGACAGACTGAATACCACGTAGTGTACTAAGTGAATCTGTGAAACTGGAACGGTATATAACACGAAGGGCCAGTAAAATGGCCAGCAGTTCGGCAGTGAAAATACTGGCAACTGGTGGAAGGCGGATCTGATAGGTATGGTCTGGGAAAAGAACAGCAAAACCCGAGCCCACAGAAGACTTAGAGCCGTCTGTGTACACTGGGGTCGCTGAGGAGTGACAACACATATGATCCATAAAAAGATGACAGAGTTCATGTGGGGTGGAACATTAAAGTTAAAACAGGAGTTTAGCATCCCTAGAATTTATATTTCCACTGTCTCGTTGCATGATTAATTTTGTACCCCTAAGAGTCCATATCTAACTCTTAAGTGCTGTTTAATACTATGTACTCATAGCTTGTATGGTTTGTGTCTTTGCAGCACTTTATATTCATCATGCTTTCGTTGTCCTTTGCGTATATGTAGTATTTTTTGTTTTGTATTTTGTTTTCTTAAGGTCTTTCAGTTTACTTACGACACTGAAGGGCAACATTATACTTACTATGCGGCTTAACCTCTGAAGTTTCTTACCGGTGTTTACATTTACATCACAGAATTACAAAATAAGTAACTAACAATGGCGTCAGCTATATTGTTACTCTGGAAGGAAGTATTGTTATATATCGTTAGTCTCACGTTCGTATTGTTTATAAAGGCCCCAACATGCTTGCATGCGTCGGCCTTAGTCGCCTAATGGCGGCTTTCCACGCTGCTCGATCTCTGGCAGCCTTCCTATGCTTGATTTCACATTTTATGACCTGATATACATATATATATCAGGCTCTTATCTCCAGTGCCAGCTCGCTCACTCCCTCTCCTACTCATTCTTTCATTACTCTCACTCTAGAATGACAAAGATGAAAGTGCATCATACAGTAATAACGAGAAGAAACCAGCCCTAGAGAAAGCACACTCCATTTCACTCATACGAGTTCGCCCCCGAGCACCCCCGCTCGCACCTTCTCTCACAAAGCACATCACACCAAGAAGGGAGAAAGAGAAGAAAAAATACTTGTAACCTGTTAGTGTCGGCGCTCCGATCTCCCTGTAAGTTCCGGCGTATCTCCCCAGACTCTGTTCTATCCCTCGTAGACGTCTCACCAAGGCCTGGGGAAACACAGGAACATCAAAGGTGCCTAAGGAGTGGGATGCCTTCCAGAGTAACACTGTACATGTGCCGCTACAGCAGCTACTTGAGTTCCTACCACATGACACACTAATTCACTCTCTGGCACTCGTGGATGTTTCTGGATGCCGTTTCTGTCTGTGGCGGCCATCTTGTTCCCTCAGTTTGTCTTGTACTTGGGAAGTTCAGTTGTGTTGTCTGTGGCAGCCTCTCGTCGTCTGCGGTGGCTATTTCTTCTTATGAGGATGCAACTTCGTCTTCTGGGAATGCCACATCTCCTTCTGGGGGTTCTATTTAGTCTTCTGCAGCTGCCACTTCATGTCCCAGTGATGCCCTCACGTTTTTCGCGAGACTGACATCTCGTCCTCTGAGGTTGACATCTCCTCTGGGGTTGACATCTCTGGGGTTGACATCTCCTCCTCTGGGGTTGACATCTCCTCCTCTGGGTTGACATCTCCTCCTCTGGGGTTGACATCTCCTCCTCTGGGGTTGACATCTCCTCCTCTGGGGTTGACATCTCATCCTCTGGGGTTGACATCTCATCCTCTGGGGTTGATATCTCATCCTCTGGGGTTGGTATCTCATCCTCTGGGGTTGACATCTCATCCTCTGGGGTTGACATTTGGGGGTGACCTCTCATCTTCCACGGTTGACATCTCATCCTCTGGAGTTGCTGTCGTCTTCTGTGGGAGAGTCACCATTTAGGCAAACGTACGCTCTATATACAGGCAGATCTAGACAAACAAGCACACGCACCCAAACACAACTAAAACCGCGCATTTAACCACGAACACAATCATATCACACACGTGTCCTGACTTCTGTGCCGTAAATTGTTATATGAGAAAATTGTACCAACGAAAAAGCTGTCTGTTCACAACATGCAAGTTTCTGCCGCCGGAATTGTTGTATCCTCTGAAAAAATAAATAAAAAAATAAAAAGCACATGCTGACATATGAGCTAATATTCATTCTCCTAAACACATCACAGCTTCGACCACACAACCTTATACACAACACATCCATTATTATCAGCACATCTATCATCAGTTTAACATAGCCATTTACTCAATTACGATGATGTTTTATTCTTGTTAACTAGAGACGGTATCATGAAGCTTAGGAGAGACTTTCGAACTGGGTGAGTTAGATACAGCTTTCAGTTAAACCCTTCAATTTGACTTCTTATGCTCAAAAAAATAACTTGGAATTAACTAAAGCCATTGTACTGAAAGGGATGACAACCAAAACACAGCACATCACCACCATTAATACAAAACAGCAACATAAAAGATCAATGTTTCATAATCTTATCCAGTCTAAACATTCCCACACACATTCAAAATCCAAACCAAAAAAAAGTCATGCACATTACCACACATAAGCACAGGACAACTAGAAAAAATGTTCACCACCATACCACAACTACACAAAAGACCACACACACACGCACACGCACATGCACATGCACATGCACACACACACACACACACACACACACACACACACACACACACACACACACACACCAATAACTAAGACACGCACATAATCTCATAGAAACACAGCACTACACAATACGCTCACAGCCACAGCACAAACACTGCACACGACCTGACACATTCAAGCCCGTAACTACACACACAGCCACAGCACAAACACTGTACACGACCTGACACATTCAAGCCCGTAACTACACACACAGCCACGCACAAACACAGACATATGATTAAGTATGATGTCCTCTTTTATAATCTCACTACCACAAGACAATAATTCATCTTAGTTAAGTCCAATGTAGTAAACGAGTTAATGAAGGAGATATTTGACACAACTGAAAAATCTCTCCTTAATCATCTTTGCGTGTGTGTGTGTGTGTGTGTGTGTGTGTGTGTGTGTGTGTGTGTGTGTGTGTGTGTGTGTGTGTGTGTGTGTGTGTGCGAGCGCTTGTGTGCGCGTACATGAGTATAATGACATTGCTAAATATAATACTCCTATGAAAGACTGTTAGCTACGTCTACAGTATCTACAATAAACAGTGTACCACCTGAATTTTTAAAAATCGACTCTCAAAGTGCCTAAAAGTAATATCTGTACACAGTACCGTACAAATACCAGTGTCAAGTCCCAGGCAAGTTCCGTCTCCAGTGGCGTGGTGGTGGTGGTGGTGGCGGTGGTGGTGGTGGTGATGGTGGTGGTGGTTCCTTACAGCTCTTTTATTCTCTATCAAGATTGCGAGTACTCTGAAAGTAAAAGTCCAAGTCAATATCCGATATGAATCGGTTAATGACTATTGATTACTTTTAGTTAGTTTTACTAACTCAGTGTCAAATGGCCACCCTTTACGGGATTATGGTGTCTGGCAATAGATAGATAGATAACTATCTAGATAAGCTTCTGGTAATTAGTTTAGTAGAATATATCATTACCATAGGTAATTATCTACTGTTCTGATGAGCCCAGTGAAATGGGACATACAGTTTTACAAGGCTACATAAGCTGTTTTATGTAACATAGTTAACATTCCTCTTACCAATAGTGAAAAAAGTTTTCTGGAAATGCATTGGCTTCCAAATAAGTTTGGAGGTATTATAATCCACTAAACTACTAACGAAATCAAGCTTAGTAACAAAACAGCTACTGTACTGCTAAAAATGAAGAGGGATCTGAGATTTAGGAGAGATGACCCTCGACATACCATCTGAACGACAAGAACGCGGCATCCACTAGTTTGTATGAGGGAGGGAGGGGGGGAGGAGGGGAGGGGAGGAAATGATTAACCTCCGCGGTCTTCTTGCCTCGTCAAAAATGAAAAAAAAAAAAAAAAAATCGTTTTTCGTACCTATAGATACTAATTACTGTTCACTGGTCATTCATATAATCTTCAACATTATGTTAGGCTATAGCTAAGAGCGTAAAAATAACTTAAGCCTTACGCCAGAATTCCCTGGGCTCTGCTGGTTGTTCAAGTACGTAAGTACACATAACCTACGCTCATCCCTATTTTGTTCTCTTGCATGTCAGTATGTTATCAGTTACATTACTATTTCCAATATACTATACCTTTAATGAAGAAATACTAGTGGAGATGCTCTCCAACACACTCCCATCTCGACAGTACGGCAGACACTGAAGATGTGACGTCATCAAACTTCGTCCGTTCCTCAGAGGCCTCACTACTGAAGAAAAATACACCCAACACCTAACCGGCACCTCAAGCAGGCGTTAACAGAGAACGTGAGCGTTAACAGAGAACGTGAGCTTTAATCGTAGTATATTGTAATATTACGTACGGGGATTTAGGTAATATTTGTTGCTCATACATTGTATTAATATCCCACATAAAAGAATGACTTCCTGATATGAATAAAGATTCATGTTCATCATTGTTTACTTGCGCTAACTGGGGTTTTCTTGACGCGTCCAGTAAGTACTTTGGTATTCATTGGTGGTGGAATATTCTAACCCTCTGTATCCATTCTCCCTGTCAGCGGTAACTAAAATATTTGTCGACTATCACTATAACATTGTGTTTCACTTATGTCAAGTCAGTTTATGCATTTAGCTGCGAATTAAGTGTTATGGAAAGAATGCAGAACTGTAGTCTTCTCTATTCTGCCACTGAGGTACCAGAAATAAGCTGCAAAAGGACAAAAATCTGGGCCAGGTTAAGGTGAAAGGATTACACTCGCGTGAGGAGGTGTAAGTACGAAAGGATAGTGAAGATATGGTAGGGTTATGGAGGTGGCGCGAGATGAGGATGAGGAAGACCTGCAGCACACAGCAAGGCAAAGGTAAGGTGAAACAGGTGTGGGTGGGCAGGTGTGGGAGGAGGCTGGAGAGAGGTGAGGCAGGAAGGGAGAGATAGGAACCGAGTGTAGTCAACCCCTACCGGAAACACCTTTGAATATATAGTTCTACTGCATAAAAGTCTGCCTTACCTTTCCGTCCCATTTTCTTCAGACACACACACACACACACACACACACACACACACACCTCTCTCTCTCTCTCTCTCTCTCTCTCTCTCTCTCTCTCTCTCTCTCTCTCTCTCTCTCTCTCTCTCTCTCTCACTAATAAACAGAAAAATAGCTCCCCTTCACACCAGATACCCAAGTTGTCTAGTCTTTTAGAGCAAAGTTAATAATATCAAAGATTATCATATGTTCTGCACAGTCGATCATTCATGGGAGGCAACTAGAAAGATGTCCATTCAACGTACGATACCAGCAAAGCGGATGCATCTTGTCCCGTATTCCCGCCGGGTCAGGAAGCTCCCTAACACCTTTTCCTAAGTTATTTTGTTTATTACGCCCTACTGTCCTACTGTGTTTTATGGAAATCATTCTGACATTGCCATACTCTGCATAAATAACGTACAAAAGGATATTAACCAGCCATAATAATAAAATAAATCGCTAAGGAAGAGGTTCTGGAGACTCTCCTTATCCAGCGAAAATACGGGCCCTTGCCTTCTCTTTTGACCATAAATAATGCAAAGTGTAGTTAGAACACCATAGGACTACTCAGGTTTTTGCCGTCATCACTATTAGCCGTGTTGTGGTGCTGGTGTGTGTGTGTGTGTGTGTGTGTGTGTGTGTTTCAGTGCCGGATAGCCATCAGTGTTGCTTATCTGTTATCCAATCGGCACTTCGATAAAGCTGGTGTAATGTTCTTTATGTCACAGGTAAGCGGATAGCAACTGACGCAGACTGATACAGAGTTTAGGTGGTGTTAGAGAGAGAGAGAGAGAGAGAGAGAGAGAGAGAGAGAGAGGGTGGGGGGGGGCGTGAGGAACATCAGTGGTCGCATTATTGTTACAAAAGTACCGGTATGGCACTGAACTCTTTTATTATTTACAGGTAGGTTGATGGCTAGACAGATAGAGAAAGAGAGATATAAAATCGTCTGTTGGTGGTCCAGTTATAATAAACGAAACGCTGTCTTACTGAGGACGGTATTCTGATAACATTTTAACACATACTTAAGGAATATGCAAGATTGTAATTAACTCACACTTGCCTGCATTACTACTCATACAGTAATCATTTGTTGCATTCACTACCCTCCCTCTTACATCATATATGCTACAATATTCTCCCATAATCTTTTCCAGTCAAGGATCTCCCACCCACATCCCTCTTCTGCCTTAGATGGATGTGTCACTGTGTGTGAGCAAGACATGCGAGGGACATGATCCTAGACTCAGATTCCTGCGATGCACACGTTGGCCACCAGCTGGCGTGGCGGCCGTAGACTAGTGCTCCCAAGTCCCAGCCTCAGGCTGACTGAATCTCAGGTCAGTGTGGACCGCCACTCTGAGCTGGGTGGTTGCGTGTTGGTGCCTCTTCCTCGCGCACCTGTGTGTGGACGAGACCGACAGCCGTGATGATTTAGCTTTTGATGTACTACAAAAACTGTGACTCTTCTGGATATGATACACCATAAACGAAGCACAAATAACACTTAATGAATACTTACAGAAAAGTTCTTCCCTTAAACTTTTACATTTAAAAACAATAACAGTTGACTCATAAAAACAGTTTTTGATATATATGATGTCAGATCGCGGGAGATGAACACTGCAGGGACAGGACTGATTAAA
>NC_137027.1:8030149-8182649 GCF_032717465.1 Coenobita brevimanus | reverse complement strand
GATGGTGATGATGATGAAGGTGATGGTGATGATGATGATGATGACAGTGGTGGTGATGGTGGTGTTGGTAGTGATGGTGATGATGATGAAGGTGATGGTGATGATGATGTTGATGATGACAGTGGTGGTGATGGTGGTGTTGGTAGTGATGGTGATGATGATGAAGGTGATGGTGGTGTTGGTAGTGATGGTGATGATGATGAAGGTGATGGTGATGATGATGTTGATGATGACAGTGGTGGTGATGGTGGTGTTGGTAGTGATGGTGATGATGATGAAGGTGATGGTGATGATGATGTTGATGATGACAGTGGTGGTGATGGTGGTGTTGGTAGTGATGGTGATGATGATGAAGGTGATGGTGATGGTGGTGTTGGTAGTGATGGTGATGATGATGAAGGTGATGGTGATGATGATGATGATGAAGGTGATGGTGATGATGATGTTGATGATGACAGTGGTGGTGATGGTGGTGTTGGTAGTGATGGTGATGATGATGAAGGTGATGGTGATGATGATGTTGATGATGACAGTGGTGGTGATGGTGGTGTTGGTGGTGATGGTGGTGTTGGTAGTGATGGTGATGATGATGAAGGTGATGGTGATGATGATGATGATGATGACAGTGGTGGTGATGGTGGTGTTGGTAGTGATGGTGATGATGATGAAGGTGATGGTGATGATGATGTTGATGATGACAGTGGTGGTGATGGTGGTGTTGGTAGTGATGGTGATGATGATGAAGGTGATGGTGATGATGATGTTGATGATGACAGTGGTGGTGATGGTGGTGTTGGTAGTGATGGTGATGATGATGAAGGTGATGGTGATGATGATGTTGATGATGACAGTGGTGGTGATGGTGGTGTTGGTAGTGATGGTGATGATGATGAAGGTGATGGTGATGATGATGATGATGATGACAGTGGTGGTGATGGTTGTGTTGGTAGTGATGGTGATGATGATGAAGGTGATGGTGATGATGATGTTGATGATGACAGTGGTGGTGATGGTGGTGTTGGTAGTGATGGTGTTGATGATGAAGGTGATGGTGATGATGATGTTGATGATGACAGTGGTGGTGATGGTGGTGTTGGTAGTGATGGTGATGATGATGAAGGTGATGGTGATGATGATGTTGATGATGACAGTGGTGGTGATGGTGGTGTTGGTAGTGATGGTGATGATGATGAAGGTGATGGTGATGATGATGATGACAGTGGTGGCGATGGTGTTGGTAGTGATGATGGTGATGGTGATGATGATGTTGATGATGACAGTGGTGGTGATGGTGGTGTTGGTAGTGATGGTGATGATGATGAAGGTGATGGTGATGATGATGTTGATGATGACAGTGGTGGTGATGGTGTTGGTAGTGATGGTGATGATGATGAAGGTGATGGTGATGATGATGTTGATGATGACAGTGGTGGTGATGGTGGTGTTGGTAATAATGGTGATGATGATGAAGGTGGTGGTGATGGTGGTGTGGTGATGATGATGATGATGATCGGTTCCATCTCAGTGTTCATGTCACCTGTTTTGCCTCTACCCCTTCACTACGAGGGTGTTCCTTTGTATTTTGTTCCTGCTGTTTCCAGACGATTTTTTTCCACGCAAACCATGAGTACCGCCTCCATCCTGACTGCTACTTTGACCTAATGCTGCGGCTAATGATGATGATGATGATAATGGTGATGATGATGATGATAACTTTAATGATGATGATGATAGTGGTAGTACGAGGACCTCTTAGTGGGATAGGGAGGTGCTGGGCGTGGCAGGGGGTGGCAGGTTGGTGGTAGGGGGGGGTAGTGGTTGGGGAGGGTTGGTGATAAGGGAGGGGTGATGGTAGGGAAGGGATGATGTTGGGAGGGGAGGGTTGGTGGTAGGGGAGGTGTGGTGGTAGGGAAGGGATAGTGATGGTAGAGGTGGTACGATGACAGGGTAAGTGTGGTGGTGGTAGGGGAGAGGTGGTGCTGGTGGTGAAAGGAGAGGGGTGGTGGTGCTGGTGGTGAAAGGAGAGGGGTGGTGGTGGTGGTGGTAGAGGAGTAGTTGGTACTGAGGTCGTGGCAGGATTGTAGAGGAAGAGTGGTGGTGGCAGGGTTGTATAGAAAGGATAGTGGTGGCAGGGTTATAAAGGAAGGGTAATTGTGGCAGGGCTGTAGAGGAAGGGTAGTGGTGGCAGGGCTGTAGAGGAAAGATGGCGGTGGCAGGGTTGTAGAGAAAGGGTGATGATTATAGTGGCTGTTACAGGGTGGTAGTGGAAGGAACGGTGGTGACGGTGACACGGTTGTTAGTGATTGGATTGTGGTGGTGGTGGTGGTGGTGGTGGTGATGACAGGAGTGTAGGAAGGATAATGGTTGCAAAAATTGAAGATGAACTCCTTCAGTACGACGACATCCCTAATTTTTTTTTTTATACTTGCTTCCATTAGACGATTTTCTTAAGCACACGATGGACTTCTACAACTAAAGGAGTTACGGAAAATGTCAGGTTAATGTCTTCAGCCCTAATACAACTTCAACTATTTTATTCTGATCCATCTCCAGGCAATGTTATTTAAGGTAGGATGTCTCTCAAGCAATGTATTGGTTAATTAAGGTTAAATAACTCTCCTCCAGTTTTGACATACTCTTCTAGGATGAATAGAATCGTCTAACAGTAACAGTTATATAGGAGAATAAAAAGAGCTCACCGGACTGAAGAGTTTGAAGAGATCTACAGTAATTTCACAGGTAACCTAAACTACGGAACTACGGAGACGGCAGGTGACAAGACTAATACTAAACCGCGGGAGGTGACTTGAGGGTAAACTTGTACATTGAGCCTGTCAGCCCGAGGACGTCATTATTTTATTCTTGCTACACCTAGGCGATTACATTCATATTTGGGGAGAGTGTTTGAGTGGATGAGGTCAGAAGCACTTGTAATTACCGCCGTCAGTACGATAATGTCTAGTTTTATCAGTACTGCTTCGCGACGATTATATTCCAGTTTAGGAGGTCCACTTTTTTTGTAGGAGTAAAATGGCAAAACTTGGAATACAGCAACGGTTGCATGGTAAAGCTCTGGATATAGAAGGCGTTGCATGACAATGTTTTCGGTATAGGAAGGACTGCATGACAGTTTTGAATATAGAAAGGGTTGCATGACAAAGCTTTGAGTGTAGAAGGAGTTGCATGACAGCTATGGGTATAAAGAAGGTTGCAGGGCAGTTTTGGCCTTAGTAACGGAGGGGTGAAGGAAACAAAAACAGACTCTTCCCTATCAAGTATAAGAGGGTCATTAAAAAAGACATTCAGTTTTTAATAATATCCGATCTTCACCCAAACTATGACATGCAACAGTCGAATTTACAATCCAGATCCCTATTTCATCTCAAAGTGCGAATACGCTGGGGGTAAACAAGGAGGGGGTGAGGTAAATGGTGAAGGTGGAGCATGGGACGGGGTGAGGCAGTAAGAATATGTGGCCTATGATGGGTGGGGGAGAAGAAGGGAGAGAAGAAAACGACCAGGAAAGGTGTGGCGTGGGCGAGAAGTGGCACTGCTATTATTCCCTCACACTTACTCCCCTGCTGAGATGTCGGTATTTTAAACCATACGAGATGATGACGTATTTTCTAGTTGATTCTTCATATCCAAAGACGATTTCATTCAGATCAGGAGACAGTTTTTTTTTTTTTTTTTTCTGGGGGGGTTAGATAGCCTTCATTAACTCCGTCACCACAAAAGGTCTTTCTTAAGTTGAATAAATTCCTCTTGGGATGCTGGGAATAAAACTGAAAAAATACGTCCTCAAACTAAAAGAGTTTACAGGAAGGCTTCACTGCCTCCATAACTGAGTACCGGTAGTGCGTAATGCAGACTTATGCATTTCACAGAGGTACTGAGCTTGTTTACAAGTAGCCTTTGTCTTTGGTTATGTATAATGAATGCTATCCCCATGATTCGAAATTAATGTCCTTTTCTGCCAGCAGATGAGAACGGCGAGGACGGATGACTACTATTCTGGCTAAGGACCAGGTGGCATCTTTTAACAAAATTGTCTCACCAAGCAGCTGTCACACGCCGTCCTAGGAACCTGAGTGACATCTCTTAGCTGCATAGTGTCACCACCCAGCCACAATACCCCGTCCTGGGCTGACGATGGACAAGGTGGCATCTCTCGAGCTGCAGTGTTTCTCTACCGACACTCCATCGTCACCACCACACACATCAGATAACTCTCCTACGAGGACGGTGGACAAGGTGGCATCTCTTAGCTGTGATGTTTCTCCACTGACACCACCATCACCGCCACACTAGCTAGGAAGACAGTGGACGATACAGCGTCTCCTCGAAGCAATGTGTCACCAATCAACTATCACAACGTTTTTCTTCACCCATCGATCTGCCAAACAGTTCAGTGTCAACTCTTCAGAGGCACTTAACCCTCTGGATAGCCTTTCTGTTGTTTTTTTTTATTACAAGACGACTTTGTTCATTCTAGGAGAGATTTTTTTTTTTTTTTGAACTGTGGATGTTAGATATGCTTTTAATTAAAACTAAAGCATTTTTCTAAGCCAAACTGAACTGTCTTGTTGCGGCAAAAACATAAAACAAATCAGGTCGTCGGGAGGAAAGAGTTAAGTTCCATCACTAACCCATTCACTACGATAATATCTTTTCTGATTCATGTTTGCTGCCACCAGAAATTTTTATCTAGCTTTAAAAAGACGTCCTTGGGATGAAGAGGCTAAAGTGTGATTGGTTAGATGCAGCCTTTATTAACCTTCTTCACTACTTGCTCTTTTAAAGCTGAATATAATCGTCTGGTATCGCAAGAACTACGTATATATGACGTAAGTAGACTGAAAGGGTTAATCTTGTGTATGTCGGCATGCATTCAGTAAATAATCATCAACACAAACATCACCACCACCACTACCACCACCACCACCACCACTACCACCACCACCACCACTACCACCACCACCACCACCACCACCACCATCATCATCATCATCATCATCATCATCATCACCCTAAGAAAAGGGTGAGGAAGGATCCAGGTACAAGGACAGGAAAAGTATCGAAATGGGAAAACTATCAGTAGGATGTTCAGTGAAATGGCCCACGCAATCACTCACACACCATTAGAGCTCCTCGAAGCCTCACATCTATAAGAGAGAGAGAGAGAGAGAGAGAGAGAGAGAGAGAGAGAGATGCGTGTTTGAAATTTGTCTCCCAGCGTTATATTGTGTACAGATAAAAATGTTCTCTCTCAATGTATTGTTCTCATCAAAATTTTCCCTTCAGCAAGAGGTCATTATCTGTTTTTCTAGGTATCCCCGGACACATTTATTTAGCACAGGGGACACTTTGCGAACTGCAGGAAAACAACCTTCTTTAACCTCATGTGTCCGGGTGACGTTCTTCTTACCTTATTCTTACCGCTTCCAGACGATTTTATTAAACTTTGTAAAGGCCTCTCGTATTGAAGAGGTTTATCAAGGCTATATCTAACCCTTCCAGTCTGTCTCAAAAGCCCTTTCTAAGCTGCATAAAATCGTCCTAAAAGGACAAAGAATAAAGTGAAAAAAAAGGCTCTCCGATAGCAAGGATTAAGCGCTTGGCTATTAGATATCGTTAATAAATAAAATTGTCTGGTGGTGGCAAGAGCAAAGTGGAGAATGCGTCCTCGGGCTGGAGGGGTTAATAAGAATAAACACAAAACCATCTGTGTGTGAAATTCCTCCGCCAGGCTTATTATGTCTCCTAAAAAATTATTGTCCTTAGTTTTCCTCAAAAGTTAATAAAAGAAAAAATACCACTTTCATTAACTCCTACGCTACATATGGATCTTTTCTTGAGATAAATAAAACTAACTGACAGGCAGAAAGAAAAAATGCTCTATAGTCAAATACATTATCACACTGAATGCGTTTAGTTACAATCAGTCCTAGAGGTTCTGATTTCATTTGTATTATTAAGTTACAAGTTGATCTGAAAGTCTATAGGAAAAGCAATGAAAACCATGTAGTTGAAGATACTAGGGGCTGAAAGAAAGCAAAATGATGGCAACAGCATCAAGAGGAAAATATCAGATAAACTACTCAGATAACTACTCTCACTCTTATCATCTCGAAAGTCGCTAAGAAAAGCATCAAAATCCTCCTCCCTCTCCCCCCTTTTTTTTTTTTTACCACCCAGCTTCTGAATTGCATCTCATAATACTTATAATTTCATTAAAAGGAATTGAATATGTCTACAAGATCTTTAGTAAAGCTCTGAAACTTTGTGTTGGGTAAATAAAATGTCATTCTGGGGGGATGCAATGGGTCTGCCAAAACTCTCTATTACAGAGAATAAGACATTTAATCAATTAATTTTTCGAAGACTGGAGCAGAGGCCTTTAAGAGGCTGTGCTACCAGACTCTTGAATGGCACTTCGCTTAGTTTCATTGTCTCTGTCTCGTAAATAAGTCGTGCTCCTTATCGCTAACTAATGTGATCTAGCAACATGACCGAAAAAAATACAAGTCATGAGATAGACAGAAAAAAATAACCCTTTTTTTCTTTTTTCGGTCGAGCATGGAGTACTATAACAAACAAGTAAAGGGGCAATTGCCAGTCTGTCTTACTAAGTTGGAAGTCCGACTATGGGTTTTCCTGCCTCTTGATCTCGTGCCGGTGACCTGGTGGCAGCTGCAAAAGGTAAGTAGTATTTCTTTTACTGTACTACATGTTCGTTAAGATTATAATACTTGCTATGTTATCATTGGATGTAATGGGCAACAGGTGAGGTGTGTATAGTGTAAAAGACCTAGACAAAGAGACAGACAGACAAACAGACAGACGCTGGACCAGGAGAGACGGCAGTATTGATGATCGGGGGAGGGGGAGAAACTGTTTCAGGGCCAGTATATAAAGTAATCCGACCTCGTGTATAAGAATGCGTGTTTATCTATACTTTCATCTTATTTCATATAGCTGCTCAGCACCTCACAGCCAAATCACAATGACTGTTACAATTAAACCATGAGACTACATAAAATGACTCGTGCTTAGAAAATATAATTATAACTTCTGCGGACACTATTTCACCGTAAAACTTGGCTAGGATCCTTTATAAAAATGACCCCTGTTGTTCACCAGTGGTTTCCGGGTTTATTCACCTAGCTCTGTTTTTCTTATATTTTGAGAGTTGTGTAGTAAGAGCAGGTTTTTAGATGTGTGATGGTTTTACTTTTCCTGCTCTTGATTATCGGGCGATAACTTGCGTCAGGACCTCTACAGGTAGGTTCATACCCCTGGTGTGGTATGGTGTGGTGTGTCAGGGTGATTTGGTGTGTTTTGGTGTGGTGTAGTGTGGTAAGGTATGGTTTGGTGTGGCTTCAGTAATGTTAAAATCTGTGGCAGTGATGCACCTGTTGTCCGAAAATAATTGGCATGAGGCAGTCGGGCAGAACTGCTCCTAGAGAAGCTCCAGCGCCTTAGAGTTACATAGGTGCAATGGATCTTGTGTTGATGCAATGACTTGTTAGCTAGACTTCCTCCGATCATGAAAAGGTTAATAGTAATCACAGTAACACGCTCAGGTTCAGTTATTCACCCTCAATTGACTAGTCGTATGTCCTCAACTGAAATAGAATACAAAACTTATCTTGATCATGAGAGGGTTAATGGTGACAGTGTAAACTCTCTGACTCCTATGACTTACCCTCAGCTAACTGAAGTAGTCTGCCAATAGCTGGTACAGAGTTGTAGAGTTGTCGCGTCCGTGGAAGGGTTAATGGTGACAGTATAGTCTTTCATGCTCATAAGTCTTATATTATAATGAACAATATATTCTGGCGTCAGGAGGAATGTGTAATACCAGAACTGTCCTTATCAAGAAAGTTAATTATTGAAATCTCAATAAAAAAAAAAAAATAAATAAATAAATAAATCATACCTACTCACGTTAACCTGTCAGGTAGGTTTCATCACGTATTTAACTTGCTTATTCCTGCCACCTCCAGAAGACTTTACCAGTTCCTGGCACGTCAGTATTTCTAGTACGTTATTTATTCAGGCTGGGAGCTAAGGGATCATTGTATGCAGCATGTGATAGGAGTGTAATGCTGTATGGTAGTGAGACCTGGACAGCAAAGGAAGAAGAAATTCGTAGGTTCAGACATTAATAAATGATAATGAGTTTATGGATGTGTAGTGTGTCCTTGAATGCGAAGCCGGGGGGTCAAGGATTACGACTGAAATGAGAGGCAGGATGGGTCTTTAATGCAATGGTGTTGTGATAAGGAGTGGTAGGTTGAGATGGCTTGGACATGCTGAGAGGGGAGTGAGTTTGGTGAAAAGTGTGAAGATCTTAGGTAGCGGTAAAAAAAAAAAAAAAAAAAAAAAACAACAACAACTGGGACGAGGTCATACATTGTGACCTCGGGAATAAGGGACTGAATAGGGATCCTTACGGAGATCGAAAAGGGTGGAGAGTCTCCATTAGGTGACTAAAGCCGACGGATGAAAGCATGTTGAGCCTTTATAAACGATACGATATAATACGATATGATAAGTCAATACAGTATGGCATAAATGACAGCTAATCACTAACTGGAAAAACTTTTCATTGTAGTGTAAAATTGGGGAAATTTGTTGGCAATTCTTCAGTACGAGAGATCATTCGGAGTTGTATAAATTGTCTGGATGAAGCAAACATAAATAATAACGGTCTCATGCAGAAAGGATTAACCTGGATTCTTCAGTGTCCGTGATTAATTTACATATCTGGCAGTTATATTATATTCCTGATTGTAACAGTTCAGCTCTATGCAAAGACAGTTGAGAACTAAAGAAATTAAAAAGGGGGGACGAGGGAGCTTTTCCGAAACCTCTACTCCACCTTTCCCCCTCCCAGTGGATGAAAGGAACGTCAGAAGAAATGCTACAGTAGTTATCGTTAAAACAGCCCTTTTCTTTGAAATATCGAGTTCAAAGAAAACGTTCAGGTATCATAATCTTGGCGTAACTAATATAAATGTATAGCTTCTTATAATGAAAATTAACGTAGAAAAAATATTATGGAAAGATATTGCTGGATGCCTCAAGGTTTCATGACTATACAGCAGGTCTGCTCAAGCGCCTTGTGCGGTAAAGAACTGAGAACAGAGTGAGTAATTAGAGTAATGACGATATTCTCCCATCTCCGTTCTCTCCAATCACACACACACACACACACACACACAATGAATGGAAGAACTACCGTTACAAATATGCGTTATTAAAATTAAGTTTATATGGCTGGTAGACCATTTATCATATTCCTGATTACAGCCGTTCGAGTCGGTATTAAGTAAATCAACAACTCAGGCAAGAATAAGAAAGGATAATCAGGTATCTTTACTACTCTCTCTCTCTCTCTCTCTCTCTCTAAGGATTCTTTATTTACCATTCAATACAAGCCCCCAAATTCTGAGGGACTTTGTCACTGCAGGAAAAGTAGGGAAGGGGACATGAAAGCAAAGGGAATGGTGCATGAGAGAAAAGGGAAGGGTACATGAGAGCAAAAGGAAGCGTGCATGAGAGCTAAAGGAACGGAACATGAAAGCAAAGGGAAGGTAACATGAGTGCAAAAGGAAGGGTGCATGAGAGCAAAGGGAAAGGGACATGCAGCTGTCACACACCGTCCTAGGAACCTGATTGACATCTCTTAGCTGGATAGTGTCACCAGAAAGCCGCCATATCCCGTCCAAAGCTGACCATGAATAAGTTGACTTTGCTTAGCTGCAATGTTTCTCCACCAACACTCCATCATCACCACCAGACGCTTCAGAAAACTCTCCTACGACAACGGTGGACAAGGTGGCACCTCTTAGTTGTGATATTTCTCCACTGACACCACCACCACCACCACACTCCCCAGGAATACAGTGGACAATATAGCGTCTCTTAGCAACAATGTCTCACCAGTCAACTATCACGCAGTGTTGGGATAATAACTGTCGACAAGGTGGGAAATATCAGCTTCAGTATGCCGTCGCATTGCCTTCTCACAACCACCATCACCAGTCTTTCTCCACCCACCGATATGTCAGACAGCCCAACGTCAACACTTCAGAGACACTTAACTCCTTGGATAGCCTTTCTGTTTTTCTTTTTTATTACCAGATATCCCTTTGCTGAACTTTTTCAGTGTTTCAGTAACACAGAGAGTAGGGCAGCATACTCTCCTATACAGTTTCCTCTATTAACACCAGACTACACGCACATTACACACCAAACTTCCTATTCAAAATTAAGAAGAAGGAAAAAAAAAAAGGCATCTCAACACCCATCCTCGGAGTTCCCGGGGGAGGGGACCATAAAACCCCCCACCATCTGCCCCTCTCCTGGTGACAGTCAAAAGAACCACAGTCTGACTCAATTCTTCATTTGTGCAACATTAATGGCCTTTCCTCTATATTTTTCTGTTGAACATCACCTCCCTTCCCCAAAACCTCACCTTCTCTTCCTCACTGGGACTCAGCTGTCTGAGGCGACTGATAGCAAACCATTCTCTGTATCCTTCTGCTTTCTCTATACTCACTTCAAAGCCAAAGGTGGCTGTTGTGTATGTGCGCAACAACATACCGTGCTCTCTTGTTCTTGAACTTGAATCTTATGAATTCTCTATTCTCTGGCTTCGGCTATCCTGTCATTCTCTAGCTTATTATATCTGTGATGTGTACTTACCCCCTACTTCTACTGACTATGAAAAACTCTTTGAGTACCCTACTTCTAAAATGGAAAACATCCTGTCAGATTCTCCTTTCTCTGAAATCTCAATTCTAGGTGATTTCAATGTTCACCATCACCTTTGGTTCTCCTCTCCATTCACTGATTCACCTGGTGATCAGGACTACACTTTTCTATCCTTAATGATCAAGAGCAGCTTGCACAGCACCCTACCCACATCCCTGACTGCCTTGGAGAGAGTTCCAACATACTTGACATTTTCCTTAAAACTAATCCATCTGTTTTCGCTGTCAATTTTTTATTTCAGTTGGGCTCCTCCAATCACAACCTTATCATCTTAACCTGTCCTATGGCTCCAGTATGACATGTGGAGTCTCCTAAGAAATGGCAGATGTGGCACTTTGGAACTGCTGGAATGGGATGCCCTGAGGCAGTGTATCTTTGATTTTCTCTGGAATAATTATTGCTTCCACGGGCAAGAGCCATCTGAGTGTCCCTCGCGCGTTATAGAAGTTATTCTCTTGGGCATGGAAGCATACATTCCTTTCTCTAATCCTATGACTAATGCAAAAAAAAAAAAAAAAAAAAAAAAAAAAAACTTGGTTGTATCAGGCCTGTTCAAATGCTGTCCACAACAAGGAAAAGGCCTACGAAAGCTACTGGAACCAGCCTGCCCCTGAATCTCATTTCTCCTATGTTTCTGCTCGGAATCGTGCAAAGTCTATTCTTTGCTAAAAATAATTTCATTCTCACTAAATGCTTTGAACTCTCCAACTAAACTTCTTCCTGCTCCTTCTGGCACTTTTCCAAATTCTTTCTAACAACTTTGCTACCTCTTTCCCTCCTCTTTTCTGCTGTGATGGCTCTGGAGCTGTTTCTTCTACTGATAAAACTCTCTGGGGAGGGGGGGAAAGAATACTTCCCCAGTATCCCTGCTTGTCGTAGGAGGCGACTAAAAGGGACCTTTTTGTCTCCCAGTTTTTCTGTATTAACTGCCCTTTTCTGCTCTTCTGTCCTACCTCTCTTCTTGATATTTCCGTGTTTTTTCCGGCCTTTATTTCCCCTCTACTTCTATAGTGCCATGTAGCCATGTTTTGGTATGGAGCTATCTATCTATCTATTGTCAGACGCCTCAATCCCGTTCGAGGTGGCCACAAACAAATCGCCTCCACATCGCCCTGTCCCCTGCCATTTCACTGCCCTGCTCCCAACTCACACCCCCTTCTCTCATATACCTCTCCACCCCATCCCTCCATCTCATCCTCGGCCTCCTCTTCCCTCTCCCCCCCTCCACCTCACTCACATACACTCTCTTTGTCAGTCTTTCACCCTCCATCCTCTCTACATTACCAAACCACCTCAGTGTATTCCTCATAACGCTTCCTATCACATCCACATCCACACCACAACGCTCCTTTATATCCTCATTTGTCAGCCTGTCTCTCCATGTGACTCCACAGGCTCCTCTTAAATAACTCATTTCCACTGCTCTCACTCTTGACTTGTGTCCTTCCAACAACGTCCAAGCTTCACTGCCATACGTTAGAGTTGGTATCACAATACTGTCATGTAGTAACTTTTTCACTTCCATGCTCACTTCCCTGTTTCTTATCACTGCTTTCAAGGAATGGCGCTAATTCTTCATTATTCTTTCCTTCCACTAATAAAGCAGAAGTCTTCGCTTTGACTTTCTCCGCCAATTCCTCCTTAGACGATTACAGTGCTGTTCCTCCATCACTTCATCCCTCTGACTTCCTCATAGCTGACATTAAAATTCTTCAGTTAATGTTGTTTTCTGCCATCACTGGCCTTAATACTAACGAGGCATATGGGTGTGATGGAGTCCCTCCTGTTGTCCTCAAGAACTGTGCTTCTGTGCTTAAACCCTGCCTAGGTAAACTCTTTCGCCTTTGTTAACTTGTATCTTTCTTTCTTGCTGGAAGTTTGCTCTCATTCAGCCAGTCCCAAAGAAGGGTGATCATTCCCAGCCCTCTAACTATCTTCCAGCTGCTTTAACATCCTGTATTTCTCAAGTTTTTAAATCCCTTCTTCAGAAAAAAACATTACAGCACTTTTCTGTCAATTCCTTCTTTCCATACGTCAATATGGGTTCCGTCAGGGATGCTCCACTGGTGATCTTGTCACCCTATTTTCAGACTCCTGGTCATCCTCCTTTCAGGACTTTGGCAAAAGCTTTACCGTTGCACCTGACATCTCAAAGGCTTTCAATCGAGTCAAGTGTAAGTCTTTATATTGCAAACTGCCCTCTTCTGGTTTCTTTCCTTTTATCCGTGCCTTATCTCTAGCTTCCTTTTTGGCCATTCTATAGCTGCTGTTGTAGACGGTTACCATTCTCCTCCTGGAGCTATCAATAATGGTGTTCCTCAGGGCTCTGTCCAATCACCAACTCTCTTCTTTCATCAAAGCCCTAAGTTGTACATCTAACCGTAGCCACTCATACGCTGATGACTCCACCCTTCACCATTCCATTTGCCTCGTGTAGTGTCCATCTCAGCAGTTACTTCAACAAATAAAGGTTGAGGCTATGGAACACCTAATGTCTGACTTGGCTCATTACTCTGAGGTAAAAGTAACCTTGTTGTTTAAAGCATTAAACACTCATTTCTTACATCTTTCAACCCATCAAAATCTTCCACAGGAATATCCTCTAATTTTTAAGAATATCCAATATACTTGGGGTTTCATTCACTCGGTACTTATCCTGGAAAGATCATGTTACCTCTTGTAAAATCTGCTTCCAAGAGATCAGGTGTGCTAAGCCGATTTCATGCCTTCTTTACCCCTGCACTGTTGTTGACTTTATACAGGGATCTTGTTCGCTCCTGTGTAGAGTACATGGCAAGGCTCCCCGTATACAGCCCTTCTCATCAGGGTGGAGGGGTGGAGTCGAAGACTTTTCGTCTCATTAACCCTCCTCTTATTGACTCCTTTTAGCTTCCGTCTCATCACCTCGCTTTGCATCTTTATCTCTTTTCTATCGCTACTTCAGTGGTCACTGTTCCCCAGAACTGTCGGCTTGCATCCTGCCACCACTATGGCGGGCACATAGCACCCATTTAACAATAAATTCTCATCCCTTTTCTTTCCAGCTCTCTAATGCAAGAGTTCATCGTTACTCTCAGCCATTCTTGTATGCAACAGGTTAACTATAACTGTCTTCTTCTGTATTTCCTACCACTTATGACCTACAGTGTTTCAAACGCAGTCTGTCCATGGATCTCGAAATGAACGGATCTTGAATTTGGCTCCCTGTTATCATGTTTTTTTACTCTTATTGGAGAGCAATCTTGCGGGCTTTTAGCCTTTGGTTCCTTCTTTTCATTAAAAAAAAATTAAGTCCAGAGTACAATACAGAAAAGCCTCCCATCAAAGTTCCAGTTGCTGCATATAAAGCTGAATTGCCTGTTTCCATCATTTAACAGAACCAGGTGTATGGAAAAGCTTTTAATATTTTGGCTTTTGCTGTTATTGTCTAGATCAGTGCTATTCAACCTGGGTGGACGGTCCACCTTAGGGTGGACGAAATTCAGTGTGGGGTGGACAGCTTTCTTTGGGTGGACAGAGGGTGGACCAGATCATTACCGTATATGGATAGAAGAAAAAAGAAGAAATTAATAAAATAATACAAGTGGAGAATTTACATATGTGAAGTCAAAGATAGCCTGTATGTTGATTTTTCTGTGGCTCACGAGCACTTAATCCAGCTTTATCTCGAAATGCATACACTATACAATGAAATTTATACAAGATTTAACCTCTCTGTCTTTCCCTTCAGATTTATCACAAAGTGTGAACATGAAATATATATTTGTATATTGTTTTTACTTCCCTACGTATTTGTACATTCAAGAATCTAAAAAAGTAAATATATAAGGGTAGGATCATGGGATTATACAGTTAACCGATTGGGGTGGACAGCTTTTAGCAATTCAACACTAGGGGTGGACGACGCCAAAAAAGGTTGAAGAGCACTGGTCTAGATGATAGTTAAAGTGTTCTCTCTCTCTCTCTCTCTCTCTCTCTCTGTTGTTCCAGAGCAGACACCATTTGCATATCGGGAAGTGCTAGTCCATAGGAGAGAGAGAGAGAGAGAGAGAGAGAGAGAGAGAGAGAGAGAGAGAGAATAGTAGCAGTAGTAATAGTAGTAGTAGCAGCAGTAGCAGTAGTAGTACTACTAGTAGTAGTAGTAATAATAGTAGTAGTAGTAATGGTAGTAGTAGTAATAAGAGTTTACTGGTAGTGTGACAGTACGCAGTGTGTAGGAGTGATGGTATAAGAATGAGGTGACAATATGAGGGTGTGGGTGGGGAGGCAGTGTGAGGGCTGGGTGGCAGTGTGAGTGTGAGGGTGGGGAGGCAGTGTGAGGGTGGGGAGGCAGTGTGAGGGTGGGGAGGCAGTATGAGGGTGGGGTGGCAGTGTGAAGATGGGGTGGCAGTGTGAGAGTGGGGCAAGGTGAGAGTGTGACGATGGGAAAATGGGTCAGTATGATGATGATGATGGTAATGGTGGTGGTGGTGAAAAGTGCCAAAATTTTCCATGATCTTGATTCTTGCCAGTACAGATTCTCTCTCTCTCTCTCTCCAACACTCTTATCATCCCTTCCTCTCTTCACTCAAACTAAGAGGCTTTTGAGCTATTATGCAGATTTTGGGACGTGACTGAAAATTTTATACACTTAATTCAGGTAATATTCCTGGGAGCTGAAGGACATTTTTCATGGCGACGTTTTTCAATTATGCCCATGACTATCGCTGCGGGCCAGGCTTCGCTACCCATATTTCCCTCGTCCTTCCCGCCAAAAGAATGACACACAAGCCTAGGAGATGAAATACACTGTTTTCCACAATTCTTTTCTTTATCTCTGGAGGTTTTAAACTGCATAATCCCGGCAAAGTAAGTATTTTTTTTTTAATTTAGACTATTTACCATTCAACACAAGCTCCAACACTCTCGAAAACGTCACTAACGACCAAGCAACAATGAGAATGATAAAGGAGAGTGATATACATTAGCCCATACATAGCTAAAGGATGTGTAATAGGTCTTCTTGTCTGCATCTTTTTTCATTACACGTATTGCTGGTCTCTCCCAAAAAGGCATGATTCACAGATTAATAGTATTACTTCTTGAACTTCACTATTATGACGTCAATGCCTTTTTTCTTGCTACCTGCAGACAAATTAAGGCAATATAGATTAGCGGGATACCTTAGGAAATAAAGCAATTGATACATCCTTTATTAACTCACTATTATTTCTTCATAAACTGAATATAATCCTTTGGTAGCAGCAAGAGTAAAATAAAAATGATGTACCCGGGCCGAAGTAATTGACGTTATTTTGTTTTCCCAGTAATATCTGCGCAGAGATGTACGGAATTAATCACTGTAATATTCCTTTCGCAGTCAAGATGGGTTGTCGCAGGAAGAACGTGACACGGATAATTCTCTATCCTTGTCATTCCTTTGTATAATTCAGTTATGACACTGACTGTAAATTTGTGAAACAACGTCTATCTATCTGTCAGTCTATCTGTCTGTTGCCAGGCGCCTTAATGACGTAAGGGGTGCCCACAAATGAGTCTCTTTGACACCCTGTCCTCTTTCATCTGGCTGTACTTTCCGCATCCCACACATTCTTTCTCATATACCTCCACCCCATTCCTCCATCACATCTTCTATCTTCTTTTCTCCTCCTTCCCCTCTCTAACTCGCTCAAATATTACTCTCCCAGTCAGTCTTTCATTCCCCCATCCTTTCCACATCCACATCAACATCACAACGTCCCTTCAGTTTCTTATTTGTGTGTGCGTCTGTCCACGCAACTCCACAGGTTTATCTCTGGTGCTTGAAAGGGTACAACAAGGAAGAAAGGTTGCTGGTTCCTTGAAAACAGTGATAAGAAACAGGGAAGCGAGCATGGAAGCGAAAAAGTTACTACAAGACAGTACTGTGATACCAACTCTAACGTATGGAAGTGAAGCTTGGACGTTGTTGGAAGGACACAAGTCAAGAGTGAGAGCAGTGGAAATGAGTTATTTAAAGCGTAGTTCGTAGTTTCAATGAAGTAAAAAAAAAAATATTGAAGACATTAGGTCTCGTGTCTTTGTGACCAGTCGAAATCCTCTCGTGACCCGTGATTCTAGAACCACCGCCTTAACCCACTGGACCACCAAGCGTCAGTTTGATTATATGGTTACCACCCAACGTAGTAAATGGTTCCCTGAGCTACAAGAAACAATTTCTCTTCACTTAGTGTTGTCATCCCGTTCACCAGCAGTCTTCCCTGAGCTGAATAAAACACTCTGGTGGTAGCATGGATTAAGTTAGCAATGGAGATATCCAATACACTTTCCACATTAACTTGGCCCAGATCTGTCTTCTGGAGCTTATCTCTAGTTCAGTATCAAGTACAATAGTCCAGCTGTACTTTGTCTTTCCACAGCAGTTGTTCGTGACCTGCATAATATTCTGTTAATCTATTGTTAAAACTGCAGAAAGACTGCAATTTCATGCCAAGTTAAAGTGGTGTGTTTATATATATATATATATATATATATATATATATATATATATATATATATATATATATATATATATATATATTATTAGTAGATTTATATTACTTCGAAGTTTGTGGTGAATTTTTAACATTAATAGGATTACAATTCTAGGATCGGATTAAACAGTTCTTGTATTTTTCCTGAGATTTACTGAAGATTGTATTGGTGTGGATATGATTGAAAGTGTTGAAATATGGAGATGGCTTGGCCATTTAGAAAGGATGGAGAATGTGACTATATAGGAGATGGGGGGAGGAGACAGTGAGATGGAGGGATGGAAAGGAGAGGGAGGGAGGCGGGTGAGAGTTGGAGGGAGGGCACCCATATGGGAGAGAAATGGGCTACATGGAGATATTGAAAACTTCTTACTGGTTTAAGTAGTCTGACAATATAGATATAGATAACCAATTTTTATTGTTAATCTATTTTCAAAGCGTTAAAAATTGATTGGTATGATTGAAATAGCTTACTCTGAACCATTTCACTCGACTTGGCCTAAAACTGACATCTCTGAATATTGAATGCCGAGCTGTAACATAGGAAATTGAGTATGGTGCTAATCACGAAGCGTCATGATACTGCTATAGCGCTAGTATTGTTCATTTCTGCCACTGAGTTATGTGAAATAAGATGGAAAAAAATTGAAATTTGGTGCAGGTTAAGGTGAAATAAAGTTAACTAATTATGATGGCATTAGGTGAACTTTGGTAATGAACTGTGACTCATAACTGACAGTTCCCAGATAACTGGCTGATAATTAACTTAACAGTGTGGCCGATAATAGACATGACATTTACAAATTGAATTAGCTATGGCTTGTAATTGAAATAATTGACTTACTGATACTTCACTGGCTGAGGAATCACTGGCTTTGGCTATGGTTGCTTAACTGACCTGGATAATTGATTGTTAATTATGGCTGATTATCAACAGACGGACAATTGTGGTTAAAAATTACTGATACAGCTGGCTGATAATTGACCAACTTCGATATTTAACTGAGAATTCATAATAACTGAAAATTAGATAAGTGACTGAAAATAATAATGAACCTGAACTTAATTCAGACATTGAATCTCTTACCGTGACATCTGCGAAAACATTGATAATTAACTCTAGATAATTTTAACTTATGACTTGAATGATTAGTTGTGACCTTGATAACTGATATAGCTGAATTTGAATTAACTGATATGTGCCTCGAGTTAATTGCTTTTGAATAAGCTGACTTTGACGGGACTTAAATAAGACTTTGAAGGGAGATACTTGTTACGCTGAAGAGAATTAGCGGAATTGTCACTTATATGTGACAAGGGAGTTGACTGTGACTTTGAAGGAAATTAGCTGAGACATTAATATACTGATTGATTAATCGACTTACCTGACTTCGATTAACTAGTTAGCTGAATCAGAGGAAATAACTTCATTTTGAACCGAACTAAATGACTTTGAAGTAACTAACCTTGACTGATTGATGGAATTAAGACTTTAGAGGATTTAATTACAGCGTTTAGAGAAGTCTGTTAATTAACTGAGAAACTTACTCTTAACTAACCATGACTTTGCTTTAATTAATTCTGATGGCATTAGTCACGTTATTGGTGGTGAAGGTTTTTTTGGGTTGAGATGATTGTGATTAAATTGCATTTAGGTTTAAATTCGTTTAGGCTGAGGTTGCTTAGCAAGCCTGACTGCTGCTTCGTGCCCACCTGTGTGCAACGCCTACCTACCTTCTCTCTGTTGTCTGCACGCCTTATCGCTGACTGCCCGCCTGCCCAACTGACTGCCTCTGGAGTGCCTGCCTGCCTGCCTGCTTGCTTGCCCGCCTGACTGCCTCTGGAGTGCTTGCCTGCCTGCCTGCTTGCCCGCCTGACTGCCTCTGGAGTGCCTGCCTGCTTGCCCACCTGACTGCCTGCTTGCCCACCTGACTGCCTCTGGAGTGCCTGCCTGCCCACCTGCTTGCCCACCTGACCCGCTTGAGTGCCTGCCTGCCTGCCTGCCTGCATGCTTGCCCACCTGACTGCCTCTACTCAGCTAGCCTGTTTGCTTTCCCGTCCACCTGCCTACTCTTCACCCATTCTGCCTGCCTGCCCGCCCGCCTACACAACAAGAGCCATGCAATGCTTTTGTAAATAAAACTTCATTCCAATACTGTTCTTTCTTATCGATGGTCTAGTGGCATGTCCATGGTGGGGTATGAAGGGAAGGAACATAGTCAAATGAACTGTATGAAAGAGCAAGAGGGATCGTTGCTGAATAGGGACAAAATACAGGATATACCAGGAGATTTAAAGACTAGAGAAATAAATGGCAAATACAAAAGACAAAATATATAAAACTAGCATATACGGAAAGGCAAGGGGAGGAATAAATTTCGTTGCGGGATTTTGGATTTCGTAGCGGGATTTTGGATTTCGTAGCGGGATTTTGGATTTCGTAGAGGGATTTTGGATTTCATAGAGGGATTTTGGATTTCGTGGCGGGATTTTGGGTTTCGTAAAAGGATATGGGGTTTTCGTAGCAGGATATAGTTTTCGTAAATGGATATGGGCGCTTCGTAGAGGGATGTGGATGATTCGTGGAGGGATCTGATATTTTCGTACCTGCATCTGTTTGAGCAATGGTTTCGCAGAGGGATATGAATTTCGTAGCGGGATTTGGGCGTTTCGTTGAGGGATCTGGCAGTTTCGTAGAGGGATATGGAATTTGATCTGAAAATTTTATCGGGGATCTGAATATTTTGTAGGGGATGTGAATATTTATTTCGCATGGGATGTGAATATTTATTTCGCATGGGATGTGAATATTTATTTAGCATGGGATGTGAATATTTATTTCGCATGGGATGTGAATATTTATTTCACATGGGATGTGAATATTTATTTCACATGGGATGTGAATTATTTCGCATGGGATCTGAAATGTTAGGATCCCATAGGAAATAAATTTCATATGGGCTCTGGATACTAACATCGTATGACGATCTGAATAATTATTTCGCATGGCGATCTGAATATTTAAAATTCGGAGGGGGCTCTCAATATTTTGTAAGGGATAATGGATTTCGTAGATCAATCTGTGGGGTTTGGGAGATCGTGAAGGGGTCTGCGTACTTTATAGATAGTATTTGTGGTTTACTGCATTTCGTAGGGAGTTACTGAGCTACGTAGAGGGTTACTACTGTTAATGTAGACGGCTACTGTATTATGTAGAGGGTATTGGACTACGTAGACTACTGTAGTATCTCCTTGAGGGACTTTTTTTTTTTTTCGTAGTGCACCGTAAAGTTTCTGTAGTTTCGTTAAGTGGTCTACGCATTTCGTTAGGGAATCTGGATATTAAGCTATTATTTATTTATTATTATTATTATTTTTTTGGCGGCATGGGGGCTTCGTACGGGGATTCAGGTACTGCGTAAAGCTCTGGATACTTTTCGTGGATTTTTGGATGCTTCATAAGGGGATTCTGGTATTACGTAACGAGTACCAGGGGCTTTCGTGGAGGTTTGGGGGGTTTGTATGAGGGTCTGGGTATTGTGTAGAGTGTTGCTGGGTATTTCTTTAGACTGTTTTGTTAATGGTCTGTGTTTTTCGTGAAGGATTGTTTCAGTGTGAGTTGAAAAAGATAAATATTCGTAAATGACATAATTATCGACTATTGTCCTATTTGATAAAGCATTTCTCATTGTTCTTGCTACACTAGATGATTTTCTTAAGCTTCGGTTGGACTTTTAAGAGCTGGCATTGTTACTTATAGCCATTTTTTAACCCTTGCATATCGAGGTGTCTCAAGCTCATAAAAAACTCAGCATTAAAAATGAATATATAAATGAAAGGCCAAGTTAATGTAAAAAGAGCATGCACACACAACCGCATTCTCTCACAACCTTACAAGAAACTAAAAATACTCATCTCATACAACAAAATGAAGCAGATGTTGCCTGATGTCACAAGATGGCAGGTGATGTCACTTGTTGGCGGCTTGTGTCACAAATTCTGAAAAAAAAAAAAGTGGAAGAGAAAAAGTATTAAATATTAAGGATCACACAGACAGGACGTGTGTGTGTGTGTGTGTGTGTGTGTGTGTGTGTGTGTGTGTGTGTGTGTGTGTGTGTGTGTGTGTGTGTGTGTGTGTGTGTGTGTGTGTGTGTGTGTGTGTGTGTGTGTGTGTGTGTGTGTGTGTGCGTGCGCGTGTGTGTGCGCGTGTGTGTGCGCGTGTGTGTGCGCGTGTGTGTGCGCGTGTGTGTGCGCGTGTGTGTGCGCGTGCGTGCGTGCGTGCGTGTGTGTGTGTCCATTTCACTTAACTGGCAACTTTCTAATACCAAAGGAGAGAGAGAGAGAGAGAGAAAAAAAAGAATTTTCTGTACCTGCTTCTACGTCGCCTCCACCGCCGTCGCCTCCATCTTCACCATCGTCACCACCACCATCGCCGCCGCCACGGCCTCCTCCACCTGTTTCTTCTCTCTTCTCTTCTCTCTCCTTTCTTCTCTCTTCTTTCTTTTCTCTTCTTAATCCTCTTCCTCCTTCTCCTCGTCTGCTCCTGAAAAAAAAAAAAATGAATAAATGAATAAATAAGATACGAATGAAAAATTGAATTACACAAGGAACAGAAAACAGAATACTAAAATAAGTGAATATTCCCTATCTGTCTGTCTGTCTGTCTGTCTGTATCAATCAATCTATGTCTGCGTCTGTTTGTACCCAGACGCCTTAATCCTGAAGAGGCGGTAAAAAATAAACCTCCGTATCTCCCTTTCTTCCTCCATCAAGCTGCTCTCCCTCCAACTCATACTAATATACAGTAGCTCTCCATCCCATCCCTCCATCTCATCTTTGGTCCTCCCAGTCCCGTCTCCCCTGCTACCTCAGTCACTCACACTCTCCTAGTCAGTCTCTTATTCTCCCGTCTCTCCACATGGTCAAATCGTCTCAAGATACTGCTAATGCTTTCCTTCACATCCACATTAGCACCACATGTCTCCTTCACTTCCTTCTCCTGTGTCTGCATCTAACTCCACATGCTCCTTTCAGTATTATACATGAAGCAGCAAATGAAAATTTTAAATAATTTGTGTGTGTGTGTGTGTGTGTGTGTAGCACTTTTTAATTGTTAAACATATATAGAAAGAAACTGTGACTTACCCTGAAGGAGCATTTATTGTAGATTCAATCCTGAGCCTCCACAACTTACAAAAATGAAATACGAGGTTGTAAGTCGTAATCTCCTTGAGGGGTGAAGACGTGGGAGATCCAGGCCATCTATATAACATCCACTTCAACGCCCTAAAGCTGCCATCTCAATTTCAATGCTGGGCTGCAACAGGAGATTAACACTAGAATGTGGCACTAGTCGTGTTGTAATATGGAAGAGAAGTAGAACCGTAGTATCATTTTATTTAGCTAAATGAAATATGTTGCAAAAGGACGGCGATATTTACTAAGTTAACGTTAAAGAGCTGTAACAAACACCATCCTAAGTTTGTGGTGGTGATTCTTGTCCTGGTGTTCTGTTGAAGTATATATCAAGCATCCTAACTAATTTAAAGGAAAAAGAAGTATTTTGCCACTGTAATATTCAACCAACTGTGACTGTGAAGTGTTTGGTTGGTGTTTAAGTGAAAAATATTCATGCAAGCAATGTAATGGAAAACTCAAGATTAGTAGAATTTATATACATATGGGATACATTGGGCAAAAGTGCAGATGCCTAGTGTAGATACCTCGTGCATGATGTTACAGTTTGTGAATGACTGAATGCATGGCCTGTGGAAAGCTGCAGATCTTACAGGGAAGCTGCAGGTCTTCTGGGTAAGCTGCAGGTCTTCTAAGCAAACTCCAGATCTAGTGAGGAGAGAGGATAATGATGACGATGATGATGATGATGATGATGATGATGATGATGAAAACTATGATGGTGATGCACGTCCAGAGTGAGGCCGAGGGTGACATGTTCATTTGTAGAAAATGCAGCAGTGATAAGAATAATTCGAAGAGGTGAGCTGAGATGATTAGTGTGATGATTAAAGTGTGGTGATGATGGTAATGCTGAGTGTGATGATAGTGTGATGATGCTGAGATGTTGCATTGATGATGATGATAGTGTGATGTGACAGTGCTGCTGACAATGTGATGTTGATAGTGCTGTAAATGGAAAACTCAAGATTAGTAGAATTTATATACATATGTGATGATCCAGTGATGTTAATAGTGTGATGTAAATGTGATGTGTTGATAGTAATGTGTATCAAGTGAGACGTTCATCTGTTAAAACTGCACCAGTGATGTAAAGACACTGATGTGATGTGATGTGGATGGAGAGACTGAGGGGATGTGGCAGTGCTTGGTGTGGCAGTGTGTGGTAAGGTAGCGTGATGTGGCAGTGAGTGATAATGTAGTGTGTGGTGTGGCACTGTGATGTTGCCACTTGTCATGTTGCAGTGATTGATGTGGCAGTGTGTGATGTGGCAGTGTGTGGTGTGGCAGTGTATGGTGTGGCAGTGTGTGGTGTGGTAACGTGTGATGTGGCAGTATGTGGTGTGACAATGAGTGGAAGGTAGCAGAGAAGTGAAAAATAAAAAAATGGGAGAACGCTAGAGAAGACAAGAGAAAGTGATCAGATCTCTTCGCACAGACTTTCTCCTCCAATTCCACCTTAGACGATTCCGGTGTTGTTCCTCCATCACTTCTCCCTTCTGACTTCCTCATGGCTGACTTTAAGATTTCTTCAGTTGACGTATTTTCTGCCATCACTGGCCTCAGTATTAACAAGGCATATGGGCCTGATGGGGTCCCTCCTGTTGTTCTCAAGAACTGTGCTTATGTGCTTACACCCTGCCTAGGCAAACTCTTTCGCCTTTGTCTGTCAACTTGTACCTTTCCTTCTTGCTGGAAATTTGCTCTCATTCAGCCAGTCCCCAAAAAGGGTGACCACTCCCAACCCTCCAACTATCGTCCAATTGCTTTAACGTCCTGTATTTCAAAAGTTTTCGAGTCAATTCTTAATAGAAAAATTTTAAGGCATCTTTCCTATCAAAACCTTCTTTCCGATCGTCAGTATGGGTTCCGTCAGGGACGCTCCACTGGCGATCTTCTCACCTACCTTTCAGACTCCTGGTCATCCTCCTTTCGGGACTTTGGCGAAAGCTTTGCCATTGCACTTGACATCTCAAAGGCTTTCGATCGAGTCTGGCATAAATCTTTAATTTCCAAACTGCCCTCCTACGGTTTCTATCCTTCTATCTGTGCCTACATCGCTAGCTTTCTTTCTGGTCGTTCTATAGCCGCTGTTGTAAACGGCCATCGTTCTTCTCCTAGATCTATCAACAGTGGTGTTCCTCAGGGCTCTGTCCTATCACCAACTCTCTTCCTTTTATTCATCAATGGTCTTCTAAGCTGTACATCTAACCCTATCCACTCATACGCTGATGACTCCACCCTTCACCTTTCGGTTCCAGCAACGCCCATCTCAACAGTTACTTCAAGAAACAAGGGATGAGGCTATGGCACACCTAATGTCTGACTTGGCTCGTATCTCTGACTGGGGTAAAGATAATATGGTTGTCTTTAATGCATCTAAGACTCAGTTCTTACACCTATCAACCCGACAAAATCTTCCACAGGTATACCCATTAATGTTTAATAATATTCAGCTTAATCCTACATCATCCTTGAACATGCTTGGGGTTTCATTTACTCGGGACTTATCTTGGAAAGATCATATTACATCTCATGTAAAATCTGCTTCCAAGAGATTGGGTGTGCTAAGCCGACTCCGCTCTTTCTTTACCCCTGCACAATTGTTGACTCTATACAGGGGTTTTATCCGCCCCTGTGTGGAGTACAACTCTCATGTGTGGGGAGGCTCCCCACATACAGCTCTTCTCAATAGGGTGGAGTCAAAGGCTTTTCGTCTCATTAACTCTCCTCCTCTTACTGACTCCCTTCAACCTCTGTCTCTTCGCCGCACTGTTGCATCTTTATCTCTTTTCTATCGCTACTTTAATGGTCACTGCTCCTCTGAACTGTCTGCTTGCATTCCTCCACCTCTACGACGGGCGCGTAGCACCCGTCTGGCAGCAAACTCTCATCCCTTTTCTGTCCAACTCTCTAATGCAAGAGTTAACCGTTACTCCCAGTCTTTCATTTATGCAACAGGTCAGCTCTGGAACTGTCTCCCTCTATCTGTATTTCCTGCTGCCTATGATCTTCAGTCTTTCAAACGCAGTGTGTCCAGGCATCTCAAAATGATCGGATCTTGAATTTGGCTCTCTATTGAATTTTGTTTTTCTCTTGGAGGGAAGTGTTACTGCGGGCTCATGGCCTTTGGTTCCTTCTTCCTCGCATAAAAAAAAAAAAAAAGATGGATAGTAGTAGTAGTAGTAATAATGGTAGTAGTAGTAGTCGTGATAATAGTAGTAGTAGTAGTAGTAGTAGTAGTAGTAGCAGCAATAATAATAATAATAATAATAATAATAATAATAATAATAATAATAATAATAATAATAATAATAATAATAGTAAGTGAAAATAGTTCGATTCGGCCACGAAACCCATCCGTCCCTATATCGTCCTGGTTAGTGTGTTTGATTATGCCAGGTTAGATTAGATTATGTTAGGTAAGATTTAGTTAGGTTAGATTAGATTAGGTTAGATTATGTTAGGTAAGATTTACTTAGGTTAGATTAGATTAGGTTAGTAGGGATAAAACGACTGGGGACGGATTAATCTTGTGGCCGGATCAACAAGAAAGCTAAGTGGTTGAGGAATGGCTGGGAGAAGAAGAGAGCAAGAAGAGAGGCGAGATAAGAGGAGAGAAGAGAGGGAAGAAGAAGCGAGAAGGAAGGCAAGGAAAGGAAGAGATCAGTGATATATAGGTGTGTGAGGTACTTAATGAGGTGAACATGGACAAAGCACCAGAGATTGATAGAGCGTGTGGTGAAATGTTGAAATATAAACCTGATTGAATGGATGTGGAAAACGTGTAGACTGGCCTGAGACTGACTGACTAGAAGAGTATATGTGAATGAGGTGGATTGGAGGCAAGGGGAAAAGGGAGACCGAGGATGAGATGGAGGGAAGTTGTGGAGAGACATAAGAGACTGGGATTGAAGAGACGAGTCTGATGGCAAAAACAGGGTAACATGGAGGCGAATTATTTGTGGCCACCCCTTAAAGTATTAAGGCGTCTAACTACAGGCAGACAGACAGATGAATGGATGGATACAGACAGACTGATAGATATGTACATAGACAGGCAGGCCTGGAAGAATGGTACTAGATAACTGGAAGTCTGATAGAATAGTTCCTTTGTTTTTTTAGGAAAGGGGAAAGAGAAGTGTGTGGTAATCATAGGGGTACTTGTCTTCTTAGTGTGGTAATGTATGGTAGGATAGTTGCAGAGAGAGAACCGAGAGATTGTTAGGAGAGGAAGAGGAGGGGTTTTAGGGAAGGGAGAGGATGTGTAGACTAGATATTCTGCTTATCGTTAACAGAAATGTATCTAGAAGAGAATTTGTATGCTATCTTTATAGAACTAGAAAAAGGCACATGGGAGTAGACAAACAGGGAATGTCTGATGTGCTAAGAATATATGGAATAAGTGTACAACTTTTGACTGCTGTTTAGAATGCATTATAGAAATGCATTTATAGTATTAGTAGTAGCAGTCGTATAGTAACAGTAGTAGTAGTAGTCGTAGCAATTGTGTGCTGTCTTCATGGAGTAGACAGACAAGGAATGTGTAAGGTGCTGAGAAATTACGGAATAGATGGAAAACCCTTGAATGCAGTAGAGTAAGTATGAAGGTGCATAGGCTTCTGAAATGGAACAGGGATGTGTCATGTTGCATGACAAAAGACTGGACTCCTTTGAAGGAACATAATGAAAAGTGAGAGGGGAGGAAGTGAGTTGAGATGATAGCATGTGAACTTAAGTGGAGAAAGACAAATGAAGGTTGGGAGAATTGTGATACGGATGTGGATATGTTGGAAAGTGTTACAAGTACCCTGAAATGGTCTGATCATATGGACAGAATGGTGGATGAGAGACTGACCAAGAGACTATGTGTATGAAGTGGAGGGAGAGACTGAGGATGAGCTGGAAGGATGAGGTGGAGGTACATGAGAGAAGTATGAGGTGGAGGGGCAGGATGGCGAGAGGGAGATGAATGAAAATGTTCGGTGGATGGAGAGACTGAGAATGGGCTGGAAGGATGAGGTGGAGGTACACGAGAGAAGTATGAGATGGAGAAATGGGGTGGAGATAGAGAGACAGAGAGATGAATGGAGGTGTGAGCTGGAGGAGGTCGGCTTGATGACGGAGGGCAGGCCGACGTGGATGCAACTTGTTCTTGGCCACGTCCTCTGGGATTAAGGCGTCTGGCTATATATGGTTTGATGTCTTGTGGTGATGGGAATGAGTCACTGTGGCATCATCTGTGAAATAATAATAATTAATAAAAATAATAATAATCCATAACCAACAACAACAATAATTAAAACAACAACACACAACTACAACTTCTATTTGCAGACAATTTTTCTGCTTAGAGGAGAGGGCAGATAGTGAAAAGATTAACGCAAGCTATATCTCACCCCTCCAGTTTCAAGAATCTCCCTTTAGCTGCATAAATCCGTCTGGTGATAACGAGAATGATGTAAAATAGCGTCTTGGGTATTGACTGGGTTGTTAATGTCTTTGTTTTATTTTGGCTGCCTTCAGACGATTTTTTATTCAACATGGAAGAAACTTTTCGAACTCAGAGGGTTAGATATAGCTGAAATTGGGGGATTAGATTAAGGCTGACAATCACGAAACCACAAAACATAGTAAAAAAAAAAAACTTTCATAAATAATATTACATAAAATAGCACAGAGTACAGTAAGTAATAGTGTTGGGAAAATCATGTATGAGGGTGGATGCTTACATGTCTGCTTGCTGCCACCAAAGGATTTTATTCAGCTTAAGAAAGGGAACTTATGAATGCACTCTCTGGTCTGTCATAAATGACTACGGTAAACAATTACTACGGTAACCAAAGCCCCAACTCAGTGGGTCTTAAAAATTTCGTTCATATACTATGAAAGCCACCACAGTTATTACTATGCCGTCCCTCTCCAACACTAGCCGGCATAACCCACACATATACCTTAACTAAAGAACAGCTATTTTTAACTAAATTACATCCGAGCACAAAGTGTCAAAAAGTACCACAAATACGAGTAAAATAAGCGTAATAACAATAGAAATAATAAAAACAGAAATAATTTCACCCCCGCTCTCCACCAGCGTGTCTTCCCTCTCTCACTTAGGTCGGGCAAATGAGAGGTTCGAGTGGGTTCAGGGGTTCAGAGGATTCGAACCAGGAAGATGAACCTTGCCTCGGACGGTTCGAAAACCATGCATTAACTCATTCACAGTGATGCCTTCTTTCTCTAGTATAATTGTGCTATATTTAGATGAATTTACACATACTGGGAGTAATACTTCGAACAGGGGGTTTAGATACAGCCCTTACTAACCCCTCCAGAACGAGAAATCTTACCTAAGCTTCATAAAATCGTCTGGAAGCGAATGAGACGGATCAGCTTAGGGGGTACACAGGATTCGAAGTTGGAGGATGAACTTTCCTTTGGAGGATTCGAAGATATGACACCTACTCTTATTCCATGATTCATGCTATCTATAGAAGATTTTTATTTATATCAGGAGAGATATTTCGAACTGGAGGGGTCAAATATAGCCTACATCAACCAGTACGGTACGAGGGGCCTTCACATGATTGAATAAAAGCGTCTGGATTGTGAATTCAGTGAGACAGAGTTCGAACAGCAGGTATCAACTTTCTCATGGTCACACCTCTTCTATTATTTTATTCCAGCTAACGCCAGACGATGTCATTCAATTTGAAGTCAGTCATAGGAGCCTGAGAACATAAAATTGTCATCATTAGCTCTCTCATGGGTGAGACAGCTTTAGTACTTTATTCCAGCTGACGACTGCGCTTCAAGGGACTCAGAGCATGAGGATGAACTTTGCGACGGAGAGTTTGAGCATCTGATATTAATTCGTTTGCAGTTATGCTTCCCCTCTCTAGAATATTTTTGCCATAGTCAGATGAATTTACACTGGTTAGGATATATATCTACCTGGAGAGGTTAGCTTATAACCTTCATGAACCCCTTCAGTACGAGCTGGAGGGTAAATTCAGTGATGGAGGTTTCGAATATTAAGTTTCCCAGTATATTCTTGGTAGGCTCGGGCGATTTTATGCATGTTATGAGAGAGGCATAGAGGGGACAGATACAATCATCATTAATCCCTCCAGCACGCAAAATCTTAACTAAATTACATAAAATCGTCTGGTTTCCTGTCTGGTTTCCTGTCAGTGACGTCATCATCTTCACATTCTCATTTAGTGACCAGGATGATAGAAAATGTGATGCTTGTGCTACTAGCCTAACCTACACTAAGTAAATTTTTTAAATAATGATGAAATTGCATTAACAACGCAAGAGGATTATTAACTACTTCAGTCCTGTCACGTATTTTTTTATTTTATTATTGCCACCATTAGACGATTTGTTTGAACTTCAGGATAGGCGTCTTGAGGTGAGTGAATAAACTCTACATCCAACTCCTCCAGTACAAAGTCTCCAAAGCTTATAAGACAACCGTGTGGAGGCAGCAAGGAAGAAGCATGAAATATGTCATCGAATGATGGGGTTAAGGTAAGAAGGAATCGCTGAAAACGGGCTCACGAAATTTCTAAGGTCACAAGCATACCGGAAAATAATTCAAAACCTGATGAATGAACATGGGTACAGACCACCGGGGAAGTCATAAGTGAAGAACAAGAACGGTTAGTCATCCTGGGGGACTTAGAAGAGACAACAGACGGTGTTGATGCGGCTGATTAGCTTGCCAGTAATTACAGGGAAATTGCTCTGGTCTGGGTGCTCAGGGACCGCCAGGCTACTCTGATCTTTCGCCCTTGAAGATAATGACGCCTGATTAGATTACACGGCCATTTAGGTAATTCTCAGGTCCGTATTCTCGTCGGGTAAGGAGTTTCCCTAACACCTATTCCTTAGTGAATCATTTTTGGATATGGTTGGTTAATAACTTTTTGTACGTTGTTTATTCAGAGTATGGTGACATTGCAGAGATTTATGTAACACACAAGAGGACAGGAAGGTGTAAGAAACAAAATAAACCGCTTTGAAAGAGGTGTTAGGGAGCTTCCTCAATCAAAGAGAATAAGAGCCTCAAAATGGCATTACACACATGACGCTGCAGTAATTTTTTTAATCCCTTCAGTCCCATAACGTATTTTCTTACTTATTCTTGATCCAACCAGACGATTTTCTTTAACTTGAGGCCTTTTCGAACTCGGGAAGTAAGACACAGCCTCCATTAACCCCTTCAGTACTGTGGCGATCTCCTAAGCTGAGTAGTATAGCCTGGAGTTAGCAAGAATAGTAAAAAAGTACGTCATTTGATTCAAGTGGTGAAAATGCTGGGAACTGCTTCACATAGTCTGCACGGTTGCCCATTTTAGGTAATTCAGTTTACCTCATTCCGTCCTCCCTCCGGCATCGTTGGTTCGATCGCAACACTATTGGTACCTCTGGCAACGTCTGGTACAATCGTTAACCAGTATTATTAAAAAAAAGAAATCTTTCCCGAACTTCAAAAAGCAACCATTCTTCTCGTGCTCTTACATTACTTACTTCATACTGATATCAGTTCCATAAATAATTTTTCTTTTTCACGTAACATGACATCACAACCGAGAGAGAAGTGTTGGCAAACTTTCCAGCATGATGGTACTAAGGTGTGACAGACGAATTCAGGTTGCATTGCTTTGCTGCCACTCCCTGGTGTTGAATGACCATGAATGTCGAGAGCAAATCTGAGTAATCAGTCATGTGTCAACCCCTCTGCCACGCTACTGACTGCTCAGAAGGCACTAACTCTATCGACAGGAGGGTATGCTGGTCCAATGGAGAAAAGAATGAACTGCTCTTATATCCTTTTCACTTTAACTTGGCCCAGATTTTCGTCCTTTGGCAGCTTATTTCACGTGGCTCAGTCGCAGACTAAGATAATACCATGGCTCCACCCTTCCCTTAACATTTCTTCGTAACCAGCACCAGATTCTTGTAATGATCTCTTAGGACAACTCAGCATTCGAGACAGAGAGATGGGAAATTCAGGCCAGCTTAGTGTAAGAAGAGTATAGTGTGGATGCAGTTCCAAACCCCAGCTGTTTCATGATCACGGGTTTCACTGCTCTTAAATTTTATATATATATATATATATATATATATATATATATATATATATATATATATATATATATATATATATATAAAGCACAACAAAAACACTCCTTCTTTTTACCTATGTCTGATTCTGGGCATATACTGTACTTGATAGTCCGTTCCCTGAGACCCAGTTGTCTTTCTACGTGTCACACACCGTCACAAATCAGTACTTCGGCACTAATACCCAAAGTCCATAATGAATACAAGCCGAGGCTGACTCCTTCAGGGCTGAGGATGAGGTGGTACAAAATCTCCTAAACCAGCATGAATACGTCCCTATAACGACACCAAAATAACTGGAACAAATCAGGGAGACACTATAACAATTACTGTTTGACTTGGAGGCACTGTGTATCAACCCCTAGGCGATAGTTGGAGCGAGGGACCCAAATTAGTGGACCGTGGCAGCTAAAGGGATTAAAGAGTGGACGGAAATAATTCTAGTGAACAAACAAAGCAAAAACAAGAGAGAGAGAGAGAGAGAGAGAGAGAGAGAGAGAGTTTCATATCTTCATTTCTCAGTGTGTAAATCGTTTCCTTTTACTAACCTCGTTTTGTACTTGTTTCAGTTTTTTAGCATCTTCATTTTTCCTGTGTGTGCGTGCGTGCGTGTGTGTGTGTGTGTGTGTGTGTGTGTGTGTGTGTGTGTGTGTGTGTACTTCACTCCAGTCCTTTCATGGTTATTTGTCTGTATTTTTATCTAGTGTGAGATTAAAGGAGTCCTGATTGATAAGAAGAAAGCGTGGCCAGTTTTTGCTAGGCAGTCTGGTGATAATTTTTCTGTTTGCGTTTTCCTTCTTATGGATCCTACCCGCCCCATTTATGACACTGGGGTTAGGAGTATGATGATAATGCTGCTGGTGGTGGTGTTGGTGATGATGATGGTGGCAGAGGTTATGATGATGTAATGGTGATGGCTGTGCTGACTGCAATGGTAATGGTGATGAGGAAAGTGGTGATGTTGATGTTGGTAATGGTAGTGTTAATGATGAAAACGACAGTAATAACAACTGTGATGGTGGTGTTGATAATGATAGTGAGAATGAGGACGGTGATGAGGAAGTGTTATTGACTGACGGTAGCAAAACGACGATGCTAATGGAAATAATAATGACAATGATAATGATAATACCGATGATAAAGAGGATTTCCAGCCCTCATTTCACAAACGCCGGCAACTCTGAACTAATTTCGAAGGGTAATCACGCCAAGGATGAAGAGGTCAGTTATAATGGCTAGCACGAGAGGGGTAGTGAGTCTTCAATTACCTACAACCATCCCTCACGCAACACTCAATGTCCGCAGGGGGGCAGCGCAATAATGACGAGGGAGTAATGAGGTGAGAAGGGGAGGCAGGGAGAGGATGGTGGGGACAGGAGAGAGGCTGTTGGGGGAAGGAGAGGGAAAGAGGGAATGGGGAAGGGAAAGGGGAAGAGGAGGGGAAGGAATGGGAGTTTGGTGACAGGTAGGAGAGGGAAAGCGATAAGGGAGTGGAAGGAGAGAAGGAAAGTGAGAAGGATGAGGGAAGGGGATAAGGAGAGGAGATGGAGGCGAGAGAAGGGGAGGAGAAGAAAGGGGGGAAAATGGGTAGGGAGAGGAGAGTAGGAAAGGAAGAAGGGAGAAAGGAAGTAGGAGGAGGGGAATGGGAGAGGGTAGGTGGGGGAGGGAGAGGGGAGAGAGAAAAGTGAGAGGGGGGGGATTTGCTTGCGATTACAGGGATTAGAGTGATTGAGATCGCTACTCGTAATCCCACAGCGCATACGACTTCCTTCACGAGCCTCTGTTTACATTGCTGCACGGAAAGACGGTCAGAGTGATGGTGCGTGAGTTTTTGTGAGAGGTGATTGTAGCTTGAGTGTTTGTGAGTTGACTGTAGTTAGCATGTTTGTGAGTTGATATTAGTTTGGGTGTTTGTCAGTTGATTGTAGTTTGTGTGTTTGTCAGCTGATTGTAGTGTGGGTGTTTGTGGGTTGATTGTAGTGTGGGTGGTAGTCAGGTTGGTCATGAATATAGCTACAAAACCTTGCTATGAATAAATGTACTTGGATGTATTAAGATTAAAAAAATAAGGGAGAATAAAAACGATACAGTCACGCCCTATAAACGGTCATGAAAACACATACTGCACCTCATCATGAATAAAACACCTGGTGGTATGAGAATAAACTAAAAAATAACGAAAAGAAGATACGGTCGAGCGGTAGACATGGCCATGAATCACCTCACTATAAATAAAACAAACAGGAGTTATAAAACACACACACACACACACACACACACACACACACACACACACACACACAAGCCAAGAAAAATAATCCAGTATACCATAATAGGAATGAGAGTCATAAATGCACCTCGTCATTATCCAAAACAAATGAAAGGAAGAACACCGTATATGGAAAAAGTTCTGTATCGATCCTGGCTTTCAGTAAAATATCTTACTATGCATAAAATCCCGCGGAAGTAACAATAAATAAATAAACAAATAAATAAATAAAATGCTACAGTCAAGCGATGGAGATAGCCAGGAACACACACTTGGAGCATCTCGTCGTGGATTAAAGGAAAAAAAAAATGCAGGAGGGGTGTAGCTGGTCACGTCAATACGCTACACTCGAGCGATAGATGTGATCATGAATTAATATGGAGAATCTCATCATGAGTAAGAAAAGCAAAAATAAAATAACGCAGTGTAGGAGCGGTGGTGAATAGGAACGTCACCTCGTCACGAGTATAGTACAGAAAAATACGAACTGCCACACTCGAGCCCTAGTCATGAACACACCTGGCCATGAATACACTCCACCACGAGAATTTTTCCCGGAATTAAGTGTAAAAAAATTCCAGTCACGTCCTGAATCTGCATAAAAGCTCAAAAGCCTCTTTGTTGGGCGGGAGGGAGCGGCTGTGATAGAGGGGCTTTGGAGAGACGACCTACACTGTATTTTTTTTTTGTTTGGTGTATGACTGACTGTATTTTTACGTATTAACCAATGTCTGTCTGTCTTTTTATTTGTGTACAAGGTATCTCAAAAACTTGTTATTGGATTTTAATGAAATTTGGTCGATAGGTGCGTAGTGGGTCAAGGAAGAGTTTATGTGAGTTTGGGGTAAGTCCGAATCTGTATGCAGAAATAAATCACAAATTTCATTAGCGTTGGAGGAGGTATGCGCTGTAAGGGTGCTTTCTTTATGACTGTAATTTCCTTATTTTTCCTTTAATAATAATTGTTGGATGAGTGGCTATTTTTCATTTTTTTTTGCTGGGTATATGAGTGAATGTATTTAATTTTTGATGCTTAGCGTATGATTGTATTTTTTCTTCTTCAGTGCTGGGTATGACTGACTTTTTTTTTAGTGTTTGGTGTATGGGTTACTATATTTTTCGGTTTATAGTGCTTTGTGTACGATTTTTTTTTCTTTTTTTTTTTTGGCCGAAACTGAATATTATGTATGTGTGTGTGGATGATATGTGGAATTTTAGGAGGGAATATCATCATCACCGTCATCGTCGTTATCATTGTTCATCTCACGTTCATCATCCTCATCCTCATCCTCATCCTCATCCACCACCACCACCACCACCACCACCATCGTTGCAGTCCCAATTCCCACTAGTATATTGGAGAGAGAGAGAGAGAGAGAGGTTTTGGAGAGATATTACACTGTGTATTTGATTTTTTTTGTTTTTTGTTTTATAATGCTTGGTGTATGGCTTTTGTTTATTTTTTTCCTGAATTTGCCTACTGTATATAGGCGGGCAGTACGTTAAGTTCTTGGCAATAACATCGCTCCACTTTTCGGTCGAATAAATATGAAACTTTTACAAAATACTCTGAAAAGTCCGATGTGATTCCAAGACCTAATCGCCTAGTTTCCAAAGTCATTGCTCACTGCCTCGTTACATATCGTACTGAAGTGAACTAACGTATATGTTGACAATTTTACATGGAGCTTCTGGGGTAGATTTCTCGTTATCATCATCATTATTACCACATGATCATAATCATGACCATCATAGCCCTACATTGGGTGGGAGATAAAAAACAGGAACAAGATATAACAAAATCAAGGGAAAAAGTGGGATGGCTCTAACAGTTATAAAAAGAAGTTCAAATGCCTTTAGTAAACTGTTGACAAAAGCCATTATAAAAATATAAAACAAGTCCGTGTAAATTCATTTTAATTTCATACTCCGTTCATGAATTACTAAGCATCGTCACTAATATATATATATATATATATATATATATATATATATATATATATATATATATATATATATATATATATATATATATATATATATATATATATATATATATATATATATACTGCAGTTTAAGTGTTGGTTGTCTTTTATAAAAAAGATCGTTTTCGCTCTTCATATCCTTGGAAAAGTATCGCACTGATGCAAAAATAGAAACTAGGAGAGGAACTGCACTCCCCTGTACTGCTGGATCTGCCAGAAAAGGTGGGGTGGGGGAGTAGCAGCGACAATTTCGTGCTATCTAATGTCTGGTTATGCAAGCTTACTCATTAGGCTGGAAGATGGCGTTTCTGGCGTTAATTAGCAGGGCGGGCTTATCAACACACGGGGATATTATATACTTAATTGCTTGCGGGTCCCTGGTGCGGCCATGGACGAGGAGGAAGGGGTGGGGTTGGGGGAGGGTTGAGGAAACTGGGTGAGGGTAATAGTTGGGGTGGAACAGGGGAGGGGTTAGGGATGGATGGGGGAAGGGGTTTTGGGTGGGGTTGGCTAGAGGCTGGGGTGGAGTGGAGGGGGGACTGGAGGCGTTAGCTTAGGAGACTTGCGCCTCCTCCTTACCAGTAAATCTCCCCATATATCACTGATATAATCTTCCGTGTCATGTATGCATTTTGTGTTGGTGATAACAAGACGTGAATGAATAATAAACATTAAACATTTTGGTGTGCTGAGGAAGATAAATCGGCATGGAACAGATGCTAGACAGCCTCCTATGCCCACAAGAATACCAATCTTCTACTGTATATTTTCAGATACATCTCTTCTAAGCAGGAATCGAGGGTTGTTCGTCTCGTCAACTCTCCGGATGGGGGAGGGAGTTTCAAAGGCATAAACATCTTCCTATTTCCATCTGGTGAATATTTTAAACTGACGAAACACTGAAAATCCGGTTTCAATTAATGTGTGTCTCAGATGGTTTGCCTTTTCCGCTATGTATTCGTTCAGATCAGAAGATACTGTTTCTTTGACTTCATATTCGAGGGCTCTCCGTCTCAGGTGCTGAAGCAAAAGAGAGAACGGGAAACAACTCGGAAACTGATAAAAATAATCTAGGGTCATCTAGACAGTTATGCTTTCACCGAGGACCTTTATCATGTGCAAACAGGAAGGAATTTCTAAGCTGAAGAGAACTATCTGGTGACAGGAATGAAAAAAAACTAAAAACTGTCATCGTATTGTAGGTGTTTATCTGAATATCACCATCTACTCCACAAAGTCATTTATTTCACTCATCCACAACCATAGTCCAAGCCAGTTCCTTCCTATCTCCTTATTAATAGCGACTTTATGTATCCAGTTCCCGGGTATCTCCTTATTAAACAGGAATTTATGTATCTGTGTGTGTTGTCTCTGTCCTGTCGTATTAGGATGGGGGCGCCTGGTCGGGTGGAAGAGAATCTCTGGTGAGGAAGAGGCTTGTTCCCTTTAGAATCATCATCATCATCACAGTCCTCCTCCACATCATCATCAATATCATTTTCATCATCATTATCATCATCATCATTACTGTTGCTTTTAACTATCACACCCTTAATTCAGTACTTTCATTCACATCTTTCATCAGATCTGCTCTGAATCTACGCCATTTTTCGACACAACACTCGACACACCTTCTACGATGAGTGCTAAAAAAGTGAAAAATAAATAAATAAAAGACAATCTCAATGGACTTATATTTGTTCCTTGAAACTATATTTTCCTTTGGTCTCGTGTTTTGTTCTTGCCTTTGCCTTTCTTACTGCTTCTCCCTCACATCTTTTAGTTTGCGACTTATTTTGTTTATTACACCTTACTATCCTTTTTCTTGTTGCATAGATTCTTCTAATATCGCCATGCTCTCACAGATAACGTACAAAAGGAACTTAAACAGCCGTATCCAATAATAAACAGCCAAGGAAGAGGTGTTGGGGAGCCTCCTTCACCTACGAGAATACTGGCCCTTGTCATGTCAGGGGCCCACCCAGCTTGCTACTGTGATTCATTAATGCCTCTCGCTGTCTTCCGTCTTTTCCCTCCCAAGCTTTTTCAGTTCTCCCTCACAACTTCTGTTCCTCACTCACACTCCCTCCCTTCTTGCTCCCTGTCTGACGTATCTCACCCTCAGGTCTGTCGTGCATCAGGCCTGCTCCCCTGTTCTCTCTTTCTTTTTTTCTTTTTTTTTTTTTGTGTGTGTGTGGTTTGCTTTACTCCACTTAAGTTGTTCCTTTAGTCTGACAATCCTTCTGTTGCAGATTCGGTTGCTAGTATGTCAAGCAAGAGAATTATCTGGATTTAATCTGTAGTAATGTGGTAGGTGGGGTGCTCACCATCCACTCAATCACTGTAATCACTAACATCACAGTGTGTGAGAGAGAGAGAGAGAGAGAGAGAGAGAGAGAGAGAGAGAGAGAGAGAGAGAGAGAGAGAGAGAGAGAGAGAGAGAGAACACTGATTAAGTAGTACCACAGAATGTTGCATGAAAATGAGAGTGGCTGTGAAAATTGTTATCATCTGTTGGCGTAAAAAATAAATAAATAAACGAAAATAAGATAAAATAACAGGTCTGTGGAGTTTATACCAGGCAATCCCATGAGACAAGGGTAAAGCATCTATAGATTGAGATTAACGCTCTTATTCTCGGCGATTTACAAAGCGCCCTAACACCTCTTCCTTTGCAATTTGTTTTGGGTTACAGCTGGCTAATATAGCTTTGTACGTTATTTATGCTGCGTCTGGTGATATTAAAATGATTTAAGTACCACAGCATAGGAGAGGAAGGTGTAATACTGTAAGCATAATAAATCGCTTAGGAAGAGGTATTAGGGAGCTTCCTTAACTGTCGAGAATGCTGCCCTAAAAAGCAGAAGAAAAAAAATTGCTCCTTTATGTTCTGCACTAGTTGGTCGTGCTATTTTACATATTAACCTGAACATAATAGAGGTTAGAGACTTTTTCTTACCCTTTCACTACGAGGGGTTATTTCAAAGCTGCTCTGGCACAACAAAAACAAAATTACAAATGCCTCATCTTGAATCTGTTGTCTTTAGCTTGTGGGAAATAATAAAGACGTTATAATTTCACTTCAGTACTCCGCTGGCGTTGGAGAGGGACGCCTTCACGCGGTGGCACTGATATGACTTTGTGACTCCTCTGCCAGGTTATAAAAACATCCCTCAGCTCCCTCCCTGCCATTGAGAGATGGACAGTGGAATGCAGGAAGAGGGCAACTTTAAACCCAATCCACTGGGCTGATGTTCATGTGCGTCTGAGGCTACAACAACTGCAAGTACTTTATTACTTTCTCTCATATGTCCGCCAAATATGTTATCCTGAACCAGTTTTCTCTCGTGTGTTCCAGGTCAAAGGTTGTAATCAATAAGCCGATGATTTAGATAATGAAACTGGCATTTTGTTCGTCTGAGAGTTGTGATTAATTCTTCACGATGAGGGGTGCCTATTAAGCTGAATTGAATTATCTGGAGGTAGTACGACTCAGATATAAAAAGAGAAACTAGTATGATTAGTATTTGTTCGTCGAAAAAGCTGTAATTAATCCTTAAAAGATAAGCGCTCTCAATTACGATAAATGAAACTGCCTGATGGTAGCAAAAGGGGAACATAATATTTGTCGAAGAGTCATGGTTAACTGCGCCACTGTGAGGTATCTCTCTTAAGTTAAATGTTACTGCCTGATGGTGGCAAATATTTTATATGTCTCTATCTATCCATATATCTGTCTAGCTACCTATCTATATTTATTTATCTATCTCTACACTCCGAAGAGTTAAGCGTCAACTCCTGTACAGAATGGACTGATGGTAACGATAATAAAATGACGCAAGACGACATTGCACGGCTATAAACATAAGCATCGATTGTCGTCGTTATAATGCATAACAAGACAGTGAGCAATGAATTTTAAAGCCCGTAACAACGATCATTGGAACCCAACCAACTTCTCAGAATACTGCGTAAGAGTCCTCATAGCACCTCTCCCATATCGATTTACTTTGCATATAACACATTAGCATTCCTCTTTGTGTTATTTATATTGTTTTAATATTGTCTTAGTTTGGATTAGAGAGCATAAAAAATGATTATACTGAGGTACAACATCACAATAAGTCGCAAGTGAATTTGTGTTACGAAATCTGCAAAGCCACCCACTACACGAATCACAGCACTCATTAGCCCTTTCATTACTGTTTTTTTTTTTAATCTGAATCAGAACGTCTATAGATAGCAGGAATAAATTTAATGAGGTGTCATAGTACTGACAGGGTTAAGTTTATTCTGCCCATTGTTATTTACCTCGTGTGTGTGTGTGTGTGTGTGTGTGTGTGTGTGTGTGTGTGTGTGTGTGTGTGTGTGTGTGTTTATTCTCTGTCTGTCTCACTCCTCTTGTCTTCAATCTTCGTACTCTTCATTGATTTTCGATTTCCTGGCCTTTCTGTCCCCTTTATGGCACACACACACACACAGACACACACACACACACACACACACACACACACACACACACACACACACACACACACACACACACACACACACACACACACACACAAGCACATGCACATGCACACTCATTTTCATTAACAAACACTTCAATCTCATGACAAACCAAGGGAAAAGACTTACAACTACCGAGAAATAACGTGATAGCAATTCCCTTCAATAACACAATAACACAGGATCGCCAGCAGGGAACACACCTCTCTTACTTCACACAAGGCTACTTATTTTCGGTAACTTACTTACATTACTACCATTACTACGGTATTTACTGCTTTATTGTGTGGGGGGCTTAATGATGCGGGTTATTTGGGGTATATATCAGTAGATTCTCAGGTCATACCCTCATCTATTACAGGCCAAAGAGGTATAATTTTGAGCCTAATAATCTATCAAGCCAAGTTTTCTATAGTTTTTCATAGTATTGCTTTATAATGTTTGATTTGGAGGAAGTTTGGGCTTTAATCTCACACGTGCCAGGTAGAAACACAAAGGATAATTAATGTCCATGGAAATATGCGAAAATTAGAGGAATGTGGTCTAGTCAGCCGAGATCAGTGTTATTATTATTATTCACGTTTTGCTTTGCCTTGGTCTAAAATTGCCATCTCTCCATCTTGAATACTGAGCTGTAACAATAGAGTAACACCAGATTATGATGCTAGTCACGCAGAAGTGCTATGGAAGGTAGGTACAAGCCTATTATTGTTTTGCTCTGCCACTGAACTACGTGAAATTATCCGCAAAAGAGTGAGAATTAAGGCCAGATGAAAGTGAAATGAGTGTAGTTAAGCTTTTCAGAATGGAGGGTTTGGATACAGCCAATATAAACCATTTCAGTGTAAGAGGTAATTCCTGAAATTAATAAAATCGTCTGGAACAACAAGGATAAATATAAAGGGACGTCACCAGCATCTAATGGACCACGGGGGACGACTAAATATCTTCATTTTGGCGGTACTCATCACTGGTTAACTTTCCGAGGTCTGAGGGTTATTAGTAACAAGTATCTCAAATTCCCTTAAGTACCTTCAAAACCACGATGAATTTAGAGTAATAAATATACACTTATCTTTGAACAAGCCTTATGTCTAACACAACTGCACTTTCAGTATTTTCAGCTGGAGTAAAAAAAAAAAAAATCTAGAAACAAGTAGTATATCTATCTTGCCCACAAGTATTCTTCAGCGTGAGATATAAATTAAATCTTATCAACAATGAGGGTTTACATCTAACACGCCAGCCACTTCAGTTTGCTCACAACTTTATTCTAGGGTGGAGAGAAAAAGGGAGAGAAAAAAAATTATAAACAAGCCGTATATCTAGTTCCACACAGTTTATTTCAGTTTAAGGAACAAATTAAAGCTTATCAACGAACAGGTTTTATTATCAAACTCAGGGACGATATGTTTACCCATAAATTTATTCCAAGCCAGGAGATGAAAAAATTATACACTAACGAGCCATATGCTTAGTTTCACAGAGTACTGAGTTATCCCAGAAGTTAATTTCAAGCAAGGGAATAAACAAACACTATCAACGAACAAGCTATATGTCTAACTGCACAACGATTTAACATTATTTTTAACTGAGGCATAAATCAAATCACTTAAACAAAAAGGTATTAGTATCCAACTCCACAGCGATTTCAGTTTGTCCACAAATTTGCTCCAGGGTTGGGTGGATTCAAGTGTACTCTGTTGCTTCATTTGCGGGAGTAGTGTGAAATCTGGGAGTGGGAGAGGAGGGGGGGACTTCACAGCGACACGACTATTGGAGCTGCGACGCCGGTGAATAAGGGGATGAGGCACTCGGGGTTATTGCGGGTGAAGGGGGAGGGAGTCTGGGACGAGGGGGGGAGAAAGAGGAGAGGTTGGTCAGAGGGGAGGGGGCTTGGAGGGAGAGGAGGACGGGAGGTGAACAATGAAGGAAAGGAGAGGAGGACAGGTGAAGGCGTCTGTAGGAAGAGGGAGAAGGAGGGGAAGTTAAGAAGCTTGAAGAAAAAGAAAGGAGGAGGAGAGATGAAGGGGTTTGGTAGATGGCAGAGGAGAACGGGTGATGAAGGATTTTGGAGGAGGGGGTGGGGAAGGTGAGTTTGGGGAAAGGGAGAGGGTGAGGGGAGGGGGAAATCTTGGTGGAAAGAGAAGTGGGGGACGTTTGGAGGAACTAGAGGAGGGAGGGGGCGTTTGGTAGGGGAAGGGGTGCCCTTGGAAGGGGAGGAGAGCTTGCTTGGTAGGGGAGGAGATTTGCTTGGCAGAGAAGGGGATTTACTTGGTAGGGGGTTTGGTAGATACGGAAAGAGGGTTATGGTTGGAAGAGAGAGGTAGGAGGTATGGTCAAGGAAGGAGGAAGAGGAGAAGTAAGAGGGGGTCTGGTTGGTAAGGGGGAGGATTGTCTGGAGAGGGGTGGGGGAGTATAGGAGGGGAAGGAGGGGAGGGGGATTGTCTAGTCAGAAAAGGGCCACGTGTAGTCTAAGGGGGGAGGGCGTTTGGTAGGGGGGGGAGCAGCCCTGCAGCACGACACGACTATTGGACCTGCAGTAGGGGTGAGTAAAGGGAAGAGGCACTCGATGTTATTACTGGGTGAGGGGGATTTGAGGAGGGGGGGAGAGGATGTGTCTGTTAGGTAGGGAAGGGGTGAGGAAGTCTGGTAAGTGAGGGAGGGGAGGGGAGAGAAGGGTCTGGTGGGTAGGGTCTGGGTAAGGGGGTAGGGGTGGGAAGTTGTCTAGTTGGTAAGGAAGCCGTGGGAGGGGAGGATCTGGTTGGAAGATGAGGGGGTGAGGAGGAATTTGGTTGTTAGGCAAAGGGATAAAGAGGAGTTTGGTTGGTAGGGAAGGAAGGGGAGAGTGAGTGACGTCTGGAGAGGTGAAGGAGGCGTCTGGAGAGGGGAAGGGATGTCTGGTTGATGGGGAGGGAGGGGAGAGGGAGGGAAGTGTGGGGAAGGGAAGTGTCTGGATGGTGGGTAATAGATGGCTAGTTGGTAGGAAAAGGGGATAGTCGTTTTTGGAGGAAGAGGGGATTTAAATTGAATAAGGATGCATCTGATCTTGAGTGAGGGGGGGCGGGGTTCCGGAAAAAAAAGAAAGAAAAAAAGCAACTGTTGGAGAGAGGGAGACATAGGAAGCTTTTGGTGAGGGAAGGAAGGGGGTCTGATATGGAAGGGACGTCTGGGTGGAATGGGAGTTGGAGGAGTGACGTTTGGTTGGGTGTGGAGGCAGAAATATCAGGTCGAAGGAGGAATGGAGATGTCTAATATGGAAGGAGGGAGGAAGGGAGAGATTTCTGGCAGAGTGGGAGGCACGTCTAGCAGGGAGAGATGCCTAGTATCTTTAGCAGGGAGGGAGAGAGGGAAGAAGGGAGGGAGGAAGAGAGGAATGCCTAGTATGTTTAGCAGAGAAGAAGGGAGGGAGGAATGTCTAGCATGGAGGGATGTCTAGTATGTTCAGCAAGGAGGGAGGGAGAGAGGAATGTTTGGCAGGAAAGGAGGGAGGTAGGGGGAATTACTAGAAGGGAGAGAGAGGGAGTGATGTCAAGCAGGAGAGGATGGATGGAGGGAGGGAGGGAGGGAAGCAGAGAGTGAGGAAGGGATGTTTAGTAGGGAAGGTGACAAGGAGAGGGGGATGTTTAGTAGGGAGGGAAGGAGGGAAGGGATGTCCGGCAAGGAGAGGACTTCCGCCAAGGACGAAGGGTTGGGCAAACTTCCGACACAGTAAGAACAAAAACCCAACCAATCTATACGAGTCTGGCCAAAGTGTCTCAAAACGGTACAATTTAGGATTTTCCTTTTTTGCCTCTCAATTTTTTCGAGGCTCAGCTACTCACCGACAGGCTCGTATTATCTCATTCTGGCTCTGAGTTATCTGTTGCCGATCGAGGAAATAAAAGGAGCTACCGATAAGGCCACAGTAAAAGTAATGTCCAATCCTGTAATCTTTGTCATCGATCGCGGAACACAGGTTGGTATATGTGTTTTATCTGATCCTCCTATGTGCCTTGCGCAAAAACGTATTGGCTGTTATATCTACGAAACCAGTACTTTAAGCCCTAAAGCTCCAGGGTGTGATATTAGTTTGTTTTCCTTCTATCATACTGTCTTACTCAGGGTAGGAGAGACCCCTGCTTTTTCTTTTTCGTCTCTTTTCTTTTTCTCCTAAAATTGCTGTCTCTCCATCTTCAGTCTTGAGTTATAGCAAAAGATTAACACCTGAATACGATGCTAGCCACGAAGAAGTGCTATGAGAAGGATATAGAGCCACAGCAGAGATTTTTTCCTGCCACTGAGCTGCGTGTAATATGCTGCCAAAGGACGGAAATCTAGGCCAAGTTAAGGTGAAAAGATCATAACAGTGAAAATTTAAATGAAGGCTTTCTCTAATTCCCTCAATAAAAAAAAAAAAAAAAGTCTCCCCCAAAGTGAACATAATCGTAAGGAGATAGCAAGAAAAAAAATACTCCATCGAATTGAAGGGATAAGTTTAAGTTATAAAAAATCGGCGATAGTAGTAATTTGTGCAAACGGGGTTATAATTTCGCACAGATGTCTCATTTTGCCCCAGTCTGTACTTTCGCCGTGATTGTTTATGAGCCAAGCAGGTGGACACTTTAGATTGGGATCACCTGAAACTGCCATGATGTTTGTAATTGGCGATAGGGGATGTGTTTACTGCGATATCTTGTTTGGAATCAGGAAGTGCGCTTATGAAGGAGTCCAGCTTAAAGGATGAACGGGTCTCTATGTGAGTTAAATAATATTAGTGGTAGTTTTGTTAAGCATACCTATAGTTTGTTTTTCGTATTTTCGTACTTTGATCAGTTTACAATAAGTGTTTTATTTGGATGTGACTAGTTTTTATAATGAATCTTAGCAAATTTACAGGATTAATAAGACTCTAAGGACGTCACTAGAATTGAAGGAGATAAAGAGGAAGCTAAATGGGACGTCACGAAAAGTGGAAAGCATAAAGAGTAAGCTAAAAAGGACGTCACTCTACTTGAAGGGGATAAAGAGTAAGCTAAAAAAGGACGTCACTCTACTTGAAGGGGATAAAGAGTAAGCTAAAAAGGATATCACTCGACCTGAAGGTGATAAAGACTAATCTAGAAAGGACGTCACTCAAATCCAAAGGGAAAAAGAGTAAGCTAAAAAGGAAGTCACTCGAACTGAAGGGGATAAAGAGTAAGCTGTAGAGGACGTCACCCAGATCCAAAGAGATAATAACACTTCCCCAGGTGCCCAATATTTGAACAAGGTAATCACAGTCTCTGGCGATGATGCTGATGGTGGGTCGTATCGATGCTGTGGTGGGGAGTTAGGGGGAGGAGGCAAAATATGTAGCGTGTGTGTGTGTGTGTGTGTGTGTGTGTGTGTATGGTTTGGTTCGGGTGGGATTACTCTGTCAATGGCTGGCGAAGGTGTTTTTCTAGTACTTATATTCTCTCTCTCTCTCTCTCTCTCTCTCTCTCTCTCTCTCTCTGTCTCTCCCTCTCTCATAACCCCCTTTCCCTATAGCTCTCACCTCTCCCACTTCCCTTTCCCCATCTCACTCTCTCCCAGTTCCCTGCAAAAACCCTCAACACATTCCCATCGAAAAAAAAAAAACACACTCAAAATGAACCGGAACACACACACACACACACACACACACACACACACACACACACACACACACACACACACACACACACACACACACACACACACACACAAGTACTTAAGCAAGGAAGAAAGATGGCGAGCTCCCTACACTACATCAATTTCTAAGCGTCCGTAAGTCTTCGTTAATTGCCCCCGTCCAGCCGTCAGTCACAATTAGCCTGCGATGTGGACGAGATAGCAGTGGCGCCTTTGGTAATTGTAGATCACCCTGGATATTAAATGCTCCCCCAGACGCTCGCTGTAGTCCATCCTAGGAATTAAATACCCCCTACGCCCATCCTGGAAATCAATGCTTCCCTCATGCTCATCCTGGGAATTAAATCTCCCCTTACTTTCCCTGTAGTCCATCCTGACGATTACTTACCCCCATCCTGGAAATGAAATGTCTCCCTTATGCTCATCCTGGAAATTAAACTCCCTCTCACGTCCCCTGTATAAACAAGTCGATATATCATTTAATTGTTTTCACAGATCTTTTTGTTTTCAGTAGTTTTTGTTTTGGCATTTATTCTAATTTGATTGTGAAGTGTTTGGTTGCACTGTTATTGAAAGCAAACATATAGTAAACAACAATACAATTTTACACACAGGGCTTAATAACTACATTGGGTGGGTAGGCAGGTGTGTGGCCAGAGGGGTAGGGCTGGTGGGGGTCCGTGTTAAGGTTATCATTATGACATATAAGTGTTACAAAGTGCACACAACCTGCCGCTTGAATACAGGACTTGGAAACAGGATCTTCGGTTATCTCTGAATATACTCTTTAAACCCGGCCAGAGGACATCGTGTATGTCTTCTCTATTAATTACGGTGCATGTTCCCTCTCACAGACACAGCCTTTCTGGCAATCTGTCTGCCAAATAGTCGGTATCTGATGGTCAGTTTGCTTGTCTGACTTTCTGACTGTCTTTGTTGGACTTTGTCTTTCTGTGTCTGGCAGTCTATCCGTCCGACAGTATGTCCCTTACGATCTGTTATCACGACTGTGTTTTTGAGCCACTTTTTCTTCATAAAAAAAGCTAAACCGAAATAAGAAAAAAACGACAGTGTATGACACTGTCTCCAACCTACAGTGACTTAGGCTTTACGTCCTCCTGCCCTATACCCTGCCCTCCCGCAGGGTCCGCATTGCTCGCTTCATTGACCAATGGCAAATCGCCGGTTCTACCCAGGTTAATTTCATGTCCAAAGTCATCCACGAGAAAAATACGAGGGCACTGCCAACGCACTTCGGCATGCATGTACGCATGTGTATCCGTTCATGTGTGTGTACCTGTGTGCACACGTGTGCTTAGACGTCCGCGCGCGCGCGCGCGCGCGCGTGTGTGTGTGTGTGTGTGTGTGTGTGTGTGTGTGTGTGTGTGTGTGTGTGTGTGCGTATTTGTATATGTGAGTTCGTATGTACCCTCAAACGGGTACTACTCGGAAATTATGGGTCATTTGTGGTTGGTGTTCTTGGAGTCATTAGGGCGAAAGATTGGCCACTAATCAATAAAAACTAGACAATAAAAGGTTTAGGAGAGACGAATTGGACGTGCCATTATCATCTAAGGCATATGCTGACCATTATCTGATATACTGATAAAGCGAAGCACTAAAGCGACTGATACAAAGCAGCGGAGGAATTAAAGCGACCGGTATAAAAAAGAATTACTGAAGGGACAGACAGGAGATTATCGAAGTCACCAGTACTATAAAGAAATGAATGAATATTAAGACTGACATATATTATCGACCTTGTTCCAGTTCGCTTAATTCAATGACGTTCCAGAAGTGAAAGGAGAGTTAAACACCGACGTTTGGGGAGTCAAGCATTATTTTTTCCTCTTTTAACACTGTGCGCCTCCACTGCCGCTTGGATTTCGATAAATATAGGCGCCCCTGCTTACTTGGTTCAATTTCAGTAACAGCCTATAATCCATTAAAAAAAAAATCATTGGTCTCGGATTAATAAACGGTTTCCGTTGACAATGACCACCATTGATATGATCTGTGGATTCCCAGACGCACCATGCACCTTATAGACGAAACTGAATCATATCGTGTGACTTTGTACTTAATTTTACTTACGGCAAAATATATTTAAGCAACAATTGTATTAAAGATATGGATCTGAAATAATGCAAATAGTCACAATCATGAACACTAAAAACAATTGTACAGTATGTATTTCTTGACTGGACTCTTTATCCCTGCAAGACACTTCCTTCTTTTCTTGTTTGCTTCCTGAGGAGCCTTTCCCTTCTAACCCTACCCTGCGCAAAACTAGCAGTCGTAAGAGTAACATTTGTTGCTCTGTCTAAGAAGTGGTGCCCGTTATTTAAAAAAAAAAAAAAAATCTGATATCTGAATAACAATGAGTGTGAGGGAATCATCCTTAGAGAAGTCTGTCTCTCTAAGGATAGGCTCTAAATAGCCTAAAAACTTCATACAAAAAACTTAGACGCTCCTGTTTCCCATCATCCCCACCCATTCATATCTATTAGTCAAATAAAACAGTTCCAAATTGGACATTCTTGTAGTGGTCCGTGGCCAACGCCTGCAATTTTCCGTCAATGGTTCAAGACTGATTACAGACGACAGTTGGAAATTCTGCTTCGTTTGATGGGGCATGCACGAACGCTTGCACAGTACATTCACCTAGACTTACAGACGTGAGGAGCTGAATCACGTCTATTATTGAATTAAATGCAAAACTGTTCAGTGAAACGAAATGTATCCAGATATCGCAAGTGCTGAGGTCATCGGCATCAAGAAAACAGTGGCTGGCAAATACGGTCCTCCAAGAAACAAAGGTGACTGTTAACTCTGAGGACAGATGAAAAACTACCACATAATTTTTGCGAAGGGTACCTGATGCATAAAGTTGAGGATTGCATATCTTTTTTTTTTTTATATCGAAGAGATAACACGTACTGGAGAGAGGGGAAGGCTTTTGAAAGTTAGGGTGAAAAGTTGCCTTAGACACTTGTCTTGGAGTGACTGTGTTTGTGTAGGTCACTGATATAAACTTGAAAGGGTGCAAACATGCAAGAACACATGAAAAGACGAATTACATATTTTTAAATTTTCATCACAGGTCTAAGGAACTATTAGACGCACACGCTACTTGACGAACCACCACTCATCTAGAAAAAAAAAAAAAAAAGAACACCGTAACCCAATCAATCTATGTTATCATAATTGATTTGCCACGATTATTTACCATTAATCGTGGCAAAGCATTTATAAATACTTGTACATCCTCAACGTTATTATTATTTTTTTTTTATACCCTTAATGCACAACTCTGATAACAACTTGTCAGTCCGCCTAACCCCATCATTCTAAATCTGTTACATGACTCTTTCAACCTGACTGAAAAAAAAAAAAGTTGACCTCTCCTCCCCCGTAAATTAGCCATGGAAACGAACCCTATTATTCAGAGCCAATCCACCCCAGCCCAACAAGTCAACCCCGCCAATTCGTCGACCACAACAATTCAGCCTCATCAAGTCAAATCGTCCTAAAAATCGTCCAAATTTTCGACTGCGGTCAATTCAATCTCGTTTTGGGAGTCTGGCAATTTGTAATGAGCTCTTAGCGTGACCTGAGCCGCCTGGGATTCAATTAAGGGCAGGTGGAAGGCGATTAGGCCGCGGCGAGACGGACAGTGACGGACGGCATTGAAGGGATGCGAGTTTAGCAAATTACTGGTGGCAGGTGAGGTGGTGGTTGAGTGTTGTGGTGAACGGGTGGTGGAAGAGGATGTGGAGTGTGGGTGGATGGGTGGACGAGAGACTGGGAGGATGGGTGGAAGGGGGTGTGGATGGGTGATGATGAGTGGGAAGGTGGGAGCAGAGAAATGGATGTGGTTGATGACAGGTAAGATGGTGGGTGGAAGAGGATGTGGATGAGTGGTAGTGGGTTGGCTGGAGGAGAGGCTTAGTAGATCGGTGGGTGGACGGGTGGTGGATGAGGGCGTGGGTGGACGGTAATGGGTGGGAGAGTCAGAGTAGAGAAGTAGGTGAGAGGTGTGGTGGTAAGTGGGTGGACGGGTGGTGGAAGAGGGCGGTGGTGGCGATGGTGGATGGTGGTGGAGGAGGGTGGTGGTGGTGATGATGGATGGCGGTGGAAGTGGATGGTGGTGTCGATGGTGGATGGTAGTGGTGGTAGTCGGTGGGTATATAGGAGAGATGCAGATAGGTGGGAGGATTGGCAGATGCTTTGTGGATGGGTGGTGGTGGGTGGGAGGGTGAGAGTAGAGAGGTGGTTGAATGTGGTAAATGGGAATTGAAGACGTGAGGGACTGCGTATGGATGGATGGATGGAAGGGAAAAGCTTAGTAAAATGGATTATTATAGAAGGGGTTGATTAAAGACTGGCGTGGTGATGACAAGTATGGTGATGATGACAGGTATGGTTGATAGGTGTGATGAAAACAACTGCGCTGGTGGTGATGACAGGTGTGGTTATAACAGGTGTGGTGGTGACATGTATGGGAGCAGCAAGTGTGGTAGTTATAGAGTTTACGTGAAATGGAAATATGACTCCGGTGAGGTAAAGTAGGAGAAAATGTCCAGCGAAGGAAGAGAGGATTAAAGAAATCATGGAGAGAGAAAAGATAAGCGATAACAAGGATAAACAAAGAATCCAGGAATAATATTTTGATTGCAAAGAACTCATCCTGATATTCTTACCAGACTAAAACCAAACGATTTTATTTAGTCGAAGGAAATAACAGTGAAAAGTTATCCCCATCAACTTTTTCTCATAAAGCAAATCTTCTCGTACTAAAGGAACTGTTTGTATTTGTCATTATGTATTAGCAGATAAAATGTCGCCAAGTTCGAATCGCCATCAGGGCAGAATCACCCTAAGATCCAGACTGCTATAAAGGGGTCGTATATTCCGCCACTCAGCTCACTAATGGCCCAAGTGTCTAAAGGAATCACCTCTCTTGGGCTTTAAGTTAATCTAATGGCTAAACTACTTCCATTCCAGCCTCAATCTACCGTATGGACGTAACGGTTCTCCGAGCACTACGATTCCCTTACAGAAGAACGTTGGAAAAAACTCCCGAAGAGATATTAGCCGATAAATTAGTATTCAAAAGTCATTAGGGCAAAAGCTGACTAGGAGAGAAAACTGAAGACAGAAAAAACTTATAGAACATGTGTGGAATACGAAAAACCAAGGAAATATAATGACAACCAACGCAGGATAATGCAAACCATATTAAGTAGCTGAAAGATGACAATACGAACTGGAATAATGAACTGAATACTTGAAGATATAAAAATTGCAACAAACCAGCTGTGAAATAATAAAACATAACACACTATCAGAAAAATAACCAACAAAAGATTAAGAAAGAAAGCCTCAAGCACGATACTGAAGTGATCAAGTAATAGGCTAACATGAAGATATTTAGAGATTTATGCGCCAGCTGTGAAATAGAGGAAATATAGTGATTATAAGGAATGCCAGTGTAGGGGAAAGTAAACCCTATTTGGGATTTAAAATAAAGGATGCAGTGTTGAAAGTGGTACTGGACTCAGCTGATAAAAAACAAACCGAAGAAAAAAAAAAAGATAAAGTAAAGGGAGATTTTATTTAAACAAATCTTGCCACCGCCACACTTTTTTTTTTTTTTTTTTTTTACCTAATGAGAGCTCCCTCATAGTGAAAGGGTCAGTGAAGGCTAGCATAAGTAACTTTTGTTATACTGAAATGTCTTCGTAATATCAGCTGCAGGAAGTCAGAATAAAAATGGACATATAATATATGCGTCATCGCAGTGAAGGAGTTAACAAACACACACACACACACACACACACACACACACACGCACAGTACTGCGTATGCACCAGGATCCGTATTATCATCGATTAAGTAGAGCTCACAGCACCTTTTCTTTATCATAATATTTTCTGCATATAGCCCATCAAGATTTATCTTTTTCGATCTTTATGATCTCTATGTCGGTAGTGCCAAGAGTTACTTATAAGCGACTCTAAAGGTGTAGCAGTCAAAATAATTCGTTAAGGAACAAGTGTTTGTAAACCCCTACGGTCATCAAAATAGTGCTCCAGGCACAGCCTCATACCCATACCCACACACTGTCTTGGACTCAATACTCGTACTTTGGATCACCGAGCAATGCAAATCACAAAGTTAACAGTAATTCCAATGGCTGGGCTGGTAACAGAAGCATCGTAATGGCGTAAGTTGTGTCGTCTCTACTTACTGCTGTATAGGGACTTAAGTGTGCTTGTGTAGTGTGGACCCAAACAGTGTTTGTGAGGTATTTGTAAATCATGTCAGCAGCTGTGGAAGTCACTATTATATTTCCCATTCGCTGTCTATTCCTATCACCAGAAGAAGGACTGTGCTCAAGTGATATATTAAAGTAAAGGATCCTTTTACTTCAGGGTAATTCAGATATATATATATATATATATATATATATATATATATATATATATATATATATATATATATATATTTTTATATTTTTATTTATATTTACATATGTGTGTGTGTGTGTGTGTGTGTTTTGTCCTGTTTGTACACCCATATTACAAATAATGATGCCAAGATAATCATGTATGTTTGTGTGAAAATTCGGATGAAGTAATAAATTTTAATGAAGCTACGTCACACCCTAAGGACGCAACAGTAACTAATTAGATACCAGCTCTTCTTGGCGAGAAGGTGGTATGCGCTCTATTGAAGCCTCTCCTACGTATTTTTTGCACTGTCCTCCCTCGTGCTGATTCACCTCTCCACCCCGCATCATTTTAAATTTTACATGCGTGTCATAATAACTCCTAAATTTCAACACTTATCAAATTGTCCCCATTCTCTCCGCTCGTTCTCTCAGCGTCCGTCCGCTTTAAATATTTCAGGCGGCATCTATTTCAGAATTTAGCGTCCTGCATTAGCATACATAATGAATGAACTCGTTAATGCGTGAATCTTGCTCCCAGCCTCTCTTTTGCCTTTATGGAAATGGCGCACTTTTTCATCGTGACATTTTCGAGAAATGGAAAAGTGCACATTCGAGTTTAACAGATATTATATTCATTTTCTTTGCTCTGTCGGTCTGTCGGTCTGTCTGCCTCTCTCTCTCTCTCTCTCTCTCTCTCTCTCTCTCTCTCTCTCGACTTATGCTTTTATAATGTATGATGATGCTGAAATAGGACGCTAAAATGTTACTGATATCTAGCTCTGTTGGATGGCACGCGAGAAAATTTTTGGAGTTGGGAACAGATGCAAAAGCCTGCCTTCGAATTTACCCTCCAACACGGTCCTGTCATTATAAGCAATTTTCTTTTGATCCTACCAGAAGTTTTAGACTGCTTGGGAGAGCTCCCAAGTAGTGTAGTGGTTAATGAAGTCTATATCTAACCCCTCCAGTTCGAAAAATCTAAGTTGCATAAAACCGTCGAGAGAGAAAAAAAATAAAGTTTCTGGGCTGCGAGGTTAATTTTTTGTCTTTCCACTTGTCACAATAGAAAACAGAAAATTTATGCAGCGGAAACCGAAACAAATGCATAGCGCGGGGTAATTAAGCAAAATAACGTAAATTTTACTTGTCGGGAGCAGAAGAGGAAGGATAGTGATGCTGTAAGAGCGGTGTATCTTTGCAAAATCAGCATGAAATAGATGAAGCTTAAAATGACGTTACCTCACAAGCATTATTTGGAATTTACGCTCCTGACGAAATACTGAGAGGAAACAATTTTATGAGACTCATTGTAATTTGTGATACGAATAAATGCAACTATCAGCTACAAATTGTTCAGTAGTTGTAGTATACAGTAGTGTTTATCCATTTACCTATCAGTCTATCTATAAATAGCCAGAAGGGACGGCCAAAAATGAATCACCTCCATGTGATTCTGTCCTTCACCATCATGGAACCCTCTCTTCAACTCACACTTCATATATATCAATTCTTTCATAAATCATGTCCCTATATATCTCCCTGTCTTCAACGTACTATCGCCCCATACACAGCAATACACTTACTCGCTCCATGCACCTCATTCTCATAACGCTGACGAACCTTCAGCATTATCCCGACAAAATATTTAAGGAAGAGCTCAAGTGATGTAGCCAGGATTATACAGTCTACTGGGCACACTCAAAATTATCTGAGTCATAGGATACAACGATAAAACCTCTCTTTGCCTACTGATGCGGAAAGAACCTGCTACTTTTTTTTTGTTTTTTGTTTTTCGTTTTTTTTGTATCTTCTCACCAACTACCCATCTCTCCACGACACACCACCACCATCCTTTGCATACTCTCGCATTTGTATCTCTCCATCCCGTCCTCAGTCTTCCCCAAAACCTCCCAGCCACCTCACACTCATACAGTTTCCTAGTCATTCTCTCACTCTCCACTCGCGACACATGACTAAATCTTCTCAGCGTTTCCTTATTTCTTGCTTTCCCTTCCACTCACACCCTTACCTATCACCCACACCCTCTCCCACCACCCACACCCTCACCCTCACCCACCACAACCACATCCAGATTCCAACCCACAACCCTCACCCACATCCACACTTATATCCTCACTCACTATCGACACTCACACCCTCAAGCGACCACCCAACAGTACAGGTCTCCATTATGTAATCGTATGCTGAAACTGGACTGGTTGGGCAATATACAAGCATAATGGGATGGAGAGTGGGGTGCTCAAGTGGGTCTGAGAGAGTGTTGAGGTGAGATTTACAGGGATGAAGTGGAAGACAGAGGATGAGGGAGGGAAGAGGGAACGATAGGTAAGAGGGAGGGAAGGTGAGGGAGGGCATAGAGATGGGAGAGGGAAAGATATGTAAGGGGGAGGGACGGGAGAGGGAAAGATAGGGAAGGGGAGGGAAGGTGAGAAAGGGGAGAGGGAAGGGAAGGTGAGGGTGGGAGAAAGGCAAGGTAAGGTTAGGGAGGATAGATAAAAGTGGGGGAGAGAAAATGTTGGTAAGGCGAGGGAGAGGAAAAAGGGAGAAGGAAGAGATGGTAAGAGGTGGTGTGGGAAGGAGAGAGGGAAGGTGAAAGAGGGAAAGGGGAGGGAGAACGAGATGGTAAAGAGAGTGAGAGTGAGAGGGTGAGGGAGGGGAGAGGCGGGATGAGGAAACAGAGAGAGAGAGAGAGAGAGAGAGAGAGAGAGAGAGCAGACAAAGGAAGGGGAGCAAGAGGGGGTAGGGGAGGCCAGAAATATTAGGAAGGGGGAGAGAAAAAAAAAAAAAAGGGAAAATCTTTAAAGAGGTATGGGGTAGGGAAGTAATGAGTGATGAGTGAAATAAGAAGGAACTGATGACAAGGTAAACGGAAAAAGACGGAAGGTATGAGTAAGAGTGACGGAAGGTGGGGGAAAAGGAGTTGGGGAGAAATCTATAAATGAGTACCAAGAAAGTTATTGGCGTTTGAAGATATAAAGGACATCAGAAAGCTTGAAAAAATTATTAAAGAAAAAGCGTGAAGCATCAGTAATACCAGTTAGCACAATATATGGAGAAACAGAAGATTTAGGTATGGGAGTCGTGTTACATGAGGGCTGATCTAGCCCGTTTATGTCATTAATGATATCGACGTTTTAAATGAATGCATCAAATTAGGAGGTCGGAGGGAAATACTGTTTGTAATTGTTTTGGAATTAACTGCAGAAGCTGAAAGAAAATTTAGGCATGGGTACAAGATTAGGAAGTGAGGCTTAATAGAGGGGGATTGTTGGTAACTGCATTAAAAGACTGAAGTGATGGTTAGCATTAAGTCACACAGGGGAACAGATTCAGATTGACGACAAAGAAGGAAAAGGACTGAAACAGATGAACTGATGCTAATGCAAGAGATCGTAAATAAAAAATTAAGGAGGGTGTACAAAAATGAATATACAGAGATTAAAAGAAGGTGGGTCTAGTGCAAAGAAGTGTCGGGAGTAGACTGTGATAAAATGATGTCCAAGAAACTGGAGGTAAAGACACACACACACACACTGAAGAAATTGATTGCATTTCTATATCCCCAAATTATGCACAAGTAAGCAGCTATCACAGTGTACTCCCTGCTTACGACATCCATCCATTAAACGAACTATATCCATATCCTAAAATGAGCAGATCTAACTCAGTTTTGATATGTTCTTGTTTAACTTTCATTTGGAAGGGCCAGTTTTTTGCAGGAATGGGGTGTTTAATTCCTTTCATTCCTCTTGTGCACACACACACACACACACACACACAGGATGCAGTCTTTGAATAGGGTGTTACTTTCGTGACGCGCGGGTGCAATAGATCATACTGCGGGGTGTCACTTTTGCGATTCTGTGTTATTTTGAATTCGCCCAGGCTTTGAAGTGGTTGCTTGTATCATCTGTCAGTACTGCCAGTGTCTAACAATAGTCAGTGCTGCTATTGTCATCTGTACTCCCATCCATTGTTGACAATTGAGTCATTTCTCCCTGTTCTTGACTCCCCTCCCTACCATCCCTCCATTACCCTCTCTTCCCGCCTGCCCCAGCTGCGCCGCGCTAGGCAAATCTTGCAAGGATTTTTCCACTCATTTCATCCATTGGATTGAGCCCTATGCCTTATTCTTATACAAAATAATATATATAAAAAAGATAAAAGGTAATTGATAGTGCCATACACCTGCAATTGGCTAATTATCACCTGCCAACATCCCACGTTCACTCGTTTGCTAATTTTCCCTGTTTATTTCCCCTTGAAATATGCTGTATGACCTGTTCTCATAATAAAAATATATATAAGAAAGGAAGGGAGAAGCCTAAGTGATATTTACTTTCACCTGGAACTACCTACTCTCCTGCCAATCATTTCACGGCATATAAATTAGCAGCTGTCACCTTGCTGACATTGTCAACCCTTGGTGGCCACATATCCGCCTCGTCATTCAGTTCAGTAGTGGTCGGCGATACCAGCTATTTCATGTCGATACGATACAGATTACTCTTTTGACAAGTATCGGCGGTATCGATTACCGATACCGATACCTCGACCTGTGCTTCTTGCTAGTTTTTTATATATAGCCTAGGGGTGCCAGCACTGCTGTAACAATAGTCTCCGGTCAATGTCAGTGGTGTGACTGTTATACAGCAACAGTACTGCGCACGCCAGGTGACGTGGGACGACAGGAGGCAAAGACACCGGGCTGCCAGAAGCAAAAATATTATCACTGCCTTTCAGAGTACTAAATACTTATTTCTCTGCATATTGAAATTACGTAATTTCTCCTTAAAAATTGCCAAATTTGAACATCTTTCTTTAGTAATCGAAATATCGATACCTAGGCACCAGTATCGATACCTAAGCTTAAATAGCTGGTATCGAAAGTATCGATATTTTGGTATCGATATGCCTACTCCTCCAGGTGTGTTTCTCTCGAGATGGAAGTATTGTACGTTGCACTCGCGCCCTTCCATTTCCGCCGCTTCTAGAGGGCCCTGTGACCTCTACCCCTTAAAGGACTCAGTGACTGCTGTGGAGCGTGAACTGGCTAATTTATCCTTGATAATGATGGACAGTGACTACAATCTTTCTGGGGATCGTGTGATGAGCCAGTGGAGGAAATGGTGATAAACTAAGAGTGCTTCAGTGTCCCAAGTTCATCATGGGTCCAAGGGAAAGGTGTCCTTATTTACTGGAAGTGACAGTGTATAACATAATGTAAATAAAATAGAAATGTAAATAATTACTAATATAAGAATATGAGTACAAATACTTGGAGTAATGACAGTGAAAGCTTTGCTCTCTACGCTAGTTTACTGAGCGAGAAAGTTAATGTCTGGAGTGAAAATAAACCACTATTACTGAAGGAAACTTATGGATATTTACTGTATATATATATATATATATATATATATATATATATATATATATATATATATATATATATATATATATATATATATATATATATATATATATATATATATATATATATATATATATAAAGTGTAATAAAGTACTAGGAATATAAAGTGTGAGTGTGTTTATGAATAATAAATGACAGAATACCAGCGGGGAACAAACGCGGGTGGGAAGCTGGTACGCGCTCGTAATTTACTGTGCAGTACATTGCTTTCACAGTGTTTTTTTTTTTTGTGTGTGTATGGATTCCAAACTACTTGAAAATCATAGAATAGTGTTTCTAGTGATACTATCAGGCTGTGGTAATCATATTACGGGGTGTCGGGAAGTGTAAAGTGGAGTCGTTACCCAACTTCAGAAGCCTCCACAAGTCCTACGGTAGTCGACGAAGGCTCAACAAACATCCCAGGAGAAAGCTGAAGGTATGTGCCACGTGCATATTTAATTATAATATTCTAGGACTAATAACTGATTTTTTCCTGTGGCACCCTCGGGGATGCATAGGGCCTCGATGAACTCACACCACCACATCCTATCTTGAGGAGTTAGCACAAGATAGGATGTGGTGGTTTGAGTTCATCGAGGCCCTATGCATCCCCGAGGGTGCCACAGGAAATGATTGATTGACTGATTGAATAACTGATTTTTGGCAAATATTTTTAAAAAGTAATTCGAGCGCGAATATCCCCGCGTGAGGTGCACGGACCGCCTCCGACATGGCCGCGCTTATAGGGTTAAAAAAAAGCGCCTACAGTGAAGACGATTCTACTCCCGGCCACCGACACCCTCAGCGGCCAGCCATCGGTATAGGTGAGCATTAGGTAATCATATGCGGAATCCGCATGGTCTGGGGCAATATGCAAGTTTAAGAGGGTGGCCAGTGAGGTGTTCGGGAGGAGCCGAGAGTGTTGGGGCGGGGTAGTGAGGAATGAAGGGAAGGGGAGGGGAGTGGGAGAGAGGAGAGGGAGAGGGAATGAGACAGGAGGAGAGGGAAGGAGATATTGGGTAAGGAGGAGATTGAGAGGGATGAGAGAGATGAATAAGGGAGAATGAGAGAATGAAAGAAGAGGAGGATAAGAGGAATGAGAGAGGTGAGGGAGGGAGAAGGGGAGAGAGGGGTTTAAAGGAGGGTGAGAGGTGAAGGAGGACAGATAAGGGGGGAAGAAGAGATAATGAATGCAAAGGAATGGGAACAGGAAGGGAAGGGAAGGGAGTGGGAGAAGAAGAATGAAAGAGAAAGGAATGAAAGGAAAGGGAGAGGAGGAAAGGAGAGTAAGATGGAAGGGAAGGCATGGGAAAGACAATGAGAGGGAGGAAAAGGAAAGGGAAGAAGAAAACTAATGAAAGGTAAGAGAGAAGAGAAGAGAAGAGAAGGAAAGAAAAGGGAAGAAGGGGTGGGGGAAGGGATGGGGGGACGAGGTAAGTATGAAGAAGGGTGAAAGGAAGAGGGGAGTGAGAGTGAGAAAGATGGGAAGGAAAGAAGAAATGGAAAGTGAGGACGTAGGAGAAGGAAGGAAGGGAAATGAGAGGATGAGGATGAGGAATACAAAGGGGAAGAGAGGGAGGAAGAGAGAGATAGGTAAGGAAGAGAAAGAGAGAGGGAGGGTAAGAAGGGAGAAAGGAAGGGGTGAAGAGAGAGAAGGAAGAGAGAGAGGGAGGAGGGAGGGAAGGAGAAAGGAATAGAGAAGGGGAAGAAACTGAAAGAGGAAAAGAAGATAGGAAGGGAGGGAGGGAGGCAAGGGAAATAGAGATGGAATACAAAAGAAGGGAGACAGAAAGAGAGAGAAGACGTAGGGTGAGGGAGGGAGGGGAGGAGAGAGAAGAGAAAGACAGGAAAAAGTGAAAAGAGAGGAAGGCAGGAAAATAAAGGTTTGATAAAGAATTAAAAGCAGAATATTTGGATGTGGAATTGAAAAATAAAGGATGCAGTGAGAGAGTAAGGGAGGGAAAGGAGAGAGGAAGGGAAGAAAGTTGGAGATGAGTGAAGAAGGAGGAGAGGAAAGAGAGAAGAGAGAAGGCACGGAACAGAGAAGGAGGAAGGAAGAAAGAAAGGAGAGGAGGGGAGAGGTGAAATAAAGGAAGGTATGGAAAAAAGTGGCGAATGGGGAGAAGAAGGAAAGCACAGGAGGGGTGAGAGAGAAGAAGGAAAGAAAAGGAGGGGTGAGAGAGAAGAAAGAAAGAAAAAGAGGGATGAGAGAGAAGAAAGAAAGAAAAAGAGGGATGAGAGAGAAGAAGGAAAGAAAAAGAGGGATGAGAGAGAAGAAGGAAAGAAAAAGAGGGATGAGAGAGAAGAAGGAAAGAAAAAGAGGGATGAGAGAGAAGAAAGAAAGAAAAAGAGGGATGAGAGAGAAGAAAGAAAGAAAAAGAGGGATGAGAGAGAGGAGGGAAAGAAAATGAGGGATGAGAGAGAAGAAAGAAAGAAAAAGAGGGATCAGAGAGAGGAAGGAAAGAAAATGAGGGGTGAGAGAGAGGAAGATAAGAATTAATAGAGACCTAGAGAGACTAATAAAAGGTAAGAGAGAGCCTGGGGGAGAGGGAGATGTCTGATTTATACGGCCCCACAAAACGTGTATTTTACAGACCCAAGTACATGAGCTGGCCCCGAAAAAAATGGTACATGACCTCAGTTGATGAGAGACATTTACACAGAATTAGAATGGGATGGAAAGTACAGACAGGGACAAGAGTTCACCTCAATATTTCAGTTCTTTTACGTCTAACTTTCCTCTGTTGGCTCATATTTCTAAGGTGATAGAGCCTTGGTATGTTTCTCTGCCCATGGATTAGTCATTTTTATGTGCTGTTCCGGGGGAGAAAGTGACTGATATTCCTTAAATGTAAATATTTGTGCTGAGCTAAACGTAACCTTTTCTGTATGATGACGTCTTATCTTTAGCTCAGTCCTGCTGCTTCCAGACGATGTAATTCAGTTTAGTGAGGACATGGTAATGAAGGCACTGTATCTGATCCCTACATTTTAAAAAGTCATCCTCTGTGCTGAATGAAATTGTCTGGGAGAGAAAAAAAAAAAAAAAAAAAAAAGAGACGTCCTTGGGTTGACGGGGAAAGTATAAAAATGTAAAAGAACTACTACTACTACTATCACTGCTACTACTACTACTACTACTACTACTACTACTACTGCTACTACTAACAATAATATGTATAATCTTCCAAACCTTACTAACTCCTATTACACAATATCACAGAAAGATACAGTTATAATTCTTTAAGTTCTCCAGATTACCTTACCCCAAGATTTTTCTCTCTGGCTCATGCTGAAATAAAGGAGTCTGTGGAAATAAGTATTGAAAAAAAAAATACGGGGCACGACCTAACAAAAACCATACCTGATAACTTGAAATATCCTTGGTTAATATTTTTATCGGTTAAGGAAGCTCCCTAACACCTCTTCCTTGGCGATTTATTTTTGGATACGGCTGGTTAGTATCAGCATGTTATTTATGGTAAAAATGGTGGTAGTGGAATGATTTAAGTGACACAGAAGAGGATAATCAGGAGTAATAATCAAAATAATGTAAATCGATTAGGAGAGAATACGGGCCCTGGAGGGAGTGTTGTCATGTCGGTAAGGAAATGCAGGATCCACTAAGGTATTCATATGTAGTATTCAGTATGTATTAAGTAAAGATAATTATACAGCTTTAGAACAGGAAGTAGATTATGAACTTTCTTGTTGAGATTAAAATTTTAGTGAGGGCAATATGAACACTGTTACTCTGAAGACACCTTGCACACACACACACACACACACACACACACACACACACACACACACACACACACATCAGTATCTACCCCCAGTGCACATGTTTCATTAGGCTGAATTGGTCTCATAAATCAAGGGAAAGGGTACGTAATGTCAGACGCAGTGGGAATCGCTCTTCTCGCTGATTCGCAAATATACAATCAATTCCTCGTCGTGAGATTTATTACTGCAGGAAGGCCAGGGCAATGAGAGAGAGAGAGAGAGAGAGAGAGAGAGAGAGAGAGAGAGAGAGAGAGAGAGAGAGACAGACAGACAGACAGAGACAGAGAACAGAATCTTCCCATGTCATCCTTCATAAAACAAATCTTAGTTAAGGTAAGAAAATAAGGTCAGGATCGTAAGTCCATTATTTGCAGCTCTCCTCCCCGCCCGACATTCCTGGCCTCAGTACAAAAAACGGCAGGTGCAGTGGCGGCCGCAGGTAGACTGGGGACACACCTGCCTACCCACGCACCCCACACCCCACGCCCTACACCACTCAACCCGCAACCCTCCTGATCCTTCCCTCCCCCCTCCGTCCTCCAGCCATCTCGTACCCTTCCAGCCTCCCTTCCCGACCCCCCTGCTCTCTTGTATCGTTTTCCCCTCCCTCTCCTGTCAGTTCTTCTCTCCCCCCTCCCATTATCTCTCCACTCTTTCCTTCCATCATCTCTCCTCCCCTCACTCCCACCATCTCTCCTCTCTTTCCTTCCCTCGTCTCTCCTCTCCTTCCTCCCATCATCTAACTTCTCCTCCCATCATTTCTCCTCTCTTTCCTTCCATCACTTCTCCTCTTCCTCCTCACACCACTTCTCCTCTCCTTCTTCCAGTCATCTGTCCTCTCTTCCCTCATATCTTCTCTCCTCTCCTTGCTCTCCTCATTTCTCCTCTCCTGTTCCTTTCCGTTCCGTCCCTCCTACCACTTCCATTCCGTCCCCTTCCCTCTCAACCCCGCCTGCTCATCTCGTGCTCTTCCCTCACCCTTCTCGTACTCCTCTGCCTTATGTACTAACTTCCCGCCTCGTACCCTCTTCCCTTGTCCTTCATTCAACTCCCTCTCACCCACGCTGCTCTTTCTCTCTCCATCCTCCCTCTATCTTCCAGCGTCCCTCTCTACTCTCCCCTCTCCTATACATCTCGCACACTCTACGCTACCTCTCCCTTCCCTTCACCCCGAGTGCTTCATCTTCCCATAATCTCTCCTCTTCTATCTCTGTCGTGTCCGTATCATCCCCTGCCCTTTCAACCTCCTATTCCTTTCACATCCCTCTTCTCACACAACCCCCCTCGCACCATCATCACCTCTCTCATCTTCTTTCCTCCCTCTGGCACTCTCCTTCTCTCTTCATACAAGCCTTCCCATCTCCAAGGCCCCTCTCTCTCGTAATCCCTCATCTCTTTCATATACCCTCTCCCAATTCCCCCTTGGTGGAGACAGACAAGCAACTTTTTAAGATTTAAGTATTTTCATTTCCCCTGATGATGTTTTAGCTATTATTCATTGTCTGCATTTCTTCTCTCTTCATTCTCGTATTTTAACTTGATGTCCGCCGAAATATAACTCTGGTAGTTGTGTCGCAAGTTTTATTTCCGTCAGTCAGTCAATAAATCTCTCATGTCCCCCTCCATCTCATGCTCCCCTCCCTTGCGTTCCAGTCCGTCGCTGTCGTACCCTCTCTCCCCCTCTTTTGCACGTAACCCTTTTCCTCTCTTACACTACCCTCTCCCCTTCGTGCTTCCCACTCTCCACAACTTCCCGTAACATCACCACCTCCCAACTCCCCTCTCACCTCCTGTCCCCTCCCCTTCTACCCTCCCTCCCCCTCCCGTACCCAAATATACCCATCATTTTATCCCTCGCAATTAGTCATCTAGTGAAGGGACGATGATTTAGGCATTCTAATGGTAGATTATTTGTAGAACTCGTTTGTCCAGAATATGACAGATGTTGAGTAGCTTCCCTCCCCCGTCTCTCTCTCTCTCTCTCTCTCTCACACACACACACACACACACACACACACACACACACACACACACACACACACACACACACACACACACAATGTTCATAAACCACCCACTCTCACTTTCTAAGTTAAAAGCAAACAGTCTCTCACGTCCACACACACACACACACACACACACACACACACACACACACACACACACACACACACACACACACACACACACACACACACACACACATAGACCTACCATGTCACACCCTCACCCACGCATCACCACAACATATCCACTATTTCTATAACATGCACGATTTCTCCCTTTATACCCACTTTAAAAACATCACACTCACTGAAAAGCAATTTATTTTCTGAGCTACACCCAACTAAGCACCACGAATCCAAAATTGCTGTCGAATCGCGGTGGCAGGAATTGTTTAGGCGTTGTTATTCGACGCTATAATACGACTCTTATTAATTCGACACCAACACGACACTGCTCGCTGTTAATAATGTGAGAATAGTTTTGGAACAGGATCCGGCCCCGTGCAAATGCTCGAACAATTCCCAATAACAATAGATATTCATTAGAGACCGTCATGTTTCCTCCCCTTTCCCCATTTCAGCATTATTTTATATTTTTTTTCAATAATAGCAGTTTACTACTCCTCTGTTCCTGACACTCCACTGCTGCTTTGATGTAAGATACCTTCATGTTCTTTAACATTTCCCTTTCTGAGTAGGTTCCTACAATATGTCTTCCCTTTACATAATGTCATTTGAACTAAGAATCTCGAATTAATGTATATCTCTTCCTAAACAGATATCTATATATCGTCGGTATATATATATATATATATATATATATATATATATATATATATATATATATATATATATATATGTATATATATATATATCCATTTGCGCTAACACTCTCAAACTTAACTATATTTTCATTAACTATTTATCCTTATTTTTCACTCTAATTTGCTACGTCCAAATAATTGCCTTTTTTCTTTGTATCCTTTACAGGTCTGGATTTCTGAACCAAAGAGGCAAGAGTGTAATCCGCTGGCATATTACAGGCCATTTAGGTAATGTAAATTCTAACACGGTTTTATGAAAATGGTGATGGGGGGTGGGAGGGTCTACCATCCGCACACTTGAGGTAGTGCTGTTACCTGGTGACTCTGCGCTGAGTGACAAACTAAATAATGTCTTGTAGCGCTGGAAACAGTGTACCGCCTTGGATGATAACCAAATAACAAAACAGACGCCTGGTGGTCTAGTGGGTTAAGGCACTCCGAACAGATGTGATCCAAAAGGATTTTTATCTGAAGGGCGGTTGCGGTTTATTGTTAACACAGGACCACTCACGGGCAGGTAGCTGAGCACTTTCGCCTTATATATCTGGCTCAGTGGTCAAACGAAGGGCCCTTACGCTTCTGATGGGGCAGTAAAGGACGTGGTGAGAGGGTTAAGGAGCTACTGACCTCGATATACGTCACGCATGTTTCGGTTCACTTTTCTGTCACACCTCTCCCTGAGGCTGATGTGATTTCCCTTTTTATTTATTTACTTCTGTTCAGTTCTGGCAATATTACTAGAGACTTTGTGTTCACTCGTATGCTCGTCTGTGTGTCTGCCTGTTCTGCCTGTTACAGATCTAGTGTCGGGAGCAGCATGGTGAAAAATTTTGAGCAAGTTCCTCGTTGATTCGTGGATGAATTGACTGAATTGGGCCAAAGTAAGAGGCAGAGTATAAAGATTACAATGCAGTTTTTAATAAATATGAAAACACAGGTCGATAGTAGAATATGAAGACTTGATTTCCGTAGAGTTTTTTTTTTTTTTTTTTTTTTTTTAATAGGGCTGACCTGATATTTCCTGTGTGTTATGCTGGGTGTGAAGGAGGTATGCGTCCTTTAGCTCTTATTTCGTCTCGTTGACTCCCTCATAAGCTTTCACATTCCCTCCACCTCCAGCGTCCCAGCGCCACTTCCTATCCTTCATTTACAGTAAGGGACAAAAGTTCGCCTAGTATTTCACCAGTCTATTTCGTACATTTCCATCTTGGTTGATATTCCCAAAGTGAGAGAGACTTGATAGGTTTCTCTGTCCTTTTATAATGATCTTTTATATGATGTGTCAGAAAGAAGTGGCTGACATGTCCTTGGTGTCAAGCAGAGGCATTGTAGTAGCAGGCGTGATTTTTTGTTCCTGACCGTACCTCATTATTTTCGTAAATTACTCTCTTTCAGTCTCTCCATCATGCCCCCCTTCTCCTCTCCCTCCTTCACCACGTCTTTCCCTTGCCCTTTTCTACACCTCCCTCTACCCCACGTCTTCCCCTTTCCATCTCCATTACTCCCTGTCGACACCTCCCTCTCCACTACATTTTCCCCTTCCCCCTCTCCTCTTCCGCTCTCCTCCTTGTCTTTCCTTTGTCCCTCATCTTTCCCCCTCACCAGCATGTCTCCCGATTCATCTTCTCATATCCTTCTCTCCATCACGTCTCCTTTTTCCTCTCCTATCCCCCTCTCCACCACTTTTCCTCTCCACCTAATCCTCTCCCACAGTATCCCCTCTCTCATCTCCCCACTCTTTTCTGTCCCACCTTTCCCTCCTCTCTCCTCTCCCTCCCTTCTCCAAATACATGATGTCCTTCTCCCCCCCTTTGTTTTCACCTGTTCATTGTCTTCGCCTCTCTTTCTTCCCCCACCCAAAGTCCTCTTCTTCTCTCTCAACTTCCGACTATTTCTTTCCCTCCTCTCTCCTTCCGTCTTCTTCCTTCCTCCACCATATCATCTTTTCCCCTTTTCCCTCTTTTTCTCTCTCTTTCCTTGCTTGATTCATCTTTTTCTTCTCGTCAGTCTCTCCCTTCACCGTCTTTTTTTATTCCTGCCACCCACGTCATGTTCCTGTCTCCTCAAATCCCCATTTACCCCAGCCAGGCCCATCCCTCATTCCTCCTGCCTTCCCAAGTCTACTACTCCTTCTGCCCGCCCGTCCCCTCCTCCTCGTGCTCGTCTGGGTCCATCAGTAATTAGATCAGTGAGGTGCTGCCATTAGTCCGGCTGACCCTAATTCTGCGTGTGTGACCCCCTCCCACCTCTCTGTTTCTCTCTCTCTTATATATATATATATATATATATATATATATATATATATATATATATATATATATATATATATATAAATCACGCACATGATATATATATATATATATATATATATATATATATATATATATATATATATATAAATCACGCACATGATATATATATATATATATATATATATATATATATATATATATATATATATATATATATATATATATATATATATATATATATATATATATATATATATATATATATAAATCATACATGATATATATATATATATATATATATATATATATATATATATATATATATATATATATATATATATATATATATATATATATATATATATATATAAATCACACACATGACCGCACCTTCTCAGTGCATTTAAAAGTATTAGCGCCCCTGCCACTCTTACCTTATTTCTTTGCTTCCTCCATTTCACCCTTCACAATACTACCTCTGCTCATGACACTGCTTAGAACACCAAACAACCTAATAGTTCTGCTTCATGTACTATTTAATTTTACCCAAATATTCGTCCTCCTTTCTCTCAAACATCATTGACACTCACTTCTACTAGACTCTGTAACTACCATTCCTCATCTGCTATCGGCACTACATCATCTACGAAAAGAAGTGCAGACAATTCCCACCCATTATCACCTTCCTTCAGAACCACTTCTCCCGCAAGTATATCTCGTTTTAACCTCTCCCATTACTACATCTCCTCACATCATGTACAACCTTGGTGACATGGTACAATCTTGTTTCAATCCATTATTTAAGTTGGACCTCTCAATCAACGCAATCAACCCTCACAGATGCTTTTACTGGTTGTGAGTAGTCTTTTCTCCTCCTAGAGCCTTTCACAATGACTGTCAGTCTTTAGTCTCGAGCCTTATAATCATTTCCAAATAAACAAAACTTCTCTGCCCAGTCATTTTTGTGCAATGCTTGATCAACACATCCTCAGGCTCCCCTGCTTCTACCCTGTTTTTCCCACACCAAATCTTCCATAATTGCTCCCACTCTCGCAAAACACGTTCCCACTTCACACAACAAGCAGACACCCCCATGATTTCCACATTCTCTTCTCTCACGCCTTCCTCATACAAGGGTACAAATACACACGCCTCTTCCTCTCCCCAGGCTCTATCCCTTGTTTCCAGGCTTATCTACACTGCTTCCATGTCCAGTGTATTACTACCTTCCCTCTTAGTAACTTTTCCCAGCTCACATCAACCACCCCTGGGGCTTTTCAATTAGTCTCTGCCCATATGTCTTTGTCTTTTTCTCTGTCCTTATATCTCTGCCTTTGTCCCTGTCTTTATATGTCTTTGTCCCTGTTCTTATATCAGTGTTCTTGTCCCTGTCCTTATATCTCTGTCTCTGTCCTTGTAACTGTCTCTGTGCCTGTCCTTATATCACTGTCTGTCTCTGTCCTTATACCTCTGTCTCTGTCTCTGTCCTTATATCTCTCTCGTCTTTGGTCCCGTCCCCCTCCCCCTTTCCAGTCTTTGGTCCCTACCTTGGTCCGTATTCTTGCAGGTCAAGGAAGCTCCCTAACACCTCTTCCTTAGCGATTTATTTTTGGGTGTGGGCGGTTGATATACTTATGTACGTTATTTATGCAGAGTGTGGAGATACTGGAAGGATTTATGTAACAGGGAAGAGGACAGGAAGGTGAAACAAACAAATTAAATTGCTTTGGAAAAGGTGTTTGGGTCCTGGTTCTAACTCCCTGGTCCTTCCTCTGTCTCTGTCTGTCCCTGTCTATTTTTGTCTTTGCTTGCTCGTGGATCTGTTTGTCTCTGTTTTTGTCTTTCTCTTTGTCCTTGTCGCTGTCTGTTTGTCTTCGTTTGTCTGTCTGTCTGTCTCATTCTCTCTCTCTCTCTCTCCCTCATAAATTCCCACCTCCCCCCAGCCTCCCTCCCGCTCCATCTTATTCTCAGCCCATTATTTTCTCATTCTCACTTTTTTCCCCTGTAAATAACCTCCCTGCCAGCGTCTCCCAAGGGCGTGTTTGGATCAGATACAAGGGATGGCAGGGAGGGGGCCGTGCTGGATGTGATCAAAGCAACATTACACACACTCCTAGGCGGAATAAATCGGTGCTGGAAATGCGCAAAGGGAGTGTATATGAGGGCTGGAAAATGCGCTAAGTTTGGTGATAAAATTTTGAGATATGCTAGGTGATGACAGTGATGGAGGTGATGTAGATGCAGCAGCCTCCGTCTTCTCGTTTGTCATTATTTTTCTTCTCGTTCCTTCGTTACTATTTTTCTTTCGTCTCTTCTTTCTCGTCCATCTTTCTCACCTACCTTTCACTCTTACGAACTCTCTCTCTCTCTCTCTCTCTCTCTCTCTCTCTCTCCTTACCAACCCTTCTCTCTAACAGTTTCTTTCTTACCCCCCCTCTCTCTTTGCTCATCGCATACCGGTATCTCTTAGTCTATTTACTCACTTTCCTCACAGATAATGTCTGTCTGTCTGCCTGTCTGTCGGTCTCTCTCTCTCTCTTTCACACACACACACACACACACAATCTCCATCACCGTTCTCTCGCAGTTGGGGCATATCTTACTCTTCATATTCCAGGCTCACCCCTCGCCCTCTCTATCTGTGCCATTGTGTGCTGGATGCCTGGAATGGTGTGTATTAAGTGCATCTGGGTGTATATGGTGGAGAGAGAGAGAGAATGTGTATATATTTGTGTGTTGTTTGTGTCCGTGTGTGATCCTGCGTAAATCTGCATGTGCATGTGTGTAAATGCGTGTGTATATGTGCGTGTGTATGCGTGTGTGTGTGTGTGTGTGTGTGTGTGTGTGTGTGTGTGTGTGTGTGTGTGTGTGTGTGTGTGTGTGTGTGTGAGAGAGTACAGCCCCGCACCAATATTGTCCAGGAGCCGCCAAAAATCCTGGCCTGGCTGAAGTTATTGACTGTTATTGAAGTTCCTGACACACAACACCGCCGAACCCTTCCTTCCCCCTACCCCAATCCACCCGTCCCCAACCCCTCCACCAGACGCACTCCAGATACACACCACTATCAACCCCCCTCTCCTCCTTCTCCCCTACCCTCTCTCTCCTCTTTCTCCTCCTTCTCCTCCCCTACCCACCATCTCCACCTCCTCCTTTCCGATACACACAGCTACCCCCAACACACTCCCCCTCTCCCCCCTACCCATCGCTCTCGTACACAATTCCACTATAGTAGCAGCCTACCCAGCCTCCACCAATCTCCTCTCCACCCCACCAATTCAGCTCACTCCCCTCCCCCAGCGCCAGGTATCCCGTTCCCTCCCCTGCTCTCTCTCTCTCTCTCTCTCCATCAGACCCCTCCCTTCTCCCTCCCCCACCACAGTATACCTCCTCTCCCTCCCACTCCCGGCCCCCTACTGATACGCACCACCACCACCAGCCCCAATCTCACCCGGTCTACCCCCTCCTCCACCAAACCCTTCTCCTCCCTCTCCTCCCTCCTCTACAAGACCCCTACCCTCTCCTTTCCCCCCCTACCAAACCTCATCTAAACAATACCTCTCCTTTCCAACTCCCCCTCCTCCTCCCTCTCTACCAGATCCTCCCCCTCTCTTCCTCCACCAGTCCCCTCCATCCCTCTCATCATACCCCTCCTCTTCTTCCCTCTCCACGTCCACTCCTTACATTTAATCCCCTTACTTCTTCCCTTCTTTATACACACACGGCTAAATATTCTTACATTTACTTCTCTATCCTCTCCTCTTCTCCTCTCTTTTCTTCTTTTCTTTCCTCTCCTTTTCTCGTTTGATTTTCCCTTTCCTCCCTTGTCTTCAATCATCTTTCCTTTTCTCTTCTTTTCTCAACTCTTATTTTTCATATTTTCTTCCCTCATCATTCCACTCCACTTCGCTTTTCCTTTTTAGTCCTTTTGATATCTTATGCCTTTTTCTCTTTTCCCCGTTCTTTATCTCGTAATATCTCACATCATTTGCTCTCGTATTTTTTTCTCTTTTCATCTCTTCTCTCTTTTCACCATTGTCCTCTCTTTCTTCTCTTCTCATCTCTTCGCTTTCACATTTTCCCTTTTTCTCTCTTCCTCCTCTTTTCTTCTCAGCTCTCGTCTCCGATCCCATTCTCTTTTCTTCTCTTCTTTCCTTTTCTCTTCTCATCCATTTCTCGGTTGTTCGCCATTTTCATTTACATTTGTGTAAGGTTTCATTCTTATCTCACCTCCCCCTCATTCTTCACCCACTTCTTCGCTCTCTTCCTTCCATAACCTTCGTCTAACTTGCCTACCTGCTATCTCTATCCTTTCCTCTTTCCCTCATTCTTCACCCTTCTTTTATCTTCTTCATTCACTCTTTATCCTTGTCTTACTCACCCTGCTTCCTCCTTCGTCGTCTCTTTCACTACTTCCCGCATTTCTTCACCCTCTCTTTCCCTTCTTCCTTCCCTCCTTCCCCTATTCTTTCACTTCCTCCCACATCCCCTAAATCTCTCCTCCAGCATCCTCTCTCTTCCACTATCTTTCCCTCTTTCCCTTCCTTCTCTCCCTCCTCTTTTCCTTCCCTTCCTTCTCTCCCTCCTCTTTTCCTTCCCTTCCTTCTCTCCCTTCCTTCCTCCTTCCCTCCTGTACTAAAGAGCGTCATTAAACAGCAGCTGTGCTGTGATGTGGGCAAGGCAGGTCAGGTAATATTACGCAGTTCCTTACACTTTCCCACTTCTCTCGCCTTTCTCCCATTTTATTTTCTCCTCACTCTCCTTTCTCCCATTTTATTTTCTCCTCACTCTCCTTTCTTCCATTATATTTTCTTCTCACTCTCCTTTCTCCCATTTTATTTTCTCCTCACTCTCCTTTCTCCCATTATATTTTCTTCTCACTCTCCTTCACCGCCTTTCTATCCTACTCCTTTCTTCCATCCTTCAGTCCTCTTCCCAGCCTCCTTCACTTTTTTCTCCTCCTCCTGTCCTCCTTCACTCCCCTTTCCCTTCGTCCTTCACTCTTTTTTTCACCCTCCATCATTCTCCTTTCCTTCTTTCCAGTTTTTCTTCCTCACCCCCTTCCTTCCATCCCTCTATCTCTTCCTCACCCCCTTCCTTCCATCCCTCTATCTCTTCCTCACCCCCTTCCTTCCATCCCTCTATCTCTTCCTCACCCCCTTCCTTCCATCCCTCTATCCCTTCCTCTCTGCACCCCTCTCTCCCATTCTCCATCCCACTGTGCTTAAGCTGGTAATGAAACAACAAATGTGTGGTGTGGTGTGGGCAGGGCAGCACAGGGAACATTACAGTACTCATTTCACTATTTTCCCCATTGTCCAACTCTCCTTCATTCAACCTCTCTTACCCCTCTCCTTCACCCTTCTTTCTTCCCCTCCTTTCCACTTTCATAACCTCCCTCTAACGCCCCCCTCCCTCACCCCTCCTTCCATTCCTCTTACTCATCCTCTTTTTATATATCTCCTTCCTTCCCATCTTCATACCCCCTCCCTCTTCCTCCTTCTCATCCCTCCCCATGTGGTGTGATGTGGGTAGGGCTGATCAGGTAATATAATACTAATCCTTACATTGCTCTAACCCTCTCCCTCCTTCACCCTTTCATAACCTTTCTATTACGTTCCATCCTTCAGCATTTCTTTCATTTCTTTTTTCACCGCTTTACTTGCATCTCTCTTTCCCTTCATCCTCATCCTCTTTCCCTCCCTCCCTCCTTCCTTCCTATCTTACGTAACCCTCTCTCTCCCTACTTCCCTCCTCCTACATCAGCTGTATAGTATGGGGTGGGCAGGGCAGGTTAGATAATATTTCACTGTGCCTTTAGGTTTGTTTTCTTCAACTTCTCTGATCCTCCTCGTTTCTTTTTCTCCTTCCTTCACTTCTCCCACCCTTTCTTCTCCCCCCTTTTCTTCCATCCTTCAGCTCTACCTTCCCTCTCTCCTTCACCTTTCCTTCCTCTCTCTCTCCTTCACTCCTTCACTTCCTCCTGTGTGGTGTGGGGCATGCAGGTCAGGTCAGGTAAGATTACACCATGTCTTACACTTTTCCCACCTTAATGGCGGTCATTAGGACGCAAACATCCCAATTTTACTCTCATTGACCCCTTTCAGTACGATGACGTCTTTTAAATTTCATTCTTGTTACCCCCAAGAGATTTATCACCTTATGGAGGAGCTCAGCTACTGAAAGGGATGTAAATAATCTCAGTTAACCCTTGTATTATTTTATTTTATTTTTTTAACGTTAATTCTTGCTCCCTCTAGAATATGGTGGCATTTTATCTTTTCGTATATTTTTCCTCCCTCCTGGCGACTATATTCAGCTAAAAGGAAAATGCTAAGGCTGGAGAGGTTGGATAGAGCCTTCCTTAACTATTCCCGTAGGAGAGGTTCCCCCGCGACCCAATATTAATCGTCTGTAGATAGCAAACGTTAAATAATTAGGCGTCACCGTACTGGAAGGGTAAACTTCAAATTAGATAAAGCCTCTATGTGATCGGGTTACAAGCAGTCTGTTATCCATTTCTGCGGTCTCATTATTTTTCTTAAATTTATGCGCATTGCCACCTGACGATTAATTCAGCATTGAAGGGACCGGTCGTACTGAAGGGTTTTATAGCAGTCAGTCGGACGTTTACACGGGCATTTTCCTTTGAGTTCATTAAAGAAGTAGATGAAAACTGTCAAATGGAAACACAGGGACACACAGATAAGCCGGGTTAGTGTTAGGGAGCAGTCAAGAATTTTGTGTATAGTTGGCTTTGGCTGACTCTAGAAAAAAGAATATATAATGTCTATCTGTCTCTGTCTATCTATAGCCAGATGCTATAATCCTGTAAGGGGTGGCCGTTTGTCTCTGAGTTAGCTGTTTTACGGGGAGGGGCATTAACGCTCCGCCAACCCACTTGCTGACACGTAGGGAACATGTGTGGGTTGGTTATATGGTTACCACCCTGCATTGTAAATGGTTTCATGGCTCACAGGAAACCATTAGGCTTGTCACTCAATGAAAAGCCACCTGAAAAGGAAAGAAGAGCAATCAAAAGTGACAGGAAAGATGCGAGAAAAAGGAAGAGAGGAGGGCAGGCACAGAAGAAGAATGATAAAACTGAAGTGAATGGATGATGGTCGCCACCACCTGCCACAGAGACAATGTTTGTTACAAAATGAATAAATAAATAAATAAATAAATATAAATCTCTACTAACGCTTTCACTACGATGTCTTTTTAATGATTGCTACCTCCAGACGATTTTATTTACGACACACCTCTCGTATTGAAGAAAACGGTATTAACAAAACTTAGTATGAAAACGAGAGCATATAATACGTTGTCCAGGGATCCATCTGCCTAAGTCACATTGTAGGCTTCGTAGCTCCTTTTTCGTAGCGATTTATTATCCTTATTGTAACTCAGCATCCCCTTGCATGCTATTTATTTCGTTTTATTATCGACCTAGAGTACATCAGTGACATACAAGAGGATATGGAGGTGTAATGTACCGAATAAGTCGCTGAGGCAGGAGTGTTTGGAAATCTGCAAAAGCCACATGAAATATGACCCTGATTCTGTTAATCCCATCAATCCGAGGACGTATTTTTAAACATTTATTCTTGAGGCGAACTTAATTATTGTAGGCCTTTTGTACTGAACAGAAAATGAAGACTATTCTCTCCCTCCCTTCCTCCCTCTCTCTCTCTCTCTCTCTCTCTCTCTCTCTCCTTTAATGCAAGGAAGAAAGAACCACAGAGGCCAGAAGCCCGTAAGATTGTTCCCTTCACGAAAAAACAAAAACAAGGTACCAAACAACCCAATGAACCTCTCCAGTTCGAAAAATTTCTCTCAGGATGAATTAAATTGTGTCGAGAAAGCAAGACTATATTACTCTATACGTCATCACGCTTATTCTATTAACCTTAAAGCAAGACCGGAAGCCCCCCGCCCCCCTCCCATTCACCCTCACTCTAATCTCAGTCCTTGGATTAAAAAAAAAAAGAGAAGAAAGAAAAAATGGGATAGAGCAGACGAGGAAGGAAGAGTACTCGTAATTTTCTTCCCCCTCCCCCAGGTCATATATCTTTGTCTGTCGTCAGTGTTCTCCGTCCTCTTGTCCCGTGAGATTTTCCTGCGTAAGATATTTTTATAAGTATTTTTTTTTCTTCTGGTAATATTAAGTAACTGTTTAGATCCTTATTTTTTTTTTCTCCATCATCTATGCTTCTTTTTTTATCCTTCTTTTCCTGGTGCTATTACTGATTTTTAATAATTGCTCTATTAGTCCTATTTTTACTTTTTTTTTTTTTCTGTCACAATACAGTAATGCCCAGCTTTATATTTTATTCCATTTTTTTCAAGGCATGATGCTCACAACCAATTTAAGCCGTTTCACTAAGAGCCTCCTTCCCCAGGCGTTATGAAGAGTATAATATAAAAGACGCCATTGTATTGAAGTACTGGAGACTGCAGCTTCACCATTCTACCACATCCTTCCTTCCTTCTCCTCCTCTTTTCTTCTTCCCATCCTCTTTTGCCTTTCTTTCCATTCCGCCTATCTTCTCATTACCCTGCAACACCATCACCCTCCCCACCCTCCCCTCCTTCCCTTCCACCCTCCTTTATCCTCTCCTTACTCTGCCATAACATCACCCTCCTCTGCCTCCCAGCTTTACTTTCTCCTTTACCTTTACTTTCCTTCCTCCTTTCATTATCCCCCTACCCTTTCACGTCCTTCCTTACCACACAGTCTCCCTGGAACACCTTCCCACTCCCTACTCTATTTCCTGCACCCTTCCTTCCCTCCCTACTTTCTTTATCCTTTTTTCCTTCACTCCTTCTTTCTTCCTTTCCTTATTCTGCTCATAGTCACTTGCCTGCACCCTTCCCTGCCTCTATACTTTAACCTTTCCTTCATCCTTCCTTCTCTCCTTTCTTCCCTTCCTTCTATATCCTTGCTTCCCCCCTTTCTTGACTTCCTCTTTCCTTCATTCTCTGCTCATTCTGCTATATTCTACCCAACCAATAAATTTCCCTGCCACAATATTTTCTACATCCTCCCCTACCTCAATTTTTCGTTTCATTTTTACTAATTCTCCCTCTCACACATCGTTATCCTCAGCTTTCCTTCTTTCTTTTTTCTTTAACTTTTTTTTTTTCCTGGTCATTCTTACTGTCTAACTCATCTAGGTTTACACCTGGTATTTTCAAGGTTTATCACAAATATATTAATTTTACGTACCACGTTAGATTGCTTTAGCTGCTAATTATGCATCCTTTTTTCTCGGTGAATTTACCACCACACTCTCTTTAAACTGCAAAACTCTCCCCACTCTGTTGAGGGTTTAAGACTGCAGGACTAAAGCATTGCGTGCATGTTGTCTCTCCTACACTATTTTTAAGTTCCATAAAACGAAAATGTATGGTAAAGCCCTGTTAAAAAAAAAAAAATAGTATATGGACTAATAAGGCTACAAATCAAATGTATTGAATACTGCCATTCATCTCGTAAGCAAGATTTAGCAACCAAAATGCCACCGAAGCAGGAGAATTTGCCTGCGTGAACTTTTTCTCTTTTCTTTCTTTTTTCTTTCTTTCTTTTCTTTTCTTTTTTTTTTTTTTTACTTTCTCTCACTAGTGACTCAAACTTTTCTACCCAACACATTCCTATTCTTACTTGGCTTTGTTATGGCAAAGAAAAAAACTAACTTCCGGAATCTGACGCACACAGAAAGGCCCACAGACAGACAGACGAGACGGAAAACATCACCAATTTGCAAAACGGGTCGGTCAGCAAAACTAAGTAATTACATTCTTATGATCAGGCTGTAATACTTATCGTTGTAGTTTGGTCAGTCTTCCTATAATAAACAGAACATCGTGGCTGCATCTTAAATTCAGAGATAAATTTGTATGACATCGACCATGAACTTGATCAGCACACTTGAATCGCGCGGTTTACTGCTTCACTCATTCCGTCTAGTTACGTCTGTGCTTGGAACCCTGGGATTGAGGCGGAATGTGTCACTGTGGTAGCTGGTGGGTGTCCTGATCCACTAAATATGAAGCATATGCCAATATTTCGTCTGTATTTGCTGTCCAGCATTACTAACGCATGATACTGTACTATTAAAAATGTTTGATAGCCAGAAAAATAATACTTACCATTGTGAAGAACACCAGCAATGATGGCCGTGGCCTCACTTCCCCTTGTCTGGTGGTCACTGACTCCCAGGAGATACCCGGTACCCAGAAATAACATTCCGTAATTTTGCTTACAGACTACTAGATGGTGTCGTTTAATACCAAGTATCGTAACCACAAACTTATCTTGGAAGTTAATCGTAAAGAAGACTAGCTCTTACTGCTATATTTCTGATAATAATCGTGTACACAGAGTTAATAGCCAGTAAGGTAAAGATTTATAGGCATATAGTAGCTTCCAGCTAAATGGCTTTGCCTGCACAGAAAACTGTCTTTATAGCACATAAATAAAACGATGTTTTTCTCTGGGAATCGCAAAATAAATATGGAAATAAACAATGAAATAAATAGTTAAATATAAATATATAATGACCTGTTTTCTTATATGATGGTCATTAGTGCACTTGTGTGCTGCATGTATACTGACAAAATGTATATGATTTTATTATGCCTCTTTCATAATCTCATACAGAAAATTCAGCTCCATTCTGTTTTATCCCGTAATGTATGAGAGTTCGTCTGCCACGTTCACCCTTTTCCAGTTTTAGTCTCCTCACAGATTTGCTGCTGTATCCTCTTTATTTCACCCTCCCTCCCTCGTCCATCATCCCGCCGAAACATATTGTATTTCTCTCTAATTCCAGCTTAACATTAATCTCGCGCCTCTACTCTCCCATCCATAGTTTTGTGCTGTATATATTCTCGTCCCAATCCTCTTCCTATAATCCGTCATACCTAGAATTTGCTCTTCTCATTCTCACTTTAATTCCGACTCATGCTTGCGTCATTCGTACAGGCAGGGACATCTATATGTATTTTATTTTATTACCAATAGACTTTTTTTTTTTTTTTTTTGTACCGTATGGGGTTTAATGTTGCAAAATGCTTACAATTTTCTCCACTCTTGCCTGTGCCATTTTGTTTTGTTTTATTTGTATTTATTTATTTATTTATTTTTAGCAGGCTGCCTATCGTACTGAAAAGAATAGTATACATCATTTTCTTTCCATTTTCACTACTTTCTCCTCAGGCATCCCCTCTCTCATACTTCAGTCTTACTTTATTGCTGGTGCTGGATAGGGAGGCCTGGACGTGTGTTTGTGTGTGTCAGGAATAAATGTGGAGCGTGGCAATGTATGGTGGGGAAGTGTGAGGTGTAACAACATCGTCAACTGCACACTGATCTTCCAGCGCCCCGTACATATTCTTACTCTGATATCTCCTACACCAAGACCATCAAGTTCTTTTTGCATTTCCCTGACTCCCACTTTGTCTCAGCATACCTCGTCTCACTCTCGCTTCTGTTACGCCCTCTCGCGTCACCTCCTGTATATTCATTCCTTTTGTACCCTTGCCTCGTCTGTTCTCCTTCCCTGTGCCGCCACACTCTCGCACCACACTCACTGCTGTCTCGCCCATCCTCCTCTTTATACCTACTGCACTCTTTCCTCTCTGATGCCATTCTGCCTCTCCTTACATCCCTTTAATAATAATAATGATAATAATAATAATAATAATAATAATAATAATAATAATAATAATAATGCTACTGCTAGTTATACTTCTACTACTACTACTACTACTACTACTACTACAACTACTGCTACTACTGCTACTATTACTAATACTAATACCAACAATGAATCTATAAAAAATAAAATGAAAAGCGGCCTTCTCTACTAACCTGTCCTAAAAATACTTGGTCACTTATTGCCTATCACAGTTTTCTGAGACGGCAGGAGAATATTTTAAAGGTAGGATCACTCACCCTTGCACGTACCCGTTCTTGGTGTGCTGCTGGTGAGGGGAAGGTGGGTTCTCCCCTGTCAAGTGTAACCCAAGGCGTGCTGTGGTGGAAGGCATACAAGGGCTCGAAGCTTTGCCGGATAAAATGAGGCGGTCAGTCTATTGCGCCTACGTTTCATTTCTGCCTCAGCAATGCTTGGTTAGTTTACTGGCGCACTTTAGTAGCATCCTTGGTTAGCCTGTTGACCTTCCCTCCCCTCATGTGATGATACTATATTAAGACTCTGTTTTTTCAGCCACCGAGTGCACTGAATAAGTACATTGAAATTTATTATTATTGATATTTGCACACACACACACACACACACACACACACACACACACACACACACACACACACACACACACACACACACACACACACACACACACACACACACACACACACACACACACACACACACACACACAGAGGCGTGCGCGAGCGGGATGAAAAACATTATCATTGGAAACAGATAAACAAAAACACCATGAAAAACATTACTATTGTTGGAAGGGTGTAAAAAGAAACATCTCGAAAAACATTATTATGGTGGGAAAGGGGGGGAAAAAATCATGAAAAACATTATCGTTGAAAGGGGGGAAAAAGAAAAAAAGAAAAACATTATTATCGTTGGAAGAGGGAAAAAGGAAAAGTCATGAAAAACATTATTATCCCTGAAAATAATAAGAGTGTCATTAGGTAAGTAAAACAACAGGTGGCTGCGTCTTGGGAGTATTTTGCCGACATTCACTTAAGTTTTGTAGTGTATTTACAAGTTTACTTACAAAATGCTACACATAGGGTTCCATATGTACAAAAGTTCTCATCTTAACTTAACAGGGGTGCGGAATGCCACATAGAAGTCTTTTTGAGAGCGAGGGTGTGGAAGTTGGTTGTGCGGTGGGGGTGGGGCGTGATAGCAGAAGGGGGTGTGTGGGAGGGAGAGAGAGAGAGAGAGAGAGAGAGAGAGAGAGAGAGAGAGAGAGAACAATGGCAATAAAGGGAAGGGGATGGCAAATGATGTAAGAAAAAACGGACAGGAATGACGATACGGGAATGAGGTTGGTGGATAAGGGGGTTGCGAAGGGAGAGGAAAAGATGGGGCTACTAAATAAAGAAGTAAAACTGGAGGACACAGAAATAGTGAGAAGAGCGAATGATGGCAGTAAAAGAAGGGAGGATGGAAAAGTGAAGTGAGGAAGGGGATGACAGGAATGAACAGGAGGCTGTGGAAGGAAGAAAAAAAGGGAAAGGAAAAGGAAAGGCTACAAAGATTGAATAGAGATATAGAATGTATAATACAGTAGTGAAAGTGCAGGGAGAGTGGTTTTAATAGGGTGGGGGGAGGAGGTGGAGCAGAGATGAAAAGCAGGTAACAGCAGTTATGATGGACGTAAGGCGATCTTTGCTAAAAACAGGAATAAAGTTTCAAGAGTTGTAGATATAGTAGAAATATAATGGTCTTTATATTTACAAAGAAAAATATAGAAAAAATAGTAAAATATGTCCATAAATATATATCGTCATCATCATCACCATTATCATCATCATCATCATCACCATCATCATCATCACCATTATCATCATCATCATCATCATCATCATCACCATCATCATCATCATCCTCATGGTCATCGTAGCCTTGTTCTCACTATTTTGGGTAGGATTCAGAAGAGGGAAAGGCATTAAGCAGTAGACTAATCATCAGTGTTCTGAGCCAAAATGGTCCACATAGCCATTAGCCCATAAAACTGAGGATAACACGAAAAAAAAGTAGTACCTTTGACATGAATACGTGAAGACAATCCAAATGTAAACAAAGGCAACACAGGCAGTTACTATCATCACCAGCCATCAGTAAGAGCAAGAGAATCCATCCCAATAGTAAGAAAATTCCAGGAAGCCACAGAGTACCAAGGAAACATTAAATTGCATCAGAGTCTATATCCCCACTCTGTTAACACCTTGTCACTGCACTGTTGATGATACCGCATTATTTCGTTTTTTGCCATTCCACATAATTCCACCCAAAATTATAAACAGACTCTTTAAATTAACCCTCTCATAGTCCCGTCTACTCCCATGTTATAATCCAACTCACTCCAAACTATTTTGCTGAGCTAAGAGTTATCACAAAATGTCGAAGTGTAAATATGTTTGTGTTTCCAGTCTCAGAACATTTAATTCATATGCTTAGTCAAGAACACAGCCTACCTATTGTTTTTTTTTTTCTCTGACTAACGGATTTTTTTTTAAAGATTTAACATAGGTGAAAATTCTGACCAATAGGCTTAGGGTGAATGATAATCTACAGTAAGTCTCTACCGGCCTATATACTCGTATGATCGAACACTCTATAGGTCATACTCCCAGTGGAAACGAGGAAGTACTATCAGATGAAAAGTTCGCCAACACTGCATTGCTGGTTGTGGCGATGTATGGATATGGCAATATGAAATAGCAGAGGAGAATAAGGAAGGATAGTCTACTCGCTGACGTTCAGGTGAAAAGAGAATGTTCGTAACCATGAGACTGTCAGGGAATTGTCGGTGAATTTCAGAAAGCCTCCCACCCAAGTGAGACGTCCTGGGCGTCCCCTGTGACCGTCCCACTGGTGAGTTATGGACCACAAAATGGGGTGCGATTGTGGGTGGACTCAAATTTTTATCGCCGGGACCTGAGACGTTTGTGGCCGTAATGGAGGAGGCAGAGAGGCCATTTACACCTTCTTGTTCACCCACCCCCACCTCCCCAACCCCAACCCCTGCACTCATCCATCCACACACACACCAGCCTCACTTTTCCCGAAGCATATTTCTTTTTCTGTTTCCACCACAAGTGAAAAAAGGGCAAAATATAAATGGCTACTATGCCAGGGTACTAAGCACACGTACTGTAGAGCATTTATGTACAACAGTTTGAAACAAAGCGTAGCCTTGCTTGAAAAGTATCAGCTCAAGAATGATCTTATACATAAGATAGTGGGAATGTGACAGTTTTAATCAGTTTGTTATACTATACATGACACTGAAATAGTTGTAACGTCTTACAGCTCTTCCGACAGAGTGCGGTGGTTGAGATGACTGTGACCTCAGTGACCTCCGCACAGCAGCAATTCGATCAACACTATCTAACCAAACCAGACTGTAAGATTAGGAAAAAAAAAAAATGGCTAATTCATTTTGTGTGCAATGAAATCAGTATATGGATAACTGAAGCAATATCTCAATCACTACACTGTCCACTTATATTTACAAACATATGTAAGAACAAATTGTTGGTATGGGTAACTAGACATAACAGGCAAATTGCGCTAAATAATAAATGCAAGTACATGTAATACTTACGGTTTCAGGGACACAACTGGTTTGCGTAACAGTCTGAATTATCGCCATTGTAGTAACACAGAACCAGAATATAAAACCTTTGGTGGCAGATGTGATTTAAATCAACTTCTTTTGAGAGGCTGCTAGCAAGAAAGGAGCCAGACAGACGAGAGAAATATATGCACAGAATACCGTATGAACTTCAGAATTCTACGGTAGCACTACAATCGTTTGAATCTACATTCTCATTTTATTTCCGGCTTAGCCATTAACTTCAGAACCATACAATAATCGTGGTTCTCTCGGGAGCCTCTGAAGGGCATGTCCTGTACCTGTCAGAGTTACTTTTTGATCTGCCGCGCCCCCTGGTTTACTTTCTGTCCACAATAACAGCATCAGTGGCAGCAACCGCGGCAAGATTGTTTCCAGTGTCCCTGTTCAGTTTTGGCAGCAGCTGAAGGACTGACATCTTCAGACAGTCTTTCTCAGATCCATCCAAGTGTGGACTAACCTTCTATCACACTTTTAAAACAGAGATCACGTCATTACATTGTTAACCTAGATCTTTACTCTTCGCACGTCTCTTGTGTACCCTGTTGCCTGGGAGGAGGTCTTTGAGGGTTCCATGAGATAAAACAAAAATCATTCACATAGAACACTCAGTCTATCGGTGATGCTGCAACTAATTTTAACTCTGGCTGTCCAGAACACGAAGCATAGTCCAGTGACACTCGTTTAGTTCAAAACAGTTTTACTGGAAACTGCTGCTACACACAGTTTCCTCCAAATAAAAGTCCTTTTCACATAAGCTTTATCATTGTTTGTCTTGATTTCACTTTTTTTTTTTTTTTTTTTTTGCACCACAGTTGTGTCGTCAGCTCATACAAACTCTCGCCGTCGGAGGAAAGGAGAGGTAGGACTTGGGGAGGGGGGGTGGGGTGTGCACGGGCTAGACCAGGGCTGTCCTGTCTGAGCGGGACTGGGAATGACGAGGAAGCGAGGTGGGTGGATGGGTTGTCTTGCTCTGGGTGAGGTGTTGTGACAGATGACGTGAGACGGGCCAGTGGGATAATCCTCTCTGGGTTGGGCTGGACTGGAGAGGCGGTGAGGTGGCTGCTACCTGCGAACATCACCACCAGTATCTCATCAGACCTCATCATACCACACTCAAGAGACATGTGCAGTCCATTTTTCCGCTTTGTGTACGCATCGTATCAAGAGAGTCATCTGTGGGCAGAGAAATATACCAAACCTTTCTCAGCTTAGGAATATTAGCCAACAGAGAAAAGCAAGAGGGAGAAAAGCTGAAATATCAAGTGAACTTTTATCCCCGACTGCACCATTAAAGCAAATATCTGAAACTGTTATTTCGGTTATCAAACTTGTCTGAATATATCATGCTCATTATTTACATTAAAGGACATCCAACCTATCAAGACTTACATTTCATTTATTAATATTATCTAGTAAACACGCTTATTACCTGGATTAACGGGTTAGTGCATAATACAACAGAAGATATCGAAAATCCATTTAGTCATGGAAGAGAAAGCATTTTACATTCATATTACAGAAATTTAAAATGAAGACTTGGTATGAGACAGTTCTTAAGCTTCAGCATACAGAAATAAGAGAAGAAACCTAACAAGATACTGAGTATTACATGCAACATGCTGCGTGTGTGTGTGTGTGTGTGTGTGTGTGTGTGTGTGTGTGTGTGTGTGTGTGTGTGTGTGTGTGTGTGTGTGGGCTCGCGCGAGCAGATTGGCTAAATGAATATACCCTCACTGAAGTAAAGAAGAAAAACAAGGGCTATGATAACAGTATACAAGTGTGTAAAAGAAAGGAAAGAAGTTGACATGAGAGAGTACAGACCGCCAGGAAACAGGTGAAGAGGACAAAGCATAAAACAATAAAAAGTAAGAAGTGATTAGGACTAAAGGAAATACAATATTCCGAAGACAACAGTTGACTGTGTAAAGAGATTTGACACTGTTTACCTCAGCAGTGGTGGCAGAGGTGTTGGCAGCAGAGACTCAGCAGTGACACCACCAATGCACTGCCCCAGCTCACTGTTCTCGCCACACCTGACAGTGCTTAGGAATGAAGGAAATAAAAGAAATTAACCCTCTCGCAGGCCATGAACAAATTTGGGTATTTTCTTCAGGCTAAAACTATACGATTTTTTTTTTTTCCGCTGAGGGAAAAACGAGCAATCAAAAAGGTCATTGTAGATAATCTTACCTTCTGATTGTGGTGATTTCGACTGTCTAAGCAAAATAACGTCCTATTAATCTGAATAAAATATCGAAGTGTGTCAATAACAGGTAGAAATTTATATAATCTTACGAAGTTTAGGAGGCTTTATATTGGTTTGAGGTGTCTTTATAGTACCTTTTCCAAACCAATTTATAACATTCAAGAAAGCATTTAAGTGCCAACCAGAATTACAATAAAACTTTTAATACCTCGTCAGAGTCAATGTATTTCCTGAAGTAAAATCACTGTTTGATGCTCTTGTGAATTTTATCCAAGTAGTTGCATCAGAAGTTTTAAGTAAAAGTCAAGGATTTTAAACTATACTTAAACTATTAAACTATTGAATTATATATTCGGTGTGGTGCGGTGAGGATCTGTCCTTTTTCCCCTTGGGGCTAAGAGACGAATAAATGTGTGCGTGTTGTCGTCCTGTCTCTGCTACCTCCCTTTCTCTGGGGGCAGCAGCATAGATTTATAGATAGAAAGACAGACTTACTTTAGGGAAATTCTGTATGTTCATAAAATTAACACTTCCTTTGATTTTTAGGACTGGGATTTGTAATAATGTATCTCTTAGTATTTTAGATTTTACTTTACATTACACTTCTGTATAATTTTCAGTGATGGTCAGGCCTCCTCTATTTTGTGTAGATTTAGTTGTATCACTGCACAAAGAGAAATATGTGTGATCTAGAAATAGTACCATGATGTTCTCCCCAAGAAAATAATACTAAGGTTATACTTCGAAAATAAAATGCTCCTCAGGTTAGATTGTATATTTTAGACTTGCATGATCATGGTTCGTCTTCTCTATTTGTATGGGCACAGAACCTAAACTGCATAATATATATGTTAGTGACTGTGCTCTAAATTCTCAAGAACACACACACACACACACACACACACACACACACACACACACACACACACACACACACACACACACACACACACACACACACACACACACACACACACACACACACACACACACACCATCTTACCTGGCGCAGTGACGGCCGCCAGACCTGTGGACAAGAGAAAAGATCGTCATTAATAACAGTGATGACTTCAGTACTGCAATAATACCTGACCAACTCTACCACCACTACACACAAGAAAAAAACAACAACACCACAAACAAGCCCATCATCGCCTTGGGTCCAGCTCTGTCAAAAAAGTATTCAATAATATTACTTACACCCATATGCTCGGGGAAATAAGTCAGGGATTTATTACATGCAAACTCTAGGTAGGAAAAAAATCTCGTGCCAGTACAGGGCTTTGGGTAATGTTAAGTTCGGTGGAAGGGGCAGCATCTCACATTGTTAAGTAAGAAATGATAGAATCCTGCCGTTATATATAGATTTATATTATTCTGCGCTGGCAGCCTCAGTACGAAGGGTTCAGAGTACTTTTATAGGATATCAAAAAGACAATAAAAACAAGCCAACAGAGTCCAAAAGTAAGCAAAATAAACTCCTGCAATTAAACAGAGCATCACATTATTCTAAACGGTTAACTACATTATCAAGAATTCAAAGTACATTAATGGGATATCAAAAAAAAAAAAAAAAAAAAGAAAGACAAAAGCAAACTTACTAAGACCATCCCGATATGCAAAAGAGCTGAGAGTTTGCAAAGAACAGTATAGCAAACCTCTCTGTGTGGCCCGAAACTGCGATTATGCAAATGCGAGTATATTATATGAGACAGACTTCCCACGGCCACCACCTGCCGTCACCCCACACTTCTGCCTTGTGTGTCACTTTCTTTTATCCTTTTATCTTCAGGTGGACAAGTTGAGACGATGATGCTAATGATTCTGGTGACATACCGGTGGGGAACTTTTATATATTTTTCCTTGGGGACAGTTTATTATAATTTACAGAGTTTTACATCATTTGACTATAGCTCATTCACCTTAACCTGGCCCAGATTTTCATCCTCTTGCAGCTTATTTCAACGTAGATGAAAAAAGACAATGCTATGGCTCTGCATCCTTTCTCAAGCACTTTTCGTGACTAGCATCTAAGTCCAGTGTTAATCTTTTATTATATCTCAGTATTCTAGATGGAGGGATGGCAATTTTGGGCAAAGGTTAAGTGAATTTAGGCAAAGGTTAAATGAACATGGTATAAAGGTTAGTCTCACCAACTGTTTATGTTTAAGTGGCAACTGTTCGCTATTTCATTCAAACAATCTTTCTTTCATGCCACTCCCCTTCTCTCCTAGTCACCCATTTTCCTTCCAAGCCATCCCTCTTCCTCGTAAACCACTCTTTTTCCTTCCGGGCCACCTCTCCTACCAATCTACATTCATTTCTCCCAAGTACCTTTCTCCCTTTCAAGGTTGCCCTCTCATTTCAAGCACTAAGTTCGTATTTCTCTTAGCGCTCCTTTTATCCCTCACTCTTTCCTTCCAGGTCACCTATTTATCATTTAGAATAACCTTTTTCCTCCCCAGGTTTCTTTTTCCTTTATTTCTAATCCATCATTCTTCATTTCTAGCCACATCCATTTCCTCTAAACCATCCTTTCCTCTTCCAAAGCCAATTTCTTCATTTCAAGCCATTCCCTTTCTTCCATCACCCTGCTCCATCCAAGGCTTATCTCCCTTCCTCCGAGCCACTCCCCTTACTGCCAAAGCCTTTCCAGTTCTTCAGCTGAGGGAATTTCTCGCAGACGAAGGCTAAATACACCATCTTGAATGACCCTGTCTGCCTGTCTGTCTGTCTGTCTGTCTGTCTGTGTCTGTCTGTCTGTCTGTGTCTGTTTGTCTGTCTATCTGTCTGTCTGTCTGTCTGTCACACACACACACACACACACACACACACACACACACACACACACACACGCCAGACGACATCCGGTCCTCGTCAGTTACACATCGCCCGGCAACCCGATACTCAGAGTGGGAATATCGAGGGTCGCCAATGAGGTCTCGAAGCACAGAACGACGTGTTGGTATTGGGATAACTGAGTCAGACGCTGTGATGTGCAACGACGAAACCAAACTATGCTCTTTTTACTCTAACTTACTCCAAACTTCTGCCCTTTACCAGCTTATTTCACGTCTATTAATGGCAAAAAAAGGACGACTATACAACTATCCCAAACAAGATGCATATACAGAGTGAAAATAGCCAGAAATAACTATGGCAAACACGAACCACCATTGTACCAAAATGTAAAGTTTGCTCCGAAGTTACTGGGTGTGCTTATGGGTGTATGAGAGCGACATATAAAACTAAGTACGTAAACCGAACGATAAATATCCAGTAAGACGTAAAGGGAACACGAACCACAGTATGACCGAAATGTACAGTCAAGTCCGGACATTTCTGGGAGGGCTCATGAGTGTACAAAGGTGAAATATGTAACAAGGCACATATACTGTACTGGACGGCAGACATCCAGTTAAGTCTACAAAAATCACAAGCCTCTGTAGCGTCGAAAGCAAAAAGTTAGTCTCGAACGAGCTGGGTGTATTTATGGGTGCATTTGGGCGAAACAGATAACCAGATATATACATGGAACGACATATAATCAGCAAAATTATAAATAGAACAAGAAATATCCGGTAAGGCCTACAGGAAACATGAATTTCCGTAGTGCCAAAAACGTCACCATTATCTTCACCGATGATGCTTACGCTTATGAGTGTGACGGTCCAATCCGAGTCCTTTTAGAGACGCCGTAACACCCTTTCCTTAGCGGTTTATTCTGCTCATATCACCTTAGGACTCTCTTGTATGTTACTGATGCAAACCTTGTCGAAATTAAAACCATAAATAACATAGAAGAGGCTGCTGAATTTGATGTATAATGATGGAAAATAAATCGCTAAGGAAAAGGAGTCACGAAGCGTCATATGCCACCTAAAATACGGGCCTACGAACGAGGGTTGGTTGGTGGCAGTGTTTACGAATGACACAGTGATGACGAGAACAAACACACACACCCAACAGCACAGCCAGCCCACGCAAATGTTAGGCCAGAAAATAGTAGTGTGTGTGAGTGAGGGAGGCTGGTCTGTGTGTGTGTGTGTGTGTGTGTGTGTGTGTGTGTGTGTGTGTGTGTGTGTGTGTGTGTGTGTGTGTGTGTGTGTGTGTGTGTGTGTGTGTGTGTGTGTGTGTGTGTGTGTAAAGGGAGTGAAGGATGCCCTCTGATGCGTATGTAAGAGAGAGAAGGGGATGGGGGACAGGGGGATGGGGGAGGAAATTAGGAAGGAGGTGTTTTAATGAGAGTGAAAGAGAGGAGTGATGGTGGGGGGGTATAATCTAATTTGTCTGTCTGTCCCTACCTACCTACCTATCTATCTATCTGTCTACCTATCTATCAATCAGTTAATCAGTCAATCAATCATTCTATCTATCTATCTGTATATCTGTCTGTCTGTCTGCATCTATCATTTCATTTATATTTTTCATCTTTGTCTATCTGCCTATCGTTCCTCTTAGCTATCTATCTTTATCTATCTGTATGTGAGAAAGACAGAATAGATAAAAAAACAGAGAGAGAGAGAGAGAGAGAGAGAGAGAGAGAGAGAGAGAGAGAGAGAGAGAGAGAGAGAGAGAGAGAGAGAGAGAGAGAGAGAGAGAGAGAGAATTATTTGCATATTCAAGGGGTGAGGAATAACTTTTACAGGGAAGGGGACCAAGGGAGGTGACATGACCGCCCCTCCCCCCCCTCTGCCTCGAGGGTGAGTAGATAGATAGATAGATTGATAGACAGATAGACAGACAGATAGATGGGCACACATATATTGATACAGATAGAATGCCACGGAGATAGACGGGTAAATAGAAGACAGACATATTGACAGACAGATAGATAGATAGATAGATAGATAGATAGATAGGTATATTTGACGAGTATAGGTTTATGACAAATAGATACCGGTACCGATAGACAGACTGAGAGATAGAAAGATAGTCAGATAGGGGCCCCTCTTCTTTCTCTCTCTACCATTCATCTCTTTTCGTTACCATGACTCTCCTGCGTCCCTAGGTCATCTTTTCTCTCCTCTCTTCTCTTCCTTCCTCCCTCTTTCTCTCCGCTTCCTCTTAAACTAACTGCTACTCTTCCTCTCTCTCTCATTTCACTTCTCTTCCTCTTTCCTTCCCTCTTCCGCCCCTTCCCTTCCTCTTACTCATTTTTTGTGTTATATTTCTTTACTTCTTCTTCACTCTCTTTCACCTCTCCCTCTTACTTCTATTCTTTCTATCTTCCATTCTCTCTCTCTCTCTCTCTCTCTCTCTCTCTCTCTCTCTCTCTCTCTCTCTCTCTCTCTCTCATTCTACTTTTCCTTTTCCTCTTGTCTTCTCTTCTATATTTTTCTTCTTCCTCCTACTTTTCTTCGCTATATTTCTTTCATTTCCTATCATCTCTATTCCCTCCTCTTTTCCCTGTCTCTCTTTCCATCCCACATTCTCTTCCCTCTTTCTCTTTCTCATTAAGATTTTTTTTTTCTTCCTTCACACTTACCAGTTTATTTCTATTTCTCCTTTATATCCTCTTCCTTCTCCACCTCTTCCTCCTATTTCTCTTCCTCCTCCTCCTTCCCCTCTTCTTATTCCTCTTTCTTGTCTGCCTCTTTTCCTCTTCCTCTCTCACCTTATCTTTCTCCACTACCTCTTCCTCTTCCTCCTCCCCCTTCTCTCCCTCTTCCTCTTATCCCTCTTCCCGTCGTCAGGTTTCCATTTCTTTTCGTCCAGGCTTTTTCTCAGTGGGAATGATGAGAGATTAGGGACGCTAGGAGAGGGGATGGAAGAGGAAGAGGAAATGGAGGAGGAGGAATGGAAGATGAGGATGAAGATGAGGAGTAAAAGGGTACGGGAAAAATCAGCTCAGTCTGCGTTGTTCTGCTTTAAAATTCCTACAGTGTGTTTTATTCTTGATGCTGATTTTTTTACAGTGACTCAGGAGAGAATAATCGTAGTGAAGGTGTTACTTTTGATATAAACCGCTTCAAGAGAGAGAGAGAGAGAGAGAGAGAGAGAGAGAGAGACCAGTGGAGGGCGGGAAGGCTGGTGAGAGAGGAATACATTTGCCTAACTTGATACTTGAACAGGGAGAGGAATTTGTGTCCATAGAAAGGGGGAGTGAGAGGCCCTGGAGAGACGGGAAGAGGAGAGGAGAGGAGAGTGGAGAGGAAAGAGTTGCAAGAGGAGAGGGGAGAGAAGAGAAGAGGTAGGGGAATGGAGGGAAAGGAGAAAAGGAGAAAAAAAGGAAAAGGGGAAATAGAAGTGGTTAAAGGGGAAGAGAAATAAGGGAGACGGAGAAGAGGAGTAGGAGAGTAGAGGAGAGGAAATTAGAAGAGGAGGAATGGGAGGAGGAGAGAATAACTGGAAAGGGAAGAGGAGGAGATGAGAAACGAAGAAGGAGAGGGGTGAAGAGAGGAAGGAAAATATGAGAAAAGAGGAAAGGGAGACTGTTGGGCAATAGTGAATGGAATGAATGGTGGGAATGACGAAACGAGGAGAGATGAGGAGAGGAGAGGAGAGGAGGGGAAAGAAGAAGGGAGAGGAGAGGAGAGGAGAGGAAGGGAAAGAAGAAAGGAGAAGACAGAAGAGGAGAGGAGAAAAGAGAAAAGCAGAGGAAAGAGGGACAGTGAAGAAGAGAGGAAAATGAGAGAAAGATGAACAGAGGAGAGGAGAGGAATACGAGAGAAGATGCGAGGTTTTCCTAGACATCACTCAGGCAAGGGGGATGGAGGAGTGGGGAAGGACAGGGAAGGGATGAGTGAAGAGGAAAAGATTTTGAAAAGGAGACTAAAACTGAAGAGAGCAGCAGGGCAGAGAAACGATGAGAGAAGTGGAGGAGAAGAGGGTAAAAGCATGAAGAGGAGACTAAAACAGAGGAGAGCAGTAGCTAGTGAAAGAGAGGAACGACAAGAAACGCAGAGAGGAGAGGAGGAGAAGCTGACGAGAAGAAGCAACAAGAAAGGTAGAAACAGGAAAAAGGGAGGAGAAAAGAGGCAGAGGAAAAGACAAGAAAAAAAAGAGACGTAGGGAACGAGGGAAAAAAAATGAGATGGGTTTGAAGGTGTTAAGAAAATGAGACTCGTAGGAGAGAGAAAAACAATTCAAAAGAAAGGGGGAAAAGGAGAAGAGAGGAAATACTGATGTGATATGGAGAGACAGAGAAGAGACACAGAAACGAGAAGAGGAAATGGGAAAAAAGTTAGGTGACGTGAAAGGAGGGAAAGAGAGAAAGTAGGAAAAAAAAAGGATACTGTAAAATAAACGTGAAAATGCTGGAAGAAGAAGAAGTAAAGAAATAGAGTAATAAGAGGAAAATGATGATGATGATGATGATGATGATGATGAGAATGGGGATAGAGGAGGAGAAGGTGAGGGAGAAAGAGAAGGAGGAGGAGGAGGACAAAGGAAAGAAGAAAAAGGATGCGGAGACGGAGACAGGGGCGGAGAAGAAGTTTGAGGATGAGAAGGGAAATAAACACTTAAGAGGGAGAAGGGGTAAGGGTAAAGGAAAAGAAGAGACCGTTCTTCCCCTTTTCTTTTCACCCCCCTTCCCTAGCACTCAAGGCAGCATTTCTTACAATAAGCTTCTCTTATTGAACCTTCCTCTTCTCTTGTGTGTTGTTTATAGTTTTCATCAACAGTATGGCTTGCAGAAACAACGTGCATCATCATCATCATCATCATCATCATCATCCGGGCATATTTTTCCAACAAGGATGGGGTAAGGTAAGGTCCATGGAGTAAGAAAAACTGGCAAGAGCGGGAACTGTCACCAGCATTCCCAGTCAGATTAGTCACATTTGCAGTCACCCACTATTGAAACAGATAATTCACTCGGCAAATACGGAAATTAAAAACAACTACAGTAGTTACGATGGGCAGGTAGAGAGCCGTCAAACCCCACAAAAATTCGTTTAGTGCTGTCACATTATTTTCTGAACAATATATGCTACACCCTCTGATAAATTATGCTAAAAATAGCCTAGTTGTGCTAAGCTTATTTCCATTTCATGCTAAAATTATGCTGATTTCGTAATACCGTATTATTCATGGATTTATTTTTGAAAATTATGAACAAAATCTAATTCCTCTTGTTCGCCTCACTATATTTTGCCAATAAATCCCCATTCCTCCCTGCCCCCTCTCTCTCTCTCTCTATATATATATATATATATATATATATATATATATATATATATATATATATATATATATTTATTTAGTGGTAGGTCGGGCGCACACCATCCACTCACTCAGTGTAGTGCTGCTCTCGGGTGTCTGCCCTGTCCTCTCCTCCGTCCTTCTTTCCTTCCATCTTCTTCTATCTTTCTTTCCTTCATTCTTTTCTCGTCCTTCTGCCTACGGATGACTTTACACTCCCTCTTCTGTCTTTCATTTCTTCATTCATTCGTCTTTCTTCTGTCTATGGGTGACTCTACACTGAGTGACAAGCCAAATGTTTCCTGTACACCAGGCCAAATTTTGGCTCCTGGTGGTTTAGTGGGTAATTAAGGCGCTCCAGTCGGATTGAGCCGGTGAAGGTTTATATCCAAGGGATGGTTGAGGTTTATTACTCACGTAATGCCACTCAGGGATGAGTGAGGTTGGTCACTCTCATCTTAAATGTCAGGACCAACTGCTTAGCCCCGGGCTCCTACGCTCCTCATGGGGCAACGTAGGATTGGATGATGGATGGATGTATATATATATATATATATATATATATATATATATATATATATATATATATATATATATATATATATATATATATGTATATATATATATATATATATATATATATATATATATATATATATATATATATATATATATATATACAGTATAATATGCTGTATCTGCGGACGTATCCACTCATCCATCCATTTATCTGTGTCTGTGTGTCTGCCTATTTATCCATCTCTCTACCTTTCGATCTAACTGCCTTTGTCTATCTATCTATCTATTTCTTTCCAGTCCCCCCTTATCCCTCCCAATTCCCCATTCCGCTTCAATATAGGCCCGGTAACCATATTTGTTGGGGAGAGAAAGGGAGAGGTGAGGGCATAAGTGAATAGATAGAGGAGAGAGAGAGAGAGAGAGAGAGAGAGAGAGAGAGAGAGAGAGGACATCAGCGTCTGGAAGGAAATAGAACACGTTGAATAATAAAAATAAGATTATCTGATAAAATGTCGTGTATCGTGGGAAAGGAGGTCGTTACTGAGTAGGCAAAGTAATACTGAGAGTTTTTTTTTATTGAAGCCACACCTCACAGACTGCGGCGTTGGGCAAGGGAGAGACCAGAAAGTAACGGAACTGCTGCAAAGTTTATTCCTACAAGAGATGCTGCGCCTTTACCACGAGAGGCTTACAATGAGCTGAATAAATCTTGTCTTAGTACCTGGAGTAAGTAATTAAAAACAAATCAACACAGCGAGGGAGATTAACTATTAGAAAACAGGGATTTCTATCAGATGAATAAAATCGACCAGTAATAATAAAAAAAATAAAAATAAAAACATATATGTGGGTATCTAGGTTTTTGAAAAGTATGTCGCGGTAGATGGTGTGTCGAGAAGTATTTAGATATAAGTAAGAATAGAATATAAGTAGGTTATGGTAGCGCATGTGTTAATCGAGTGTAGGCAATCCATCATGCCAAGTACTTTAGCCTGACAGAAGGACGACGAGGAGCAACGTATATTTCTAACGATATTTTAAATCCTGCAATACCTTCTGCAATAGCCAGGGAAATGAAGTGTAAGGCGGACACACACACACACACACACACACACACACACACACACACACACACACACACACACACACACACACACACACACACACACACACACACACACACACAAACCCACCTCCCTACACCCCCACACCCTACACCCACACCCACACACAGATATAGAAATACACCCAAACACAATAAGCCTGTCACCTAAATATCCCGTTCACATGGAGGCTCACTGTATCACGAGAAATGGAGCGAACAATGGGTGTCTGGGGAGGTGAGGACAACGTGAAATTAACTCGGTACACAGGGCACGAGAGGACAGGGGTTAGGGTAGTAGGTGGGCAACGACAGTACATGGGTAAGTGTTGACCTGGGGAGTGTTATCACGAGGAAATATTTGCCGACTTTCCCCACCCAGCACCTTGTCCTGCATTCCATATTTCTCATTCCTCTCCGATCGTCAGAATAACCTTCCTTTTTATATTCTTTTTGTGTACTTCATACTGAGCACCACAGACGGAACACCTCAAAATACAGAAACACCAAAGACAGATCACAGAAGCATAGTGACTTACAAATACTCTCCCTTGCATGTGGTAATCGGTATTTAGGATACTGAGGGAGGAGAAGAGCAGAATAGTGAGCAGGAAGGGTAGAGGGAACTGAGGGGCAGAGTAAGGATAATGTGGATGGACGGATTGAAAAGTGAGTTAGCAAAATAAAAAAGGGACGTGGAAGACCAAGACTGATGGATGGAGGGAGGTGGCTTAGGGCAGACACCGATAGAAAGGCTTTGTCATAGTAAGTGTGGGTCTACAATAGCTAAAAAACAGAAGTAAATGAGTTAGTGAGGATAGAGCAGGTCAGTGCAAAATTAAGGAAGAGCCGTATCTGGGTTTGGAAAGTTCATTGGGTTGGCGTAGTACAGGGGTGAGTATTGCACAGTGCCTGAGAAGTACTGTGAAATATGTTCTGTACCCGTACTTAGTGTCTGAAGCAGCCAGTACAGCGGTAAGTCAGCACATGGGTTAGTGCAGCACAAGTGTTAGTAAGCACAAGAGATAGTACAGTACATTACCTGATAAGTACAGTATCTTCTCGTGCACTTTGTACTCCGTGTCAGGGATGGTCAGCACACAAACATGATCAGTACATGGGGTAGTACAGTACAAGCGTTAGTACATTACCTGGTAAGTATAATATCTTCTCTTGTACTCTGTACTCCGTGTCAGGGATGGTCAGCACACACTCAAACATGGTCTCAGCGTCCAGCTCGAAGTCAAACGCCTCCAGTTCGATGCTGATGTTGAAGTAACCCAACTCAGAGAAATGGCGGCTGTCCACACGCGCCCCCTCCAGCACCGACCGTCTGGGTAGGGGGGTTAGACAATATACATAATAAAGTTGAGGACAATATAATAAGGATATTGATAAGGAAAATATGATAATGATAAATATAAGGACAAAATAAGAATGACAAAAGTGGCGGCTACCGACACGCTCCACCGCCAGGACCGGCTGTCTGGGGGGATAGTCAGTAATAAGGAAAATAGTAATGGCAGTATATATGAATGGATATATATTTACTATTTCACTGAGCACTCTGTTGGCATTGCGACAATTTCCATCTTCCTCTTTTTTGTGGTTAGGCTATACAGAATTCATTTTGTTTTAGTGGGGATGTGGTGATGATGATGATGATGATGATGATGATGATGATGATGACGATGATGATAATGACAAGGATAGTGTTCTATTAGTAGCACAAAGGAGAGAAAAAAATGCTCCTTTACACATGAAAGGAAAATATTTTAAAAAATCGCGCGTCTAAGGCCCTTTAATTACATTCCACGGAACACCAAAAAATAGTAGTGATGGTTAGAGTGGGAGAGGCGGCCTTAGCACGGTGCATAATTACATTCTTGTGGTCTTAGGTCATTCCCCATTATCCTTCCTCCCCTCCTCTTTCATCTACTGTCACTCCTCCTATCGCTTCATCCTCGTTCCTCCCTCTCTTCCTCCCTTCTCTCTTCTCCCCTTCAGGCAAAAGAGTAGCGGTGGTTAAACAGAGAGTTTCGGATGTACAGTGGTATCCTGAGCTGCTTTGAAGGCTTGGTAACACTTTTTGCATAGCGATTTACTCTGCACATAAAGCTTCAGTGTCCTCTTAAGTGCTATCGATGCAAACTATGTCAATATCAAACGACATAAATAACATACAAGAGAGAGTTAAGATATAATATGCAAAATAAATCGCCATGGAGGAGGATTTACGAAGCCCTCTATGCTACCCACAACACGGCGAGGTAATGTCTTCTGGGTCTCTCTCTTACCTCATTTACCCTTTAGAAGCACCCCTTACTTTTTTCTTAATTGCCTCTTACCTTAATCCAATTACTCCTCTTCCCCCTTCCTCTTCCTCTTTAATGGAGACTGATTCTAACCTCCCTCGCTTCACGATTCTAACCCCTTCTCACTGCAAGACTCTAACCATTTCACTGCAAGATTCTAGTCCTTTTCGCTGCAAGATTCTAGCCATTTTCACTGCAAGATTCTAACCCTTCTCGCTGCAAGATTCTAACCACTTTCACTTCAAGATTCTAACCCATTTCACTGCAAGATTCTAAACTTTTCACGCAAGATTTCAACATTTTCACTGCAAAATTCTAATAAATTTCACTGCAAGATTCTGACTCTTTCACTCCAAGATGCTAACCCTTTTCACTGCAAGAGTTTTCCCAATAGTAAAAAAAAATAAAACAATAAAAAAATCGACTGAGGATGGCCAGAAATAAAAAGGGACGCCATCGTAATAAAAAGGCTAAGCTCATGACAGTTTCAATCTTTTCTTTTCTTTATTTTTTTTTTTTCACTTCCAGCCATGAATTAAACTTCGAAGCGCCCAAGACAGTTTTAAGTTTTTTTTCATGGGCAGTAAAACCTTTCACAAACTTTCTAGGCAATAATCCGGGTTCCGGGGAAAGGCTGGCCAACTGTGTGACGCTTTCTTTACTGCTGTGCCTGCCATATACGTAAGACAGAGAGATGGATAGGTAGGTAGATAGATGGATATACGGAAGATAGATATAGTATATAGACAGGTGAATGGATCGATGGATAGACAGACAGAGAGGATTTATTTATATAGCCATGTGTTTAATTGGACTGCGTGTGTGTGTGTGTGTGTGTGTGTGTGTGTGTGTGTGTGTAATCAGCTGTAATGGAGACACTTCTTTTCCTCCATCATTCCTCCTCCTCTTACTCTTCCTCATCCGTTCAGCCATTTGTCATTTTTCTTTTTTTTTTCTCCCTTTTTTCATCCTCTCTCTCTCTCTCTCTTTCTCTCTCTCTCTCTCTCTCTCTCTCTCTCTCTCCGGCACCAGATGACATAGATACCGTGTCACAATAAGACCCGGGGCCAGTCCAGCATCACGTATATGGGCCACACAGCAAAGCAGAATCGACAGAGTTCACTAACCACTCTTTGGGCTCGGGGGAAATACTCTGGTCCATGGTGCCTCTTTCTACATCTTTCAATATCCCTGACGTCTCTTTTTTTTTTTTTTTTCTGAATCTTATCTTGCAATTTAGCGTGGCTCTTGTCTCGTTATGCGCTCTAAAGGTCACACTTCTCTAGTAAAAACAGCTTCACAGTCGCTAAGTTTGCTACCCCTCCTCCGGTGCAGTGTTTAAGTTCCATTTAACTGTTGACTGTACAGCAGTGGAATACAATCCTCATTTGTGAGAGAATCTTCGTGCAGAGCGTTTCTTAGCAAGATGGAGTCAGAGGTTTTTCATCTTATTTCTGTCTGTCTATCTATTTATCTATCTATCTGTGTGTGTGTGTGTGTGTGTGTGTGTGTGTGTGTGTGTATGTGTGTGTGTGTGTGTGTGTGTGTGGACAGACAGATAGACAGATATACACTATACCACTTTAATTATCCTCTGTTTATTAATCACACTATACCACTTTAATTATCCTCTGTTTATTAATCTACCCTTTTCTTCATCTCCCTGTTACCCCCCTCCCCCTCCCTTCTATCTGTCTGTCTGTCTGTCTGTTTATCTGTCTTTCTGTCTCTGTCTCTGTCTGTCTCTGTCTCTGTCTGTCTGTCTGTCTGTCTGTCTCTGTCTGTCTGTCTGTCTGTCTGTCTCTCTATGTCTGTCTCTCTCTCTCACCTGTCAGCGGCGGGTGAGCTCCTGTAGATGGCGATGTCTGGTGCAGGAAAGACTCGCCCGGCGCGACACGACACCACCACACGGTCTGCACCAGGCTTGTGGTAACTGAGTGACACCTCCGAGGCAGGCGCTGGGTGTACAGGGTGAGGGGATAATATTACACATTGAGGCAGGGTGTATGTGTAGGAATGGCAGGGTTAGCATATGCATACACCAGGCAGGCGTTAGATGAGTGACACCTCCGACACAGACGCTGGGTTTTGGGGTGATGAGGTGTTAGTATATACACACACCGGGGGAAGTGCTGTATGTAGTGGGTATAGGGGATTTAGTATATACAAAGAACATTGGCACCTCTAACGCAGGTGTTGTGTTTAGGGGGTATAGCAGGGGGTTGTTAGTATATGAACACACCACAATATAATAGCCTAGATACACCTTAAGAACCCAGGTAATTCTAACCAAACCTAACCTTACCTAACCTAACTTTTCCTCGCCAGGCTTCCTGTAGCTTCCAGGGCCTAAAGAATTCTTTAGGCCTTGGTAGTTCCTATACTGGCATTTTATTACTTGAAGTGAACAAGATGACAAAGATTAAAAAATAAGCCAAACTTTAAACTGTATTTATGTATTTTTATTTATTAATGCACATCGTGTATTCATAATAATACTCAATGCTCTTATCACCTTCCACAAAGAACTGCAATTTTTGGTCAAATGTACAGTTGCAATCACAAGTCCTTGGTACAGTGGGTGGCATACTGGCAGAGATGGCACTTGTACAAAATACGAGACTAGTTATGAGTTTCTGTAGGTCATACCGTGCGTAGTGGAATGTCCCGAAACGACCTCTTGACAGTGATCAGGCTGTGTTATTACTTACACTCTCACTCCGTATCTACCAAGGCTGATGGTTTAAGCCTCCCTAATAGGAATGTCTGATTTCAGCCGAAAAGTCATGAGTAAAAGATAGCCAAAACTTCTCTGCCGACTGTGGCACTGGAAGGTAGTACAAGAGCTAAATTTATGTGTTAGCAATACGAAGGAAACAACAGAAGAGTATGAGAAGGAATGATGCTCTCTTTTGTTTGGGGATGAATGACTAATGTAGGGAAGGTGGACACGGTGCTAGCAGAGGACTCGGTGAACTTCTACTCATGGCTGCTGGGTAAAATAATTCCCAAATTTCCCAGTGTCACGATGAACATGTTATAAATGTCCTGTACTGCATGGTGAGCTTCGAGGGAACACAAAGTTGGACACACCGATGTCACCATACAATACATTTCTTATTAAAACTATACTCCTCGTGGGGAAATTAGAATGCCAATAGATCCCTGCATTGGGGGTCAGTGTCTGCACAATGTTGCCGTGTGTGAGAATACATGACTAATGCTGCATAAATGATAAAAATAAAGTAGTGTTTATAGCGGAACTTGTTGGTGTGTGTGTGAGTGGGCGGAGGGGGAGGGGGGATGTTGAGCTCCACCCTCGCCTCCCCTGATGCCTAGGGGAAGGTCTTTGTTGTTTGCTCTCGTTCATATATATTCATTTACCATAATATAACACTATAATCAGGGTAAAAGGAATTACCATCTCTTTCGCAATGCGCTGTTATTGACAGTGTTTATTAGGCTTGACATGAATATTGAAATATGAAATTGCATAACTGCTTAATATGATATTTATCATGCATATAAATATTAATTTCCAACGATAAGAATTACCGCTCTATCCACATTTTCTCTGTGTTCTTAACATTCTATTTTCCATTTTTAAGTGTTTTCTCTTTTAACCTTTTGATGTCTCATCACCAATCTTCTCCTCGAATAAATCTACTTCCTCTATCCTCCAGCACCTCCCTCAGCCATTTAGAAGGCACAGCACCATTGAGATATGTTATTCTTGTTGTCACAGTTTATTCGAAGAAAAGTCCTTCTCCCTTAAAGGGTTGATATCATCTACTTTGACACTCTTTTTCTTCCCTGCCTAACTATTCTCCCCATACAATCTCCACAGCATTCCTTATCTTCTCATCAGAGCAACGTGCTCTGCACTTTTTTTTTTTAACATTTCTTTTTACATCTTTATCCCTGCACTGTTTTATACTTTTTCCCTTCGACCAGTGCATTCATTTTCCTATAGACACTTTCTTCGACAGAGTTGTTCTTACGTTTTCCTTCAAACTTTCCCGACTAAATTCATCATCATCGTCATCTTTATCGTCATCGTCGTCGGCATGTTGTCGTCGTAATGTATCATCACTTGATGAGATGCTTGATGGGCTGTCCAGTAGATGATTCTAAGATATATCAGTAACAGTGAATCGTAGTACGAAAGGTCTGATTGCTCCCTCGTCAGGCCAAAGTGTAACTCTTCTCGACTGCACACTTAAGGTGGATCGGGATTTTCCTTGGGGAAAACTATGCCCACGAGACACGTGACGTGGGTCCAAAGCGCCCAGTCCTTCCCCTCTGGACTCGTTGGAGGTAGACGTAAATGAGCCACAGGACAAGTCTGTTATTCTCCTCCCATGTATGGTCGCGGCATGAACTCCTATAACCCACACGTATCCTGTGATGTGTCCCTGCTGAACTGATCGTTGTCAAATCATCATAGCCCTACATCCAAAAGACTATATATACGGGTTGGGCAGAACACAGGGATGGGGAAACACAAACTACAGGATAATCTGATTAAGAAATGAAGCCACGTAGACTAGTTATATCCATCCACTATCATAGTCCCTCATGCCTTGGCTGTTCGCGGCTCTACTACATACTTGACATTACCAAACCTCTTAGTACACTTCCACTTCCCCTTCCCCTCTTTGGTCTCTCTCTCTCTCTCTCTCTCTCTCTCTCTCCTGGCTTTCACTCAAGCTCTCTTCAATGTTTCCCCATCAGCCTCATCCACGCGTCTGATATTACCGCCATAAATAACGCCAAAGTGTTGATCAATGATTCACTTTGTTTTGGAAGGCTGCAGATGAGCCTATTAACTTTGGTAATCACGGCATTCAGATTCAGCGCGTTTGAAGCACATAAAAAAAAGGAAAATGAGAGAGAGAGAGAGAGAGAGAGAGAGAGAGAGAGAGAGAGAGAGAGAGAGAGAGAGAGAGAAAAGGGGGATATGGGCTAATCAGAAAAACAGCTCGCCTTTGACGGCAATCCCAAATAAATTTTCTCATTTCTCTCTCGCCAAACCATTCCCCCTCGTCCCCTCTCCTTTTCCCCTTTTCTCCCTCATTTCTCCCCTGGTCATTCCCACTCTCCCCCATTCCCCCTTTCTCCTCCCTTACCCTAAATTCTTTCTTCTTCCCTTCCTCTCACCACCTCTTTTTTCCTCTCTTTTCCCTGTTTCCTCTCTCATCTTTCCCCCCCCCTCCCTTTCACCTTTCCCCCTCTCTTCCCTTTCCCTCTCCTTGTTTTCCCTTCCCCCTTCCCCCCTTCACCATGCATTCTGCAGTGTAGGAAGAATATTTTAAGTAATTCAGTACAAGTTAATATTATTTTTTCCTTATCTCGCGCTCTCCAGACAACTTTATTCAGTTTATGAAAGATCTTTTGTGCTGAATGAATAAATGATGGCTACCTCCGAAATCATTCTCCTAATAAATCGTCTGGCATCATCATCATCATCATCATCATCACAATCATCACAGTCGCCAGAGTCAGCAGCATTATCATCACCACCTCCAACACCATCTTCCTCATCACTATCAACATCAGCATCAACATCGCCACCACCATCCTCCTCCTCATCACCATGGTGCACCGTCATCTTCATCATCACCACCACCATCCTCCTCCTCCTCATCATCATCATCATCGTCGTCATCATCATCATCATCATCTCACCTGTATTTCCCAACCATACGTGGATAGATGAAGCAACAAGAACAAAGTAAAAACCCATTGCATTCAAGAGGCTAATCGCTCGACGTGCCAAATTATTGAATCACGTCAATTAAAAAAGCTTAAAAAATAAATACATTGAATTGTTTACTGAAAAAATAATCCTAATTCTTTTTTTTCGCTGGCTTAACAATGCTTATCCCATCCAGCGTTAATTAAAAAGCGGCTTTATGGCCTTTGAGTTTAGGGTCGATTATACGAAATGAGGCTTGGCTGGTCATAGAGCCGTGTTGTCTGAAAGCTGGGATTCCTTTTATCCTTACTCATTAACGATCCTTATTTATTGGTGGAGTGAGAGAGAGAGAGAGAGAGAGAGAGAGAGAGAGAGAGAGAGAGAGAGAGAGAGAGAGAGAGAGGGTGCAGGGGAGGGAGAGGGGAGAGGGGGGTGCAGAGGGAAAGAGAGGGGTGCAGACAGAGAGAGGGGGGTGAAGAGGGAGAGAGAGGGGGGGTAAGAAGAGAGAAAGGAGGTATAGACAGAAATGAGGTGGTATAGGAAGAGAGAGAGAGAGAGAGAGAGAGAGAGAGAGAGAGAGAGAGAGAGAGAGATAGGAAGGGGGCATAGAAAGAGACATGGCAGCGTAAAGGGGTAAGAGGAATACATGGGAAATGGAGTAAGGGAAAATTAAATGAGCAAGTAGAAGATGAGGAGAGAGGGGGAAGGAGTGAAGTGCCAGAGGAAGGACAGAACACAGAGAACAAAAGTGGGGGAATTAGAGGGGTAGAGAGGACACAGAGCTGAAGGCTGGTAAGAGGTGTAAAAAAAGGTGCCATCTACAGCTTCCAATTATGTTTACTGCCTATTTCCCAGTGCATAACATCCCTTTCACTGCCCCGTTTACATCTACACACTCATTTACACCCCCACTAAACCTCTTCCTGTGTGGTACTAGTTTTGACATTTTCCTCCCTCCTTCTGAACATGCTACGCGCTCCTTATTACCTCACTCTCCTTCCTGTTATTGTACTTAGAGTATATGGAGTGGAAGGTAAATTACTTTGAACCCTCCAAAGTATGCACGATGGCACCACAAGCAGCTGTGTGGGTGAACTGTGAACTGAGTGAGAGGTTCAGTTACAGATTTCTTATGAATGGAAGGCACCTGTAATCTGGTATATGGATTTTTTTTATTTGTTTTTCCTTCCTCTGTTCATCGTCTGTATAAAAAACGCTGGACTGAAACAAAGCAGCTTCACACCACCATGGGTGCTCACTGTGTACCTTATATATAGTGGGGTAATGAGAGAAGTATATGCAAGAACACTTGGTAAGGAGAGACACTGGAAAAAGAACAAACTGTAAAGCATTCGCCTCTGTTTCTCTGTGCAAGTGATGCCCAGATGATGAAGTGCTGATAGGAGATAAGGAGTGTAAACTGCAGAATCTGGTGAACGAATTTGGCAAAATGTGCTAGAAGATGTAACAAAAAAGAAAATGTTGGAGGAAGAAAAGTTATGTAATTTGAAGAAGACAAAGATACAAATTGTACTGTGAGATTGAATGGCAGAATGTATGGAAACGTAAATACTCGTATATTGAAGTATTTAGGCAGGACTGTGATCAAAAGGGTAATATGGATGGTGATCTAATAAAAAAAGAAACAGAATAAAGAAGAAAAATGGCAGGACACTAAAGGTAGTTACAAGAAATAGAAAAGTGTGTGAAAAAAAATGCATGATAGTAAGATAGGCTTGTTCTCCATATCTGTGGCTCATAGAAAACATAATTTAGTCACAGTCAATTCTACAGGGTTTTTTCAAAAATGTTTTCCCAGTATAGAGTACATGCCACGTTTTGCAGGTCATCGGAGACAAATGCAGGAGACTTAGCAAGGAAGCGAATTAAAAACAAAAACTAACACAAACCTCACAAGACACAGTGATTCATATTTACGTGTAATTTGTGTTTATTCTGAGCTGTCATTCCAGTGAAAGGAATCCAGGTAGAATCCCCTGTGAGAAAGGAATTTTAAAACGTCATGTTTAACAAACGATTCTGATAGGACCAAATGGCTTGTTGCTGAATGCTTTGTTTTCTTTTCTTTAGTACCTATTATCATTCCTCCTAAATTTACTTTATCCCCCCTCCCCTGCATTAGGTACCCCCCTGATCCCTCCTTCCTCCCCTCCTCCCACCCGGTGCATCTGGCGGGTGGGATAATGACCGTCATCTCGCCGCTGGCCGGGTCATTAACAATTACTCAGTGCCTTAACGAGGTGCTGGAGTGCTCAGTCAATAGTGGCCGAGGGGTCACATGGAATCACCTCAGGGAGCGGCATGGTGGGGGAAGGGGGACTGTTCTGATGTTGGTGGTGGTGGTGTTAGGGGATGTGTTGTTGGGGTGTGTTGATAGAGATACGGAGCGTGTTAGCGGTGTGATACTGGTGTGTTGGTGTTATGGAACTTATTGCAGGTGTGATAGGGGTATGTTGACGGTGTTAGGGAGTACGTCAGTTGTATGAATGTGTGCTCGATGCTTTGGAGTGTGTTGGTGGTGTAGTGGTGATGTTTTGAAATGTGATTATGATGTGTTGAGCTGTGCTGACAATATTATGAAGTGTGTCAATGGGGTGTGTGGGGGTGAATTGACAGTGTTATGGAGAGTGTGGTGTGGTGGTGTGTGTTTAGCTGCCCTGATGCAGATGTTGTGGACTTGTTGTTGGACATTTTTTTGTTTGCTCAGATTTAGTGGAACTTCTGCGCGGAGATAGCCAATCGATTTCATTCAGACTGACCGTAGATGAAACAGAGTTACATGATTGCTGGACGGTGTAACATTACGTGCTGCGTAGCGTGAAGTACAGTTTTACGTAGCTTCAAAATGTTGTCTGTATAGTATCATCTGGTCTATGTTTAAGAAGAGGGGCGGTTGTCTCTGAAGTGTCTGCCTATGAAGGTTTTACTCGAACTTAGACTGGGGAGTTAGGAACTATAAACATTAATTTGCTCATCTTATGGTGGGTGATAAGAGTGAATCTCTTGGTTATGCTATATCTCCTTAATAACTAGGAATTTGCAACCAACCTGCCACCCCCTCAAAAAAAAAATATATATATATTGCAATAACATCCTCCATGCACTACAGAACAAAGCGGTTCGTATCATCAATGGATACACAGAGCAACCCACACAGAGCACCTATATACGGATCATATATCTCTAAATAAAAACACACACCTAGATATGAAAGGACCACAATTTACTGCAACACCACAACAGCCCGCCCAACACCCAAATTAATACTGCCATGACCAAAAGTGTGTGTGTGTGTGTGTGTGTGTGTGTGTGTGTGTGTGTGTGTGTGTGTGATGTGGTGGTTGTGGTGTGATGGTGGTGTGTTGTTGTGATGGTGTATTTGTAGTGGTGTAATGGTGGTGTGATGGCCGTGTGTGTTGGTGGTGTGATGGTATGTGCTTGCGTGCTGGTAAAAGAGATGTGATGTAATGGTGGTGTGATGGTTTTATGGTGTTGTGATGGTGATGGTAGTCTGATGGTGTGTTGTGGAAGTGCTAGCGTTTCGGGCGTGGTATTAGTGCTAAAGTTGTTTGGGCGATGGGTTGATTGCGTTTATGAGTTTCAGTGTTGATGTGTGTGCGTGTGTTTCCTTGCGTGCTTGTGTGTGTGTGTGTGTGTGTGTGTGTGTGTGTGTGTGTGTGTGCTGGTATTTTTGTGTTCGTGGTGTTATTGGTGTGTGTTGTTTTATCTGCTGAGTAAAAATGGGCCAGAGACTTTTATTAATATTTTTGCCAACGTGTTAATGTGCTTGTTACGAACGCAGTATCTGATGATGATGATGATGATAATGATGATGATGATGACTTAAGCTCAGGTATTGTTGATGACCTACAGGTACAGTCAATATTCCTTTACGCCTTCTGGGTTCGGAAATGATAAACTGGGATTAGAATCCTTAAGTCGCTTCAGTATTGACAGGTAGTTTAGAAAAAGATCATTAGGTTTTGACACGACTTCTGGATAGTGTAAAGGAACTATTGATCATAACTGTACCTAGCGTTCATTGGTAGTACTGAAATTCAAGAAGTGTTATCGTATGCAATTTCCTATGCCGGTGAACTAACCCTTTGTACTTGAAGACATTTTTTTTTTCTTATTTTTGCTCTTCCGAGACGACCTCATTCATGGCAAGTTGGACTTCTCGTGCCGAAAGGGTTAGATATAGCCTTCATCGGCTATCTGTCTATCTATTGCCAGACGCCTCAATTACGTAAGGGGTGGTCACAAATATATCGCCTCCATGTCGCCCTGTCCAACACCATGTCACTGCCCTGCTCCCAGCTCACACACCCCTCTCTCATATACCTCTCCACTCCATCCCTCTATCTCATCCTCGGCCTTCATTTGCAATTTTCACTAACAAATTTGCCACTAAGTCAAATAAGAATACTCAAAAAATTGCAAATGTGTCATTAGAAAATACGTCACTGATTGAAGTGGAATAAGAGAGAAGAGTAAACAATCAGATCACTGGCGACCTTGGAAAAAGTAGAGTTTATTGGATTTTGTATTATAGGGATGTTATATATTAGATTTTTACTCTCTCTCTCTCTCTCTCTCTCTTCCTTCGTCCCTAACTTTGTCTCTTCCTTCTATCTTTTTTTCTTCTCATTTCTCTTCCCTGTTCTCTTTCTCCTACCTTCCCTTCCCTTCCATCCTCCCTCTCTCCTCTCCCTCTTTCCTCCATCATCCATCACGCTACAAGACACTAAGGACTCAAACTTCCTCCACTTCTTCCTCTACTCTTCCTTCCTCCATCACTCCAGCCCCTCCCTCTCTCCCCTCTCCACGTCCTCCTTCTCTTTCTCCCTCCCTCCCTCCCTCCATCCCCTCCCTACGCCCCCACTTTGCGTAACCATTATGGAGATCTGCGTTGCTAAAGACAGATAGACAATTAGACAGATAGATAAATGGATAGATAGATGGATGGATGGATGGATGGATATAATGGTAGATAAACTGAAGCACAGATAAAAGACGGTGAGAGAGAGAGAGAGAGAGAGAGAGAGAGAGAGAGAGAGAGAGAGAGAGAGAGAGAGAGAGACAGAGAGAGAGAGAGACAGAGAGAGAGAGAGAGAGAGAGAGAGAGGGAGAGAGAGAGAGAGAGGCAAACAAAAGGACGGACACAGAGAAAAAGCTGAAAGGCAGACAGAAGCTGAAAGTTGAGAAACACAAAAAGTACGTAGCAAGTAAGGAAGGAAGGAGGGAAGGGAGGAAGGAAGGAACGAAGAAAGGAAGGAAACAGGAAGGGAGAAAGAAAAAACGGGGTGAAGGTTGACATTTTGACGAGACAGAATTCGTTGACGAGCCAGGAGCAGAGGTAAATCACGATACCTTAATGCCTAATGGGTGACTGAATGTGTCAAAACCAATAGTGTGTCTGACGGAATGTTGGATGAGCATTGACGCTATGGATCTGCCCCAGTGAAGTTGAGACGAGGTATGCAATTCCCACAGAGGAGGCCAAGCTGTCGTCAGTTCACCATGGAGTGTAGCTGGGTTGGACTGCAAAGCCAAGGCAAGTCTCGTGCTGGACGGTGGTATCTCCTGGAAGGGCAACGAGGGAGACTGCATCCGTGTTTGCTTCAGTGTGTTCGGGATGCACGTGGCCTCCTGCGTAATTGCTGCCGTCGTCGCTTTCCAAGACTGAAGAATTAGTATTCAAGTTGTTGTCTTTAGAGCTGAAGGGCTTGAAATAAGGGCTTCTGTGGCCAAGATACAAAATGAGAGCACGTTGGATACCCTTGTCAATGCTCTACTCCAGGCTCTGTTGAAAACGAACTATGCCCGGCTGTTGGCGGAGGGGGGACTGGTAGAACGCATGGAGAGAGAGAGAGAGGGAAAGCCATGGTCGACCTCAGCCGTCCCTGTATCCTGGCTTCATTCATGGGGTCACAGGGAAGATGTTCTGGTGCATCTGATTTATTATGCACCACCACTGGAAGAGAGGAAGGGAGACAAAGGCAGAGAATAGGGGAAGGAAGGAGGGAAGAAAAAGGAGAAGGAAGGAAGGAAAGCTGAGTGGCAAGGGATATACATATAAAAAGGTAGGAATGAAGGAGAGAAAGAAGGAAAGTGAGAGAAAAGAAAGCAGGAGGAAGGAAGGGAGTAAGGTAAAAATGAAAGAAAGAAAGGGAAAAACAGGTAGCAGGAGGAACAAATACAGGAAGGAGGGAGATAGATAGATAAGGACAATAGGAGGAAGGAAGGAAGAAAGGAGAGTGAAAGAGAAAGAGATAGTAGGGGGTAGGAAGAAAGGAGAGTGAAAGAGAAAGAGATAGTAGGGGGAAGGAAGAAAGGAGAGTGAAAGAGAAAGAGATAGTAGGGGGAAGGAAGAAAGGAAGGAGAGGGAGATAGACAAGGGCAAGAGGAGGAAAGAAGGAAGGAAAGACGGACGAACGGAAGAAAGGAAGGAAGGAAGGAAGGAAGGAAGCGGAGGGTGGGTACATTGGGGCAACTCTGGCTAATGACGCAGCAACCCAAGTTATGATAACCAGGTGTGGCCGGGAAGGAGAAGGTAAGACCCTACATTTACCTTAAAGGGGGCAGGCGCTTGGAGGAGTAGCAGGAAGGGAGGGAAGGTGGGAGGGCAGCGAAATATAGGGAGGATGAGATAAAAGGAAAAATATATATCAGAGGAAATAGAGAGAAAGAAGGGGAAGAAATGGGAAGAGAGGTGGGAAAACAGTGTAGGACATAAGGAGGATGAGAGAAATATAAAGGAAGAGGGAAGAAGGGAGATTATAACAACAGGAAATAAGGAGGGAGGAAACAAATCTAGTAGAGATAACAGGGAGAGAGGAGGGAAATGTAGCGTAGGAAGGGAGAGATGGAAAGAGATATAACGGAGGAAGCAGAGAGAGGAGGGAAACAAAGGACGAGAAGTAATGAGAGAGAAGAGTAATGTACAGATGAGAGGGAGGGAGAGGAGAGAAATATCATGGAGGAGAGAGGGAGAGAAGAGAGAAAATTAGTAGTGCAAGCACGGAGAGAGGAGAGACCTGTAGAGGAAGGAAGGAAGGAGGGAAGGAAGGAAGGAAGGAAGGAGAGAGATGGATTGGAAGACACATGTGAGGGATGGACACAGATATAATGGAGAAAGATTTTGACAAAAGAGGGAAATATTCTGACCAAAAAAAAGAGAAACTTGAAGATAAATTTATGGAGGAAGATTAGGAGGGAAGGAGAGAGATGGAGTGGAGGAAACTTGGAACGTTATGAGTTTTTGTTCGGTAGGAGGATAAAATTTGTATGATTTTTTTCAGAGGCAGATTTTCAATCAAAATCAAGTAACACGGAAACATATATATATATATATATATATATATATATATATATATATATATATATATATATATATATATATATATATATATATATATTTTTTGGAGATCTTCATTTTGCCGATGACACTGAACAAGTGTGGAAAAAGATGATAATTCTGCATTAGTTAGGGGAGTAAAGAATATACGTATGTCTTCATTAGAGAGATAATTCTTTCTCTGGATCAGGATACTTACATGGCAACCAAAACAGCCATACTGAGAGAGCTCCTGTGGCTCATGGTATCCTAACCAGTAGATCCGTTGTGTGGAAAACATTATTTGTAAGAGGTTTCAGTGGCCGAATTAATGCTAAAGGACACGTCACTGAAATACGACTGGAGGAGCCAATGACAAGAAAGGTTCGGCAAAGAACACAGGATCTGGCAGAAATAAGGAACGCTATAAACATAACATTATGTACATTAAGACTGGCAACTGGAAACCAATGCAAAATGATAAGTAGTGAACAGATTTTTTCCAAGAAGAAAAGCAAAGCAAAACCAAAAAAAAAAAAAGGGGGGGGGGGAGGCGGGAAACCTGAAAAAAAAAAAAGGAAAAGAAAACGGGGGAAAGTCAAAATCTGTTTATTTTGGGATGCTTGGAAACACTACAGGTAACAGACTGGAGATCATCGGGAGATGGAAATACGGACTGAGTAAGACAGCTCCAGGATATCGTGCAGACCACTGACCTCGGCTGTCAATTACAACACTGGTGTGGACAGTGCTGGTCGGGGTATCGACTTGTTTGATGTTAGCTCGAAGCAATAATGGATGAGTCTCACTGGGAAGAGATCAAGAAGGTTCAGCTAGTGTAACAAAGATGCTGACAGTGAATGGATGAATTTCAGACGAAGCTGTCGAGTGAATCAAATATCCAACAAAGAGGACTTCGGTGATTGTGACCCTGCAGAACAAAGTATACACAAAGGCTAGTAAATGTTATTAAAAAAGAAAAAAAAAGCATCATCAAGGGCTGCAGTAAGTTGTCATTTGGCACACGCAAGGATATCTGACGGGAGAGAAGTCAAGTGATGCAGCATAAGTCGCTGCAGGGATCTTCAGACGAAATAATCAACTCTTATCGCCCGTCTCATCTGAAGCTGCTGCGTTGCCTCTGATGCGTCTGGAATCGTCAGGCTGGAGCAGAGTATTGGATGCTGCAGAGATCTTTCCAAGAGATCAATCTCCATGAGTAATGCCAAGGTCTGTATCCTGGCCTAGTAGTGCTTTACCCTCTTCTACTCATGGTATGCAGCTACAGTTCTTCCATTTCCTCTGTTCTCGTGTCAGAACATCAGGCGTGCAATGCATTTCATGAATTGTTGTCTGATGGTTTGCATGCTCAGCTGAGTGGCATACTACATATCCGTGTGTCCTTGTGCCTTGCCTGTCACTTGCCTTCCCTAAAACCCTCTCTCGATTTTCAGACGCTTCTCTCTTCGCAATATATAAACGAAATCCTAAACTTAAAAGAAAAGCTCATACGAATGCAAAGCAATAAATCAACCGTAAAGGACTTTCGAAAATGTAAAAATTCATCCAGAGAGGCAGGCGGGCACTGCATTAAAACCCGGTAGGAAGCGTAATTACAAAAGAGAAGTGGGAGGGGAAACCTAAGGAAACAGGCTAAGGGAGTGTAAACTTGGGAGGGACGGCGAAGCTTTACGAGGCCATAAAGGAAAATCTATATCATCATTTATTTAACAGCAGGAGAGGAGATAGTGGAGGGGGAGGAGAGGAGGGGGGGAAGGAGAGAGGAGAGGAGGAAGGAGAGGAAGGGGAGAGGAGAGGAGCAAAGAGAGGAAGGGGGAAAGACAGGATAAGATAGAGAAGGGATGAGAGGGAGGGAGAAAAGGAGAGGAAGGGAGAGGAGAGGTGAAGATAATGGAGAGGGGAAGAGAGGGAGGGAAGAAATGAGAGAGGAAGGGAGTGAGATATAGAAGGTTGGAGGGGAGGAGAGAATGGGAAGAGAGGGGCAGATAATGGAGGATGGAGGAGAGGCGAGGGGAGAAGGTAGGATGTGGAGGTAATGAAGGATGGAGAGGAGGGAAGAAAATAGAAGGGAAGAGGGACATAAGGATCGGGAGAAGAGGAGAGAAAGAGGGGAGAGGTCAAGATAATGAGGGAGGAGTTAGAGAAGAAATGGAGATACTAGAGGAAAAGGAAAGGAGAGAAGGAGAGGAGGGAAGAGGAGAGGAGGAGGGATGAGGAGAGGAGGAGAGGAGAGTGGGAAACAGCGAAGTGGGGAGGAGAGATGAAGAGGAATGGAGAGGAGGGAAGGAGAGAAATGAGAGGTGAGAGATGAAGAGGGGAGGGGAAGGGAGAGGTGGAGTTCAGAGGAGGCGAGAGGAAACACGCAAGCAATAGAAAACAGGAGAGGGATGTGGGAGAGATAGATATTGTGGAGGATGGAGGAGAGGGGAGAAGAGGAAAGGGACGAAGGAACGGGCAGGAGGGTGGGAGAGGATTTAGTAAGAGAAAAGGTAGCAGGGGAAGAAGGACACGGAGAGGAAGAGAGAGAAGATAAGGGAGGGGAGAGAGGAAGTGAAAGAGAAGATTATGATAAAGGCGAGAATAAGAAGATGAAGAGGATTAAAAGGGAGAAGAACATGTGGGGGAGAGATAGAGGCAGTGAAGGGATGAGAAAAGAAGGAGAGGATGGGAAGATGATAGGGAGGGAAAGAGGAAGGAAAAGGATAGACAGGAAGGAAGGATGGAAGGGTGAAAAAGGAGAAGAGGAAGAGAGGTGGTGATAGAGAATGATTGAGAATAGGAAGGGAGAAGACAGATGGCGACGAGGAAGGGAAGTGATAATGATGAAGATGAGAATGTATGTGTGTGTGTGTGTGTGTGTGAGAGAGAGAGAGAGAGAGAGAGAGAGAGAGAGAGAGAGAGAGAGAGAGAGAGAGAGGAGGGATAACTACTCTAATTCCCGGCCATGTTTATGCATTTTAGCCAACAATCTGGATCACCAATCCATCACGCCTGACAATATTACTCTCTCGCGGGCACCTTGAGTGATTGTGATTAGAGAGGGAAGAGGAGCAGGAAGGAGGAGGAGGAAGAGGAAGGAGGAAGGAGGAGGAGGAAGAGGAAGGAGGAAGAGGAAAGGTGGTGGTTGTGGTGGTGGTGGTGGTGATAAAGAGAGAGAGAGAGAGAGAGAGAGAGAGAGGAAATCTACAACCAACAACAACACATAAGAGAGGCGAGAACTAACGAACAGGAAAGAGAGCAAGAAAAAAAAAAACAGTGAAGGAGAGGCATAAATGAGAAAGGAACGAACATTATTAGTCAGCAGAAAAAAATATGGGAGGGAGACAGGACCATTATAAGGAGCAATGGAAAGCTGAGGGAGAGAGAGGGGAGGGATGGGAGAGAAAGGAGAAGGTGGGAGAGAAGGAACGGAGGGAAGAGAGGAAGGAGGGAGAGAGGGAGGGAGAGAGGCGGGAAAAGGGTGAATGGGGAAGGGTAGAAGATACAGAAGGGGAAACCGACTGGAGGAAGGGAGAAATGAACGTAAGAGGAATTTGTAAACAAGAGGAGCATTGTGAAATTACTAGGAAAAAGTGGGACGTGGAGAGGTTAGGAATGAGAGGATGGTGAGAGGAAAACTTATACACTGTATATGGTGGAGAAACGTGAAGGAGGAGGAGACAGAGGAAAGAGGAGACCAGAAATGAGACGAGAATGAAGGATGGGATGGTTGCTGAAAGTATTAGACTAGAGGGAAAGGAGTGTGGAAACTGGAGAAAAGAATAATAATAAGATGGTAAAGAATGACAGATCAGATACTGGTATGCCTTACCGGTATTTCCAATGGCAGAACTTCACTCACATACAACAACTGTGTATTATAGTGAAGATACAGCGGTTTCATTCTGTAATATACTTCTTTAGCGACGAGGCCTTATGGAAAAAGAGATATTGACAAGTGTATAGAAAGGAGGAGGAGAATCTGCTTGTCTTCCTTTATGATGCCTGATTCCACAACCTGCAGTGGGTGGTCTCGACTTCAGTGCACTTACGGACATAAATATCGATCCACTTTATTACGAAAAATAAATAATCAGTGATTTTCCGGCTCGTATTCTTGTTGGCTAAGAAAGTGCCCTAGCGCCTCTTCCATAGCGCTTTATATTTGGACATGACTAATTAAAATCCTATTGTACATTGTTTATGCAGAGTACGGTGATATGAGGAGGATTTATATAACACGGAAAAGGGGGTAATAAGGTGTAATAAGCAAAATAAATCGGTCAGGAAGAGGTGTTGGGAGCCGTCTTATCCTACGAGAAAACGGTCCTACCCTGTAATGTGATCTTTGGAGTCCAGCAAACTTTCCGGATTACTGTGTCGGATTTAAATAAAGTGGAGAGGTATTCTTGTCCACGACTGTACCTCGAAGCATCATTGTCCCTACTCAGTAACAACCCTTCCTTCCATGGCACACACCCCTTCTTCATGCAGTTCTTTGTCTTGTTTCTCCACTTCAAGCTTACTCTCCTTTTTCTTGTGACCTTTAAAAGTATGTCCACAGGTAGACAGGGAAGGGAATATTTTGTCTCTGTGTTTGCCTGTCTGTTTATCTGTCTGTCCATCTGTCTGTCTTTCTATCCCTCTGTCTATCTATTTATCAATCTATATCACTATCTACCTACCTATCACTCTCTCGATCTATCTGCCAATCTACTCCTCGTTCTCGGTCCACCTCCCGTTGTACCAAAGGCAGAAGGTAAAAACGCGACAAAAAAGATAAACTTAAGGTAAAGGGAACGCAAATCAACTCTCCTTTCTTTTTAAATACGTTTCTCCCTCCACCTGTTATCCTCCTTGGTCTCGCCCTCTTCTTCCACCGCACCGGAAAGGCAGGTTACAAAAGGGAAGCGTTAGGTAAGCTAAAAAGACGGCCCATTTATTAAGCCTCCCTTATTTAGTACTTTTTCCCCACAGTCCCACATTAATCTCGATCTCGCCCTCGTCCACCACCACATGAAGAAGGAAAGGAACGTTAAAAGAAGGGAAAGGTTAGGTAAGGGAAAGTTAACACCCTTTTTTTAGTATTTCTTCCCCATGGCCTTTTATCCAGCTCGGTCTCGGCCTCTTCTTCCACCACAACAAGATGGAAAGGAAAGGAAAAGAAAGCAGGGGGAAATGAAGACGGAAGCGTAGGTACAGTAAGAACGAGGGTGAACGTAAGGTAAAAGGAAGGCAAATTAGCTCCCTTTTACTCACCTCGTCCACCTCAGTCTCCTCTTCTTCCACCACAAGGCGAAAGAGACAGGTAGAAAAATTAAAGGTAAACGTAGAGGAAGAGAGAAAAGTAATTAAAAAATGAAGGTAAAACGTAAGGTAAGGTTAAAAATAGATTAGCCTAACTCTCCTTTTTCAACAGCCATCCTTCCAAGTCAGCCTCCCTCAAAAACCCGACCCTCCGCAAACGAACTTAAACTGGGAAACTCGCCTTTTTCCCGGCCAGTAATTTAGCAGGCGGTCATTTGTCAAGGTGGGCGCAGAGGAGTGGGAGGGAGGGCGGGAGGGATTGGTGGGTGAGGGGGTGGAGAGTGGGTGAGAAGAGGTGCAAGGTTAGTAGGTGGGAGGGTGGGTGTAAGGTGAGGAGAGTGAGTGGGTGAGTGAGTGGGTGGATGAGTTAGTGTGTCGTGTGTGTGTGTGTGTGTGTGTGTGTGTGTGTGTGTGTGTGTGTGTGTGTGTGTGTGTGTGTGTGTGTGTGTGTGTGTGTGTGTGTGTGTGTGTGTGTGTGTGTGTGTGTGTGTGTGTGTGTGTGTGTGTGTGTGTGAGGGGGCGGGCACTATTGAGAACCTCTCTCCTCCACTTTTCACCAGCTGAACACACACAGTACATTTTTTTTTAGAGAGAGAGAGAGAGAGAGAGAGAGAGAGAGAGAGAGAGGTTAGCTAATACTAGAGCAGACTGAAATGCCTTGGTTACATAATGACTTGCAAAGGAAGAAAAATTTACCAGTTGCTTGTTCCTTTCTCTCTCTCTCTCTCTCTCTCTCTCTCTCTCTCTCTCTCTCGTGGTAGACCACCGTAACGTGAGTTAGAAGACGGGGGGAAGGAGGAAAAATTGGAGGGCAAGAGAAGAAAGAAAGGGACAATGGAGAAAAGGAGGAAGGAAAAAAAATAGAGGGAAGAGGAGAAGATAAGGGTAAGGAGGAGGAGGGAAGGAGGAAGATAGGAAGCAGGAAGAGGAAGAAGAAAAGGAATTAAAGAGGAAAAGAAACACAAAGAGTAAGAATAAGAGATGGTTAGAAGAGGAGAAAAGTGAGAGAGGAGAGGGAATGAAAAGCGTAAGGAATCGGAGAATGAAAGGAAGAAAAGAAGGAAGAATGATGTAATGAATAATGTATGGTTAGAAAGTGATAAAGAGAATGAAGGCGTGAAAAGGAAACGAGGAGTAGAGGAGGAAGAGAGAGAGAGAGAGAGAGAGAGAGAGAGAGAGAGAGAGAGAGAATATGAGGAATAGAAAAAAAGACAAGTATGAAGGGGGAAAGTGAAGAAAGAAGACGGAAGAATTATAATGAAGAAGCTTTAATCAGTGTGAAGTGCTTTCCAACATTTCACAATCAATGAAAATGAATGGTGTAAAAAAAATCTCCATAAAAAGATAAACTAACTCTTCTATCACCACATCTTTCTCCTTTGACGCCCACTCCCTTACTGACCACAAGCCTCCCTTACCACACCCTTTTTAGCCACACTTTTAACCACACCCCTTTCAATTACACCTATTTTTAGCCACACCCTCTTTAACCGCACCTCTTTGTAACCACCACACCTCTTTCTGTTCCCACTCCTCTCTAACCACACCCTCTCTCCACCACTCAGCAGGTCGGCCACACTTCAGCCGTCTCGTTATCCTCAGTAACTCCACGGGGACCAAATTAAGATCAACTTGCCTTCCATTTTTCGCCCATGACCTCGTTCGTTCGTCCCTTCAGGAGCCTAACCTGACCTTACCTGATCTAACTTAACCTAACCTATATTCTAACCTCACCTTACCTCACCTCACCTACAAACCCCAAAGGAACAAAATTAACATCAAATTGCCTTCGTTTTATCACCCATGGTCCCGTTTTTAAATCCCCCCATCAGCCAAACTTGACCTAACCTAATCTAATCTAAATTAACCTCACCCTAACTAAGCCTAATTTCGCCTCACCTAACTTAACCTAGCCTCACGGGGACCAAATTAAGACAAACTCGCTTTCCATTTTTCAACTGTTGCTCGGTTCGTACATCCTGGCCAGAGCTTACCCTGAGCTAATTCAACTTTACCTAACTGGATTACGTGTCACCCGGCCCAGTAGGATTGTCGACGAGGCCTCACTGAGATCACGACGCGAATTACTAAGAAGTACAGAGAGGAGACGTTTGTGTGTGTGTGTGTGTGTGTAAAATGAATATACATGAAGATTTTAAGAATTTGGCTGATGACAATAAAGTGAGAAGAGTTCGTATCATCATCATTATCATCTATCATCATCATCATCATCGTTCTAGTCTGACATAAAAGCTATAGATCTGCTCTACTGAATCCCAACAAACCCCGCAAATTTCATCCCTTCTTACTATTCTCTTCCTACCTCCTCCCCTTTGTCGATCTCTGGGTTCCCGATCTGACACCTTAATTACTCGCCTCCTACTGTGTCTCTTCAACATAGAACGTGTCCAGGCAAAGTCGTGTGTGTGTGTGTGTGTGTGTGTGTGTGTGTGTGTGTGTGTGTGTGTGTGTGTGTGTGTGTGTGTGTGTGTGTGTGTGTGTGTTCTACTTTTATTTGTTTCCTTATACAAGTAGCTCTCTTCTTATCCCTCCATGTGATACCTAACACAATTCTTTCCATTCCTCTCGGAGCGCTCATTTATAAGGGACTGCTAAAACTCACATATTTGATTCATATATTAGAACGTGAGAAGGCAATTACGAACTAAGAGAACAAGCTGGATTTCGTAGTGATTATTCGGAGGCAGATTATCTTCAAGTTTATTTCTCCTCTGTGTGAGTGTGGCGTAAGAGTATGTACTGTTGTCTGAATGAGTGAGAAATTGAGAGAAGGGAATGAATGAGAGGGTGAGTACGTCAGTAAATGAGGAAAGGGAAGAGTGAGAGGAAGGGGATGTGAGTGAGGATAAGTGAGTGAAGCAGTGAGTGGGTGGGGGAGGGAGGTTGGAGAAGCAAGTAGGTGAGTAAGTGGTACGAGATGTGAGAGGATGAGTAAGTGGGAATTGATGTGAGTGAGAAGCTGAGTGAGTGGGACGGGAAGTGAGTGAGAGGATGAATGAATGAATCAGTCTGTGAGGGAGGGAGGTTGAATGAGTAAGTAGCTGCCTGACAGACTTTACGAACATATACATGAACGAGTAAAGATACAAGTAAATAAGTAAACACACAAAGAAATAAGTAAATAAGTTAGAAAAGGGTAGACAAGGAGGATTCACTCAAGCATTACCATCACGTCGCCAGTGCAGAATGTATATTAAACAGACGCGGCCTTAATTACGCCTTATGCTGATTATTCCTATGTAAATCAGGAGAGGCTAGAGGAAGGGAAGGGAGCCGGAGAGGGAATGTGTGAAGTTGAAGTGATGTTGTTGCTGAATGTGGTTTATGAGGAGTGATATTAAAGCTGTAGGATGCTGGTTATGGGAAGTGATGTTGAAGCTGTTGGATGTTAATTACAGGGAGTGATGCTAAATTTGCTGGATGTTGGTTAAGGGGAAGTTATGATATTATTGGATACTAGTTATGAGTAAGTGATGTTTAAGCTGTTTGATGATGATTAATGGGATGTGATGTTGAAATTATTGGACGTTGGTTAAGACAGAGTGATGCTGAAGTTGCTGGATGCTGGGTTACGTACATATGAAGTTGTTGGATGTTGGGTTACGCACACATAAAGCTACTGGAGGTTGGGGTACGTACATGAGGCTACTGGATGTTGGGCTGCGCTACCTACACATGAAATTGTTGGGTCCCTAACCTGAGAGGGCTAGTAGAAGAAGGAGTGGAAGACTGAAAAGAAGGTGGAGAGGTGTGAGAGTCGACCTACGTGGGGAAGGGCGATGCGAAAGGAGATAATTACTGAACAGGAACAGAAACGCATGGAGCCCTTTCTTTAGAGGAGCTCCTTCTGTTGAAACCACCCTTCACAGGAGGTGGCGTAAGGCAACTGATAAAAATACATGTAAATAGATAGACAAATAAAAAGGCACAGAGAGAGAGAGAGAGAGAGAGAGAGAGAGAGAGAGAGAGAGAGAGAGAGAGAGAGAGAGAGAGAGAGAGAGAGAGAGAGAAACAGATAATTCCTTGTTGCACGTTGCAGGAATCCCAGAGGGGCATGCCATCCACTTCCCCTAATATTGCAAACACGAGCGAATATGCAGATTGGCGAGTGTGTTCCGGTTCATGCAATTAGCCGATGAGATGATGATACAATAATTATAAACAGCTTGTTATTATCATCATCCTTCTCTTCTATGTAAGTTAAGAATTCATTTAATGAGTGGATGGCTTGAGTATTCTTTAGCCTCTACGAATATTTTTGATGTGTGTGATAATATGTACGTAACTTCTTTTGTCTGTCTGTCTGTCTGTCCATCTGTCTGTCTATCTCTCTGTCTATCAGTCTGTATCTATTTATCTGTTTGTCTGTCTGCCTGTCTCTATATTTTTTATCAGTTTATCTATCTGTATCTATCTATCTACATATATCTATCTACCTGTCTGTCTGTCTGTCTGTTTGTCTGCCTACGTACCTATCTTTCTATCTTCCTACCTTGTATGATTCTGTTTCCCTATCAAATTTATCTTTCGTTTTGCCAGCTCAGTCAGGTGACAACGTTCAAAACCATTTTGTGGAGACATGAGAATGTAATCAACCTTTGGGTATTTCTTCGTGACGGGGCCAAACTGATCATGTGATATGTACAGTATAGTTCATAGGGAAAAAAGTTTGTATCAAGAAATTATAAGCTTTAAAAAATGTCCTGGAGAGAAAACTAAAAAAAATTTCCCCTCCATTGATGCAATATCCAGTCAGGAGTGTAAAGATCCTGGGTTAGTCTATATATTCGAGCATTTGAGGTAAGGATGACCAGTGACACTTCCCTGAATGGCATTATCTGGGCAATAAACCTCAAGAACTCGCTGAATTTAATCCCTAATGGGTCACACCTAACTGGAGTGCCTTAACCAACCAGAACACTAAGCGAGCGTTTGTTATACGATTACCACTCGCATCAGTAACTAGTGTCCGGGAAAACAGGAAGCCATCTAATCTTTCACCCACCACAGTCACCTGTAACACCACATTTAGTGAGTGGATGGTGGGCACCCTTCCAGGTCATCTAGGTTATTAAAAGAGGGAACATAAAATCAACCTCTAATGAAAATCCTGGGGAGTAAAAAGTCGCCGGGGTGAGAGTGAGAATCGTGGGTGAATAAGATGGGAAGAGGAAAAAGCCTGTGGAGAGAGAACGAGAAAAGTTTTGAAACATTTGTAGCTGACACCAGAGCCCCGTAACTCCCGAGGCTGAGGAAGAAGTTAATGAAAGAAACTCGACACCCACATATTGCACTGAGAATTACTGTCACCGTGGACATTGCCTGTTACTTGGTTAGATTAGGCGTGGGTGTAAGGGCGGGTGTTGGTGTGGGGTGTGGGTGTAAGAGAGAGTGTTGGTGTGGGGTGTGGGTGTAAGGGTGTTGGTGTGTGTGTGGGTGTAAGGGAGGGTGTTGGTGTGTGTGGGTGTAAGGGAGAGTGTTGGTGTGGGTGGGTGTAAGGGTGTTGGTGTGTGTGTGGGTGTAAGGGAGGGTGTTGGTGTGGGGTATGGGTGTGAGGGTGTTGGTGTGGGTGTGGGTGTGGGTGTAAGGGAGGGTGTTGGTGTGGGGTGTGGGTGTAAGGGAGGGTGTTGGTGTGGGGTGTGGGTGTAAGGGAGGGTGTTGGTGTGGGTGTAAGGAAGGGTGTTGGTGTGGGTGTGGGTGTAAGGAAGGGTGGTGGTATGGGGTGTGGGTTAGGACACGTAGGGCGTTGGGGTAGGGAAGCAAGGGTGATGAGGAAAGGAGGGAGAGATGAGAGGGGAGGGAAGGAGAAGGGAGGAGGGGGAGCAATGATGGGAGGAGTAGAGGGGAGGGCAGGAGGAAGAAGAGGGGAGGAGAGAAAAGGAAGGACTGATGAGAGGAGGGGAGGGAAGAAGAGAGGAGGGGAGAGGAGGGATGGACAAGAGGAAAGCAGAGGAAGGAAGGAGTAAGAGGAGGAGAGGAGAGGGAAGGAGGGAAAAGAAGAGTTAAGAGGAAGGAAGGAGGAAAGAGAGTAGGAGATGAGAGAAAATGAGGGAAGAGAAGGGAGGAGGAGAAGAAGGATAGAAGAGGGGAGGAGAGAAGAAGAAAGGAGGGAAGGATAGGGTGAAGGGGGGGAAGAGAAGAAAGAGAGAAAAGAAGAACTGGAGAAGAGAAGAAGGGAAACAGGAAGAATGGGAGAGAGGAAAGAAAAAAACAAAAAGGTAGAGCAAGGGTGAAAGAAAAGATGAAGGGAAAAGAACTGGAGAGGGAAAGAGATGTAACGAAGAAAAAGTGAAAAGAGAAAGCAAGAATAGAGAGAAGGGAGAATGAGAAAGAGGAAAGAGAACGAAAGAACTGGAAGAGAAAAGAGAAAGTAAGAGAAGAGAGAGAAGAATGCAAGAGAGGAAACAAAAGGACTGAACTGGAGGAGAAGAGAGAAAGCAGAGACGGAAAGAGCCGTGTTATTAGGCTATTTCCGGGTTCTTACGAAAATAGTCTAAATATCACTTGCCTCAAGAGACACTGGAGAGATACACTGAGAGTTTATTTACATAGAACATATTTATATTTTGTGCCGTATCCTGTGTAGCATAGAAAGTTTAGTAGCAACTTTCCCTTGCGATTTCTTTTGCAGGTTGCCTATTAATGTTCCCCTGTCTGCTATTTATGTCGCTAAAATATCAACAATAACATCTATAATATTGAGGTATAATGTACAGAATAATTCGATAAGACAGAAGTGTTGGGAAATCTCCAGAGCCACTTAAAAAATGTCTATTATAATTAGGGTAGAGGGAGAAAGGTCATCTGTACGAGAATACTTTGGTTCGTCACTAATTATATTATTATCCAGTGTGGGTGACATCTGACAAACTGAACACCCAATATCCCAGAGGAACTAAGACTGGCTAATATTATACAGCTTAGGAATAGGGAAGTGGGTGGGAATGTGCAGGGAGTGAGGAAATGATGTGAGGATGCTGGATGTGCGTGGATCGGAAGAGAAGCCAAAGAGGCAAGAGGTGAAGTGGAACAGAAAACAGATGGGAAAAACAGAGAGAGAGAGAGAGAGAGAGAGAGAGAGAGAGAGAGAGAGAGAGGAAAAACGAGTGGTGATAGAAAATGGTATATGCCAACTGAAATCGAATGTAATATGGAAGAATATTTCAAATTCCAGTACTGTGTGTCAGAATGCAAGGGACAAAAAATAATGATAAATGCGTACAGGATATGCAAAAATTAACACGGGGAATATCAGAAAATATACCTCTAGCCTTCAAAATTGCGAAAATATAAAATCAGTCCCATTTTCATTTTTCAGATAGATTTTTCAACTAATTTTTGTGTTTCACGGACGCACAATCTGTTTTTTTTTTTTTAAGACACAAAGCGTATCGGTAAAATATTCATAAATTTAGCAAGATACAAGGTAGGAAAATAAACTAAAAAAATTCATTGCTATTTCCACTCTTTTCGTAAACCACCCATGGATTTTTCAACTAATTTTGTGTTTCATGGGGGACTAATCTAATTCCTGGAGCTCTGAATGGCAGTGATTGGCCCATTCTGATCCGATGTGTCTGATATTGCTTCGTGTATGCTGTGACTCGCTATCTGCCTGTCTGTGTGTCTGCTCGTGTCTCTGTCTGCCGGGCCGTTCCTCCACCTCGCCTCTCTCCCTCTCTCTCTCTCTCTCTCTCTTACACTTGTTAGACGTCTAAAGGCAAATGGTTAAGATAATCTCGACAGAGAACCTCTCGCAGTTCATCTTAGCATTTTCTCGCCACACTTGCATTAGTAAACACACACACACACACACACACACACACACACACACACACACACACACACACACACACACACACACCGTTCGCTGGCTCAATGGTAAAGCTCTCGCCTGCCTTCTGGAAAGACGAGGGTTCGCGCCTTGCTCAATTTGCGAAAAAGTTTCACTGACGAAGCAGGTGGTTACTGTCCCCCTTGAGCAAGAAGATGGGTGTGTGAGTGTGTGAAGGTCAAAGCCATGTCCTTAGATCGGACTATATGAACTCCCAACTCTTTTCCGGGAGGGTAAGAAGCTAACGATCACGACTATCACGTGATCCTGACCGACCCGGTGAATTACACACACAAAGAGAGATAGATAGTTAGATAGATAGATAGATAGATAGATAGATAGAGAGAGAGAGAGAGAGAGAGAGAGAGAGAGAGAGAGAGAGAGAGAGAGAGAGAGAGTACTTTACTTCACTGAGGTAACAAAAGGAAGGAAAATACTAATCAATACACACAGAGGTAACACAGGAAATGAAAATATATGCTGAAAAAAATGGAAGTAATAGAAGGAAATGAAATACAAACTAACACAGACAGGGGTAATAAAAAAATGTAATGAAATCTGAGAAACACAAACAGGGAAAAATAAAGGAAATATATGAAAAACAGACACACATACGATGGGAAATATAGTAAAGGCATAAACAGGCGTAACAAGAAAAACGTAGTAAAAGATGACACACAGAGAGGGAAACAATAAGGAAATTTAGGAGAAACTGACACACAAACAGGAGTAACACAGGAAAATGTAATAAAACTGACAGCCAAACAAACAGACCGGGGAAAGTGTTTAGGTGCCCCATTTCTGCAAGTAAAAAGGGATCCTCGTAAATTCCAGAGCACCTCTTTATATTCATTAGCGTAAGTTAACAGCCCGGAGGATCAGCAGTCTGCTTTATTATCGCCATTACAGCCAGGGGAGGAGAGTTAAGGGGGTAAAAGTGGGTGCTATTTACGAGCTTCCACCCCAGTGTAATGTGGGTCTGCCCCGTCCTCTTGGCTATATAACTAAGGGGGCATGTGGAATGATTTACTTGAGACAAAGGAAAATGGCTTCGCTCAGGAGTCATTTCAGAATATTTTATGCTGTTCGTGCGAATTACTGTACATCTAACAAGATATATACATATGTGTAGCGGTTGCGCAGTGACTAAGGTCACTGTTCACTATTTCAAATCTCCGCGTTTGTAGGATTTTTTCTTAATCTTAGGTAGACCCTGGGCTTACTCAGTATGCCTTGATAGGTACCTGCCGACTTGTCGGTGAGGGGGTAAGAAGTGCCTCCCTCAATATGCCTTCCTTCGTAAGCTTTGTCTTTGCCGCCAAAGAGCGAGGTCCGACCATTAGGGAATGCATATGGCGCTCATTCCTAAATGTGTAAAAGAACCATCTTTATTCTTCATGCGTAATGCCTTGTGGTTCACGGTTTTAAATTTAACATTTTATATTCGTTGACATCATCTTTAACAGCCTAAAACAGTCCACTTTATCTTTAACGGTCAGAGACAGTCCACTTTATAACCAAAGAGCAGTTCGAATGATTTAGGTACTACAAGGAGATGATGCATCACTTTCTGTGTACCTTTCATTACGCTGTCGTCGTGGTTTAGCTTATCATGCTATCTCCAGACAGTTTCATTTAGTAAAAGAGAGACTTCACGAACTGGAGGGATGAGACACAGTCTTTGTTAATCTTTTTGGCACACGGGGTCTCCCTTAAGTTAAAAAAAAAGAAAAAGAAAAAAAGAAGAAATGGTCTGAAGGTAACAAAAATAAATCCAGGGCAGATATCCTCAAGGTGGCTGGTATTTACGAGCCTCCTGCACTTTGATGTAGACTCTTTTGTGTTAGCCTCAGTTTATAACTATTATAGTTTAAGATCTGGGAATTATTTAGTACATGATTAGATGGTCTCGCTTAGTGGGTGCAGCAGAAGCTTTTATGCCACAAATGAGGTTTACCTACCTTATATATTACATGACTCTGTACTTTTTTTCTAAATAAAGGGTATTTATGTACTTTTTTTTTTTTCTAAATAAAGGGTATTTATGTACTTTTTTTCTAAATAAAGGGTATTTATTCTGCTATCCACATTGTTGGCGACAATAAAGGACTCTACAATACAACTATCAACCTAGTGAGGCTAGTAGGGATCGCACCTCGAACTGTACACAACACCTTGAACAGCTATTGAAGATATACCTGTCTTCAAAAATAAATTATATCCACTGGGACAGGGGAGAAAGAGTGCCTCTGCGTAGCATCTGCTTGTCGTAAAATGCATTTACTTCCCTCTGACAGAAAAGTCATCAGAGAGTCATGACAGCAGGGAGACGAGAACTGTAACGCAAATCTACGCGAAGAATCGTCCACCCCCCCCCCAAAAAAAAAAAAAAAAATGTAATGCACAATGCCAGACAGTCAGCATTGTCATTTTTCTCTTGTAGCGTAAAAAAAAATAAATCAAAAATTTATAACTGTTAGTTTCAAGAATTAGAATATGAATAATACAAAAGCAAAAGGAAAAGAAGTAAGTCGTCCACATGCATAAGACAAATTTAAAGTATCCTGCCGTGAATAGTAGCATCTCTCTAATGGCAAAAACAGGTCAGTAAATAAAAGAGGAACTGATAGATTGAAGAAAATGAAATATGATAAAAATCGCTAATTTCAAGAAGGAAAAATATCTACCAAGTAGCCTAAGTAAAACCAGCTTTGGGGCCGTTGACAATAATATCCTTCCCCTTGTTGTTCTCGTTCTCGAAGGAAAATATCCAGTAGTCCTCGCCAATGAACTCGAAAAAAAAAAAGAGAAGAATATTGCATTTGTAGAAAAAATAATATTCATCCATATCAAAGAAAAACAACTCCAAAATATCCTACCGTAGACAATAACATCCTTCCTCTTGTAGTCCTCATTCTCAAAGGAAGATATCCAGCAGGTGTACTCTCCACTCAGCTCCGTGGTGGGGGTGAGGATGGCCAGGGCGCGGTGTTTGGAGTACTCGTCCTCTGACACCACGTAGTCAAGGTTCACTCGACCCTTCAGTAACCCGAAGTCCTGGGGAAGAGACGAAGATGTTAGCGGAAGTACATGTAACAAGGGGAATCTAAAATAACTGAACAGTACTGTACATCATATGAGTACAAAAGAGAGCAAACATCAACAGAATATATAATACAAGAACAGGATATTATATCAAGGAAGTACACAGAAGAACAGCCATAGAATATTAAAATGCTTCAAAATAATTGATTCCCACTGGATTCAGAGCAGTGTTAAAAAATGCAAGAGCAAATTTTTATTACCTTTGAGTGCAGTTCCCCGTAGCTTATTTTTTATATTTTTTTGTAATGCGTCCGACTCTGGGGATGGGCTTAACAGCCATTCCCAAAGACCCAAAAATCCTACGTACCATACATCTCCATATGTCACCACTTCGGCGCTAACACGAACTGTCCTCACTGAACACATGCTTGGGCTGGTGTACGGCCATTGGTGGGGGAGTTTTTATATGTCAACGGGTCTTTGGTTGAGCAATAAAGTCAACTATAACGAAATTCCAATCCTTTAAATGCCCCAGCCCGGATTCAAGCCCTCCTCCACCGAGATAGCAGACCATAACTCCACCGATTTGGCCACTGCCTCCTCAATAAATTATACCTTAATGTTTCCAGCAGTAAAAGAAATAAATAAATACAAAGTACTTATACGCAGTTGCGCAGGCTGAGTCCTCTTCAAATGAATTACAGTCATATGTAAGCCAAAAGAAAGATTATAAATACAAACACGATTGGAATATGAAACAAAACATAGAACGAAAATATCACATGAAGAGCAAAAGACTGATCAAGGATATGAAAACGAAAGGCAGGAGAAAAAACCAACACTAAGATGATGGAAGAAGCGGGCAGGACACCGGATCTCCCTCAAGATAAACCCGCCAACCAATTTCCTCCAGCAAACACTTTTTCCTCCTATCTTGCAAAATTTTCCTACAGGAGTCCAGATTCTAATTACCAGATTAAGATTTTTTAAAAGACGGGTGGAGAAAAATGGACCAATCTGATTACCTCGAGTTGGGTCCTGCCTACCTACTTGCCTACCTACCTTCCTACCTACCTGCCTACCTACCTACCTACCTACCTACCTACCTACCTTCTTACCTACGTGCTTATCTTTTCTTTTCTTTCGTTTTGATGTTATCTTTGTTTTTTGTTTTATTCCTGTCTTCATCCTCTCTTCGGTTGTTATTCTAATTTTTCTATGAGACTGTCTATGTGTTAATCTATCTGTGTCTGCCATATCTATCTATTTATCTATCTGTCTGTTGCCTGTCTGTTTATTCATCTGTCTATCTATCTATCTTTATGCTTGTGTATGTATGTATCTATCTATCTGTTGCCTCCTCCTCCTCATCTCCTTATTTCCGTCTCTGATCCTCTTTGCAGCAACTTTTCTGCCTGCTTTCCTCCTCCTAATACCGTCCTCTTTATTATCATCCCTTATCTATCTGTTATCTCTCCCTCCTCCTCTTTTTCCATCAATGTCGTTCTTTTATTCCTTAGTTCATTTGTATCGCCACTTATCTTCTCTCCTCTTAGTCTCTCATCTTCGTTTCTGTTCTTCTTAATCATCCCTCTTCCCCTCTGCCTGTTTTCATTCGTTTCGCCCACCATCAGTCATTTTCTTTTCCCTTAATTTCGGTTTCTTAATTATGAATAAGATATGGCAAGGCAGTGTGTGTGTGACCTGTCGGGAAGTCTGAGGGCCTCCGAGTGACGTCCGGCCGGAGTAGTTAAGCATTCTGTCCGGTGTCGTGCGGTCAGGCTGGTGACAGGGACTTTAAATATGTACACCAGCGGTTTGGATGTGTGGGCTGGCTGGACGACTGGGGAGAGATAGATAAATGGATGGATGGATGGAAGGATGGATTGATAGATAGATAGATCATAGATAGATAAATAGATAGATAGATAGGTAGAGAGAGAGAGAGAGAGAGAGAGAGAGAGAGAGAGAGAGAGAGAGAGAGAGAGAGAGAGAGAGAGAGAGAGAGGATAAGACAGGCAGGATGAGGGAATATGGGTGAATAAACACGCTCAGGATTGTATGACTAATTTTCAGTTGAAGCAAATCGTCTGGCTTTAACTGCAGAAAAATACAAGAGTTCTCCCTACCATGAGAGGGTTAATAGTACCATCATTAACAGTTTCAGGCTGCATTTTGAAGCACCATTTTGAAGTACCATTTTGAAGTACTCTCTATGGGAAGTCGATGAGAAGGTGAAGCTTAGGAAAAAAGTTGCCTGGCGCCGGGTATAGCACCCCACTACTGCCAGTACCACAAGGCTGCTGCTACTGTTACCACTACTGCCACTAACCTCTGGCTTGTTGTGAGGTATCCACAGGTAGGCTACCCAGGTTAGGACTGGTTGTTGATGTACCACTTAAACACCATACTACCACATTATTACCATTACTGCCACAATAATACTGACACCACAGCAAACACTACATACCTGTGGTTTGTTATGAGGTATCCACTGGTACACGGGGTAGGGCTGTCTGTTGAAGTACCACTTCACCACGAGGCTGGCCTTGTCAAACTCGGTCAGGTGGTACACACAGTCCAGCACCAGCTGTGACGCCGACCCGTTGACCACCACGCTGGGGCCCTCGATGCTCACCACCTCCAGCTCACGCGACCCTGATAAAGAAAAGGATGGGTTAAGTCATGTCAAGTCAGGGTAAAAATATTGGTCAGTTTCTTCAAATCGGGGATATCATTTGTATTTTATTCTTGTTTCTGCCAGACAATTCACAATTAATTCATGCTGGGGCCTTCGGTGCCCGCCACATCCAGCGCACGTAAACCTGACGACAAGGGTCTGTTGGTTCAAATCAGGTCAGAAGTTAAATGCTGGTTAAGAGATATGATGCTTCAGTCTTACTTAAGTATGGAAGGAAGTTATATTACGTTTATTTTTATATGACCCTGATAAGTACCGGTAGAAGACCATGATAGGGAGCCGTACATCAGTCTTATTAACCTCTTCAGCACAAGAATGTATTTCTTATTTTACTCTTGCTAACTCCAGACAAACTATACTCGTATAGTTCACGACCTCCAGATCAGACGTCCTTGACAAGGGCAAGAGGACGTAAGGCCATCTCTAATCAAAATTTAAATGTGAACTCCTTCAGCCCTATGACGTATTTCTTGGCTTATCCTTGCGGTCTCCCAACGATTTGATTGAGTTCACCATCTCGAGCTCACCCGACCCTCACAAGTAGGTCTACAAGACCACGTTAGGTCAGGTCAGGTTATTTTAGGTTACATTTAATATATCATGAATTGGATGCAGCCACGATCCTGACATATAAGAACTTCAGAATACACCAGGTCACAATGCACATCTAAGTAAAGAGAAAAACTATAATGTATGAATAAGTTAGAGGGAAGTTAGATTCATTTGAGTTAGATTTTGCTGGGTAATGATAAAGTACTAAGTGTTCAATTTTTGCTTGGAATAGAATATAATTAGTGAAGTAACGACAGAAACATGAGGTTTCAGTAGGTCGTTCACAAGGATGACATGGATGAATGGAGAAGAAGGGAGAAATGAGACTAAAAGGCCCATTTAGTTCACATTTGATGGAGTATAAGCGATTCACGGCCACACCACTATAAGTCATCAGTGCATTATTAACCAAAACACCAGGCTAGAAGGTCATTATTTATTTACCTCAAAGAAGGATTCAATATTCCGTCCAAGTAAGAGAAACAATGCCAGTGCCAAGATTCAAATTTTGTGTCAGAAGAGAAAATGTACGAAGCTCAGTTTTCAGAAAGCCAAAATACACTGGATCGTAATATGAAGATGCTCTCTGCTTCTCCCACTGTGCTTCAGGTATGCATTTATCACTGGCTCAAGAAGGTCAGGTCAGAGGCGAACGTGACTTAGCTAACTGCCTGGTGTACAGAAAATGCGAGGGAAAAATGGACTGCCACTAGAAAGGAAAGTGAGAAATGGATGTCTAGATGATGATGGGCGTGCAAAATCCTTGAAAACACACTCGAACGCACACACACACACACACACACACACACACACACACACACACACACACACACACACACACACACACACACACACACACACACACACACACACACACACACACACACACACACACACACACACACACACACACACACACACACATTCAAAGTGAGCATAAGGTCGTCACTTGAATTATGAACACTTCTGATCTACTCGTATTTATGATTATATTCTGTGACTGTTTTCATTACAAAAAACAAATTTAAAGTTAGTGCAGATCGTATATTTCCTATTTTGTCTTTTTAAATGTAAGTGTCCAAGCTATTTTTTTCTTTTTTTTTTTATCCTACTGTTTCTCTCCTTTTTTGGTTTGACATTATTCCGAGAGAGTGGTGTGTAGGAGAAACTCTTACTCTTTTCTGTTTTCCCACACATGTAAGTTAGATTTTAGCGAATCATAGAACCTCCCAGTAGGCCAAGGTGACTCCTGTTATTTGCGTGGTCTGTGTACTCATATGCTCAATAACAACCACACCACACCACACCACACCACACCACACCACACCACACCACACCACACCACACCACCCTCCCACGTGTATTTCACCCCCTGTATCTCTCCATCTCCCTCTTGGTTCACCGTATCTCTCCTTCTTCCTCTTGGTCTGACGCTCCTTCTCTCCCCAGAAAAACTTTTTGAAAAGGAAATTAAATTAGGAATGGGAAATTTCATAAGAGGAGCAGAAAGTCAAGCACTCCGTCACTAAAAGCCACACCGCTAAGACAGGAAACACAGGAAAAAAAAGTGAGATTTGGCAAGACAGAAAGAAAAGAAAAGAAAGAAGGAAAAGAGGGATAAAACAAGAAGGAAGAATTATAGTAAAATAGAGTGCCAAGAAAAACAAACAACACTAACAAGCCTATTGGTTCTTTAGAGGATTTATTTATTTTATTCGTTTATTTTTTTTGCCAGGGAAGACTGTAGTTATGGTATCTAATCTATCAGTCAAAGTTAAGGAGAGCAAAGTCGTAAATCTTCCTCCCTTCCCTACCACCACCTCTGCAACCCCACGCACCAGTGCCTGTAGACTTGGCTGACTGGAAATGAGTGAAAACGACCACCATTCACTTTGGGGAAAAAATGTCAAGGAAATTTCATAGGAAGGGAGGAATGGGATATACATTCTACACTCTCTTGACCTGTAATGGAAAGTAACACGCACCTAATTTAATTTCTGCATAGTTTACCCCGATATCCAGATACCTATTCATCTGTCTACTTATCAACTTATCCATCAATCTATTCACCCAACAATCCTTCCAACCATCCACTTATCCATCCATCCATCCACTCATCCATCCTATAATACCCATACAGTTTGCCCTGCTATCCATATACATTTTTCACAATAAGTCTCTCCATCTTCATTTCTTCCCGGATTGCCGCTGCCGTAAACAGGTTAAATTTCCTGGCTCTCTCATCCTCTTAGGTGACGTGCTAAGCTGCTTTCTCTCGTGACTGCGTTTTAGAGAGAAGAGGAAGAGGACGTGGGGGAGGAGGAGATAAAGGAGAAGGAGGAGGAGGAGGAGAAAAATGAAGAGGAAAAGAAGGAGTAGAAAGAGGAAGAAAATGAGAATAAAAACTACAAGATGAGGAGGAAACGTGTTGTCTCTCACTCGGGACTGTATTTTAGAGAGAGGAGGAAGCGGAAGGGAAGAGGAGCAGGAGGGTGAGGAGGAGGAAGAGAAACAAAGGAAGAGGAAGGCGACTTGGCGGTGGAGATGAATATTGTACAAAGACTCTTTCATCTGGGACTTTTTTTTTCTTTTTGAGGGAGGGAAAAGAGGAGATGAAGGAGGAGGAGAAGGAGAGAAGATCTGCAATTTTTCGGAGGAGGAGGAGGAGGAGGAGGAGGAGGAGGAGGAGGAGGCGGAGAAGAAGGAGGAGGAGGAGGAGGAGGAGGAGGAGGAGGAGGAGGAGGAGAAGAAGGAGGAGGAGGAGGAGGTGGAGGAGGAGGAGGAGGAGGAGGAGGAGGAGGAGGAGGAGGAGGAGGCGGAGAAGAAGGAGGAGGAGGAGGAGGTGGAGGAGGAGGAGGAGGAGGAGGAGGAGGAGGAGGAGGAGGTGAGTATACTTTCAAATTCTCTTTTGGAGGAGGAGGAGGAGGAGGGGGAGTAGAAGTAGACTTGCAAATTCTCTTTCATTCACGACTGTGTTTTTGAGAGAGAAGGAAGGGTGACGAGCAAAGGGGGAGAAGGAGAATGGAGTACGGGAAGAGAGGGGAGGTAGATGTGGGGAGGAATAAAGGGAAGAGGAGAGAACAGGGAGAGAAAAAGGGAAGAGAGGGACTGGAGGGGATATGGGGGTAGGGGGAGGTGGGTAGGGAGAGGAAGGGCGACTCAGCAATATGTAAAAATCACCCAAATATGACCAAGACAAACTTCCCATATTTCCACTTCCTTTCTGTTTTCTTTTTATCTATATCACTTTCAGATTATTATTTATTTATTGGTTCTTTTTCTTCGTTTTTCTTCCCTGTTTTATTAATTATTTTCTCTTTCCTGGTCTTTATTTTTCTTTAGTAAACCCGACTACTGGTTATTAATATCTGTAAGTTTTGTCTCTATACTATTTCCTTTTTTCTTTTCTTACATTATTGCATCTCTCTCTCTCTCTCTTTCTCTCTCTCTCTCTCTCTCTCTCACACACACACACACACACACACACACACACACACACACACACACACACACACACACACACACACCAAGGCCATACGGCAACAAATATGCAAAATACGCTCCGCTTCATTTCACGGTCTCAAACATTATGCTCGGCCCCCGCGACGCCCAGCACAATATGACAACAACAAACACAGCAAAATCCACCCCGCTCTAACGCAGCTCTACTCCATCACACGGCGGAATGGAGCAGTGATGTAGGTCAATGTGCTGCTGTGTGACCATATATAACTTTGATTATTAAACTCCCATATAATAATCCGTTTGTTTGTAGCCGGAAGGAAGAATAAAACCCACCATCTTATTGACGGTACTAACTCCTGAAAGCCTGTAATTCCCTTCCTGGTCTTAGTACAATCACTTGACGTAATCTAGAGTACAATGAAACTGGTGTAAGGCAGAATAGCATACAGTCGTCCGGGTTAAGCCGGAATGAAGTAAAATCACTTGGCGTCAGCAAGAATCAAATCGAAAAGACGCCCCAGGCTTGAAGGGATTATAGTGGATGTTGTAAAGAAAGTACCGTATAACTAATCCACTCAGTACAAGGAATATCGCATGATCATACCAAAAAAATAAAAAATAAAAAAATAAAAGTACGATACGATAGAAAAGGCACATGATGCTATATGAAGGGGTTAATGGAGATTATATTAAACACAGTCCACTATGACAGGTGTGAATGAAGCAGTAGGTAGGGATAACGAGTTGTTGGATGGGATGATCACACAACCTGAGCAATTACACATGCAAAAAGAAAGACATTACGGGAGATGGCAGTGCAGAGCGCGTGCTTCATACAATTATAGGGACAAAGGGACAAGTGATCTATGAAAGTTCCCTGGTTATGAGAGTCTTAAGAAGCATTGTCACAGTGGAGGAGCCAATGGATTTTGTGTCTAGCCCTCCAGGATGACCGATCTCTGGTGGACTGATAAAATCGTTAATACAATCCACTCAACAAAACACGATCCAGTGAGGCATTGTGGGGAAAAGTATTGCTGAATGATGGCGCAACGTCGACGATTCAGCGCTTGCAGTAATCTGAGAGCTGAATTATAAACACCAGGCCCTAGCAGGAATAACACATAATAGACGCCACCGTATTGCAGGGGGACAGTGGAGACTATATGAAACAAAAGTTCACTGTTACAGGCGTGAATGAAGTAATATGCTGGGACCAAGTGTTGCTGAATCACCGTATAGCCTCCACTGTTACATATTCAAAGCGGGTGACATTACTGGAGGCGGCGGTATATAGGGTGTGCTTTGTTTCCTCTTCAGACAGGTATTGGGTAGGACAGCCGTATCCCTGCAGCAAAAATGGCCAAGGTTTACGTAGACTCACGATCTTTGATAGTCTTACAATAACCATAATTGAAGGGTTAATAATTATTGTTTCTAATCCCTCCACTCAGAACCATCTTTGCTGAGCTGAGTAAAATCGTCGCCGTAGCTGCTGTGGCCTCATACTCATCTGCAAAATGAAGCCTGTGGACTGCAGAATGAAGTTGGCCTTCTTCTGTAGTCCACCATCTTTTTGCTGGGGGAAGAAGGAGGGAGCTGAGGGACGATTGTACAACCGTGCAGTGGAGGGCCTGGTTATATCGGTGCCATCACTTAAAGGTGTCTCTCTCCAGCAATGAAAAGTTAAAACACTTCAACTCCATTGCACGTGGGAATGAAGCAATATGTATGGATAACGTGTTGCTGAATCACCGTATAACCTCCGCCATTGAATATGCAAAGCGGGGGACATTACGGAAGGCGGGAGTATAGAGGACCTGTTTCGTTACCTGGTAGGGAAGAGGGACAGGTGCTGGGCTGTGAGACTAACAGTACACGTGCACATCATCCGTGGACCGTGGGAATGGCAGGTGTGCAGGACAACAGGTGTTTTTGTTTTTGTTGTGTGTCGGAGCTTGATTGTGGAGTGTGTGTGTGTGTGTGTGTGTGTGTGTGTTTGTGTGTGTGTGTGTGAGAGAGAGAGAGAGAGAGAGAGAGAGAGAGAGAGAGAGGTAGGGAGAGAGAGAGGCGCGTCAGTAGGGCCAGGGAAGAGCAGTATACCTGGCGATACTAAAGTCAACTCCATAAACTTCTCCCTGCACCGGCCAGGATCGAACTTGCTACCACACTGTCTCCAGACCACCTCTCTATCCACTCCACCACCACCTCCCTCTCTTATGACTCTGTGTTTCAATGATTCTTGTTATTTTCTCCATTTCTCTAATACTTTTTACATTTTCTCTCGTTTTCTCTGTCTACATTTTTTTCTTATTGTTATATATTTTTCTTTTACCTATAGCATCCCCCCCTTTCTCTCTCTCTCTCTCTCTCTCTCTCTCTCTCTCTCTCCCAATCCCAGCCTCCTGACAGAAACAATATTGGAAAGCTTCGCCCGTGACACAAACTTATTTCTCCTCTGATTCACGTCCCGATATCCAGACGGCGGTGGTGGGTGAGGGGATGGGTGAGAAATAAGAAAGACTGGATGACTAGATGGATGATGAGAGTGAGAGATAGTGGATGAGTGGATGGATGATGAGAGATAGTGGATGAGTGGATGGATGATGGGTGATAGTGGATGAGTGGATGGATGATGAGAGATAGTGGATGAATGGATGGATGATGAGAGATAGTGGATGAGTGGATGGATGATGGGTGATAGTGGATGAGTGGATGGATGATGGGTGATAGTGGATGAGCGGATGGATGAAGGAGGTGATGAACGAAATGGAGGATGGGATGAGGAGGATGACTAAGAGGAAAGGATGAATGGAGAAGAAAATCAGATCCATGATTAGGATGATGGGAAGAATGATAAGGAAATAAGTTGGATGAATAAGAAGAGTGGGTGGATGAATAAGAAGAATGAGTGGATGAATAAGAGGCTAGATTGGTTGAATATGAGAATAGGGTGGAAGGAATGATGGTAGGGTGGATGGATGAAGCGATTGGTGGACGAATGGATGAATGAGATGCGATGGATGAATAGGAAGATAAAGTGAAAATAGATATAGATGAACAGATGATTAGACAGTGGAGTAGATGGATGGAGGGGGTGGTGGATGAGTGGATGAGGAAAATATGATGGACAGATGAACAGAAATCATATATTTGATGAGCAGACGGGAGGGAGTATAATGAAAATAATATTCCATGACTCTATTTTGCCCAAAGGTGCGTGTGTGTGTGTGTGTGTGTGTGTGTGTGTGTGTGAGAGAGAGAGAGAGAGAGAGAGAGAGAGAGAGAGAGAGAGAGCTTAGTGGATAGTTAGGCTTCAGGATCAGGTGAGAGATTTACCTACAAATTTTCTATCATTTCTCTTTCAGATGATTATTATAGTAAAACGAAAAGGAAAGGGGAGGAAGGAATCTTGCCTTTTCTCCCTTTATTCCAGCAGTGAATAAATAAATAAACAAATAAATAAGTAAATAAACAAATACAGTAGACTTTGTTTATGTTGGCTGAACAGTGGAATTTTAATAATAATAATAATAATAATAATAATAATAATCTTAGCTATGGTTCGGAATTTGACCACAGGATTTTTTCTGTGAATGTATCTTTCTATTCTTCCTGTAAGAAAAAAAATATATTAAGCTTTCTTTTTGTTGGCAGGAGAATGGAGGACGAGAGGTCACAAATACTCTAAGGCAAAATCTATTATTACTATTATTATTATTTATTACTATTCTTATTAACATCCTCATCATTATCACCATCATCATCATTGTCACCATCATCATTATTGTGACTTATTATTATTATTATTATGACTTATTACTCTTATTATTATTATTATTATTATTATTATTATTGTGTGTGTGTGTGTGTGTGTGTGTGTGTGTGTGTGTGTACCATACCCCAACCCGGCTCTCATTTCGTCTCTCAATAAAACTGTGTGTGGTGGCTGGATTTTCAGAGTCTTAAGGATGTAATCTGGTCTTAATCGCCTCTTGTGCTGCCTTCTTTATCCTTGGTGATTTAAGGTTAGGGAAAATTATATGAGTTGAACGGTGAGGTGTGTGTGTGAAAGAGAGAGAGAGAGAGAGAGAGAGAGAGAGAGAGAGAGTCAATAATCCCACGTCCTTCTTAATTCTGAGATCACAGGTGTTGGTGAGAATGAGAGGGAGGGGGAGGGATAGAGAGATATGAGAAGAGGGAGGGGGAGTGGGGAGGGGGAAGACGGAGAGAGAAGACTAAAAAAGATGGGGAGGAGGAAGATGGAGAGGAGAGGGGAGTGGTTGGAGGGGGGAGAGGGGAAGGGAGAGAAGGAGACACAAGGAAGGTGGGGTGAAAAGGGAGATTGGGAACATGAAGGAGGAGAGAGAGAGAGAGAGAGAGAGAGAGAGAGAGGAATTATAGCGGGAAGTTGGGGGGTTGAGAGAGTAAGAATGGGGGTAGGGGGGTGGAGAAGGATGCAGAGAATAGACCTCCCTTAATAAAAGAAAACATAGGTAGGTTAGTAATGTAGGGATGGGAGATACTAAAGGAAGGGAAAGAAATGGAGAGGAGGAAGGAGAAGGGAGGGGTCTGTGAGGGTAGAGGTAGGGGGAGGGAGGGAACCGTGGAGGTGGGGGTGTGGGGGGAGGGAAGGAGGGAATTGGGAGGGGGTGGAAAGGAACATTCGGCGGAGGAAAAGAATCTGGAGGGGAAGGAAGGGGGCTGTGGAAGGGAGAGAGAGAATCGGAGGGAAGAGGGAAAGGACGTTGGGTGGAGGGGGAGAAAGGGAGGGAACTAAAGGGAGGGAGGGGAAGGGAAGAAACAGGATTGTAGGGGGAGAGGGACGGGTGGGGGGGGAGAGGGGGAGAGATAAAAAGCCAGGAGGAATCGAGTGGGGGAAGAGAGTATGAGAGGGGTAGAGGAAGAGAGATGACAGAGAGGGGAAGGGAGAGGAAGGGGGAGGGAAAGGCAGGTGGAGGGGGAATATGTGAAGGGAGAAGAACGAGGGGAGGAATGAGGTAGGGAAGAGAAAAGAGGTGAGGAGAGGGGAGAGAGGGAGAGAGGGGAGAGAGGGGAGAGAGAGGGGGAGAAGGGAGAGAGAGGTGAAGGGAGAGGGGAGAGGGAGGGGAACTGAGAGGTAATGTGGGCCAGTCACGACTTTGCTTCTGTTTATGTCTTGATTACTCACTGGTAGAGAGAGGGAAGGAGGGAAGGAAGGAGGGATTAGATAGAGAGGTAAATAGACTGACAGACAGACTGACTGGTAGGTGGATAGATAGATAGATAGATAGATAGATAGATGCATCGGCTAGATAGATAGACAGAAAGTGGGAAGTAGGATATAAGTAAGAATGAAGAGAAAGAATGAAGAAAGCTCAATAGAATAGGCAAGGAGGAAGGAAAGAGGGTAAACTGCCAGTCGTCACATTTAAGGCCAGGATCACTATACTCCTTTTACTTTAACTTGGCCTAAAATTACCATCTCGCCATCGTGAGTACCGAGTTGTAACAGCAGAGTACGACTAAATTATGGCACTAGTCACGAAGAGGTGCTATGGAAACAATGTAGAGCCACAGCATTGTCTTACTCTGCCACTGAGCTACGTCAGAAGCTTCAGAAGGGAAAAAACAGGGCTAAGTGAGTGTGAGAGAAGCACAGTCAATCGCCCCTAAATGGTACCATGAATATTAAAGTTCATCCAACCCTCGGACTTATGCCCTCATGCTTCAAGTCAGTCTGCTGAATAAAATGGTCAGTCCTAAACTGGAATAGAATACTTGAGTTATCTGGGCTTTGAGAGGGTTAAATAGAATAACAATAATAATAATAATAATAATAATAATAATAATAATAATAATAATCATAATAATAATAATAATAATAATAATAATAATAATGATAATAATAATAATAATAATATCATCATCATCATCATCATCATCATCATCATCATCATCATCATTATCATCATCCCAACTCTTATAAGCACCTAAAATATCATCCTTGAAATATCGACAAAGTCTGAATGAAAATAACACAAAGGAGATATTAACGTGGCATATGCAGACAATAAATACCAGTAACGAAGAAGTACCAGGGGTCCTCCTAAGCCCACAAGAACAACACCCCAATCCTGTGTAGCTTGGGTGCGAAATTGGCAGTCAAAGCCACACGTGTGCGTTTTTATTAGGGCGCCAACACGCACATGGCCCGAATATTACACCGCAAATTCCATACACGTGTGAGTGAAACGATTGTATACAGGGCAGGATAGGAGAGCGCGCGCGCGCGCGCACGCACGCACGCACGCACGCACACACACACACACACACACACACACACACACACACACACACACACACACACACACACACACACACACACACACACACACACACACACACACACACACACACACACACACACACACACACACACACAATAAACGTATACAGTATATGGCTATATTCACACCAACACACTTATACAGACACACACATGTTCACACGCACATGTCCCTATGCATCAACACATACACATACATATGCAATTAAACAGACGTACGCACATACATATACTCATATAATTAACTTTCTAGGTGAGGGAGCATCTCTGGGAGCGGCTCTGTCCGTTTGTCCCACACTAAAGATTTTCGGATGCAATGTGCTTTATTCCCGTACAATAGACACCTGAGACTTTAGCGAAGCCACACTACACCACACATAATCACACCACACCACACCACATCACACATAATCACACCACACCACACAATATGACACTCCCGTACCACATGGCACCAAACCACACCACACAATATGATACTCCCACACCACACCACACCACACCACACCACACCACACCACACCACACAGAATCACACTACCATACCACACCACAAAAACATTAATCGAAGGGCGGGGCGCTGAAGTTCTGGCATCTACTTATGTGCTTGTTGATGTATCCTACTCTGGCCACAAAATACACAGGTCAGTGTTCTCGTCGGGTAAGGAAATTCCCTAACACCTCTTCTTTAGCTACTTATTTTTGGATTAGGGTGGTTAATATCCTTTACTGTGTTATTTATGCTGAGTATGGTGATGTTTGAAGGATTTAGTCTACGTAACACGAAAGAGGTCAAGAATGTGTGGTTAGCAAAACAAATCGCTTAGGAAAAGGTGTTAGGGAGCTTTCTTAACCGATGAGAAGACGGGCCAAAGTCTGTTCCCGATGCCCATTAGCCGTGCACACGCAACACACGTCATCAACCGGCCATACTGCTTCCTTCACGACGGGTGTGATGATATTAGCGGGGATGGTATTTGACACGTCGGTGGTCTTGTGGGAAATCTATTACTAATTAAACTTCTCAGTGCTTCCTCCTCCAGCCTGGAATCAATTTCGTGTCCTATCTAACGGCAGCCCAATACTGCTGCTTAATCATCCCCCTCCGCGCGCACGCACGCACGCACGCACACACGCGCACACGAACACACGAACACACACACACACACACACACACACACACACACACACACACACACACACACACACACATACCAGGCCACTCCACACCCCCTATCAACCTCACTCTCACCAATTACACTCTATCCAGCCCTGCTCTTTGTTGGCCCAGGCTGCGAGCTGGCCCTTTCCAAACTGTGATTAAAAAACGCGCCCGGGAAGTAATTACAACAGCCACACCATCACAAACCCACTCTCCCGTTCGTCCGTACGTTCAGGCTGCCCTTTCGTCCGCATGGAACGTCCGTAAGGCCAGTGGAACGTCATCATCATCATCATCATCATCATCATCCTTATTTTTTTTTTCCACCTCAGTATGGGGTATGAGATCGAAACAAAGAACGTTCCATTGGTCTAGAGGAACGACATCATCATCATCATCATCATCATCATCATCATCGTCATCATCTTCACCACCTTTCTACCAGCTCAATATGGGGTGAGTTAGGATCCGGAAACAGGTAAAGAGCAAGCACAAAGGTGAAATGCACGGGACGAAATGAACCGCACAGAATCACCTCACTTTACCCCGATTCCGGCGTGGTCGTTCATCCCATGCCAGTTGAACCCTTCCGTTCGCCCAGCTCTAACGTTTTCTAGGGACCGGGAATGTGTACGAAATGAAATAAACCATCGAATTTTATCTTAATCAAACTTCCTTTCCTCTCTCAGTTCATCCCATCCTTTCATCATGCCCGTTCCTTAGGCTCAAACGTTTATCTAATCCTTAAATCCAACACAAACTTTCTGTGGGACCAGGTGGACGTATGAAATGAAATGAATCACAGAAAATCATCTCAGTCGACCACCATTCCATCTCCTCGTTCAATCTGTCCATTCGCGCCGTCTCATCGTTCATCCTAGCCACATATTCCAACCGTTCTTCCACTCCGAACGTTCTAAGGGCCCTGGTGGACTTACGAAATGAAATGAACCATAGAAAATCACCCTAGTCAATCCACATCCTTGTCCATTTATCTTATCCATTCACTACACCTGTCCATCCACCTCAAACGTTCATCCCTTACGTTTTTCCAGCTCAAGCGTTCTATGAACCGAGGTGAAGGTACGAAATGAAATGGACAGAATATAATCACTTCAGTCAATTTCCATTCCCATCTCTTCGGACATCTTATCCATTCATCACGTTCGTTCGTCAGATCAAACGTTCATCCAGTCCGTCTATCCACCTCAAATGTTCTGTGGGCACCGTTAGATGTACGAAAAGGGGAATGAATTGTAGAAAATCACTTCAGTCAAATTTCATTCCGTCTGTTTTTTTTCATCGCATCCATTCATCATGTCCGTCCGTCAGGCCCAAACGTTCATCCCACTCATTCGTCCAGCTTAAACGTTCATCCCACTCATTCGTCCAGCTTAAACGTTCATCCTGTACATTTATCAGGCCCAAACGTTCTATGGGCAGCGGTGGACGCACGAAATGAAATGAACCGTAGAAAATCACTTCAATCAACCTCCCCAACCACCCCGTACCCCACCACCATCGTTTTGATACTCGGCGGGGCGTATGACCGTCGACAAAGGCTTTCATTACCCGTGTTTATGCTTTCATCCAGACGTGAATTCCCGTTGTCGCTAACTGGATTAATGAAACTGCGCTGACTCGATGCTGAGGGCCCGATGAAACGGTCGATCTGATCTGGTTTGTTGAAATAAACTGTGTATAAGCTTGCTGGTTGGGTTGCTGATGTGATGCTGTGTGCAAGACAATTGGAACTCACACTGTGTTGGAATTGTGCCTGTGTTGTAGGGTGTGTGTGTGTGTGTGTGTGTGTGTGTGTGTGTGTGTGTGTGTGTGTGTGTGTGTGTGTGTGTGTGTGTGTGTGTGTGTGTGTGTGTGTGTGTGTGTGTGGTGTTACTATGGGGTTTGGGTGTGAGGCTTGGTATTGTGTGCTGTGGTAGTGTGTGTTGTATTGTTTGGTGTGGCAGTGCAATGTATGATAGTGTGATGATTGACTGTGCGGCTTGTGTGTGAAGTGTGGCTGTGTATGGCTTACCAGTGTGAAGGGGGCATGAGTTTGAAGCATAGCAGTGCGATGTGAGTGTAAGGTGTGGTATTGTGATGTGTGAAGTGTGTAGTGTGATGTGTGGTAGTGTGAAGTGTGGCAAAGGTAGATGTGACTGTGAACTAAGTGTGTGATGTATGGTAGTGTGTGGTGTGGCAGTGTTAGGTGTGATTGAATTATGTGTGAGGTGTGGCAATATGTGGTGTGGAAGTGAGAAGTTTGGATTAGATGCAGCAATGCCTACCGTGGTGGCGTGTGATGTGTAATGTGTGACGTGGCAGTGAAAGATATGTGTGTGTGTGTGTGTGTGTGTGTGTGTGTGTGTGTGTGTGTGTGTGTGTGTGTGTGTGTGTGTGTGTGTGTGTGTGTGTGTGTGTGTGTGTGTGTGTGTGTGTGTGTGTGTGTGTGTGTGTGTGTGTGTGTGTGTGTGTGTGCGTGTATGTGTGTGTGTGTGTGTGTGTGGAGTAGCAAGAATAAAACACAACATCGTTCTGAAGGGGATTGTGCAAAATGCTTTTAGCCATTTAGTACGAGAGATCTCACTTAAAATAATAATATTCGTCAGCCGAAATAAAAAAAACTATGGAAATGCGTCATCTCACTGAATAGATTAATGAAACATGTTTATTCAGTCGGAATTGCGATAATTATTCTAATGACATACGGAATATCAGCCGGACAAAATTAGCTAATACATTTTTGTCTGTATTCAAGTATTTTATTCGACAGCGCACAACGGACAAAAGTAAAATAATATCCTGGACGTCAGAACATACCATATGATTCACTGGAAACTGCTTTGAAGTCTTACGGGAGGGGTAACCTGATCTAAGCTGGAAAATATTATGTGGAGATGGTTATGAGGGGTTAATGAAAAAAATAATGCAACAACACGAGATGAAAACGCAACAATCCAGGTCAGTAATATCCTTATCCAATTGGTATTCCGAACTAACGAAGCGAAAATCACAATTTATTTGATGACTGTTGTTTACTTTGGCGAGATCTCGTTCGGTTTAGGACTTACAGGGTAGATATGTTACCAAACCTACCACGAGACGATTTTCTTCTGATAAAAATCCTAGCATATACGGAGTTCAAATAGTGATAGTGTACCAACAAACAGTAACGATAACAAATGGGTAGGCAACAGGCAGGAATATTTTAGCCAGAAGAAAAAAATAACAAAAAGGTAATATTGTGTGCCGTATAATAAAAGAAAATACACTAGCGAAATACAACGCGTGTCGTAGGAGCCACTGTGCAAGAGAAGACACTGCTGCACCTCATACTCACCTCACACTCATACACCTCAGTAGCAGCACCTCATCCCTACAACGCCTAACATTCCAGCACCTCACACTTTAACATCTAATCCTGCCAAACCTCAGACTACCACACCTCACACTGCAGCACCTCATCATGTCACATCTCACACTGACACACCTCACACTGCCAACGGCCTCATCTCTCACTGCAAAATCATACATTACCATCTTTAACACAAATTTCACATAATCACATCTTACATAACCACACATCACACCAAAGCACCTCATCCTGTCACATCTCACAGTGTCGCACGCCACATTGTAACATCCAGCACTGTCACACCTCATAATGAAAAACTTTAATATCTCACATATACCTCACAATGTTACACCTAGCAATTCCACACATTACACTACCTCATAATGCCTCACGCACATAACCAAGCCTCACACTGCCTCCCACTGCTTCTTATCTCTTCCCCTCCCCAGCATATAAAAACATCCATTGCTATAGCCAATCATCAGCAGTGTAAGAGATTCGCCAGTCTCAAGAATCGTGGTGAAGTGATCCGTACCCAAGTGAGGCACAATGAATGAGAGAGAAGCAGCGCTCAGGATCGCCGTGTGTTGGGGCGCAGCTTGGCACAGTAGGTTACGATATGGTCCCATAAACACAAGGGCAAAGAGCCTTGCTGTGGTACGCACGCAAGCACACACACACACACACACACACACACACACACACACACACACACACACACACACGCGCGCGCGCGCGCGCGCGCAATGGTCTTATCTATCTATCTATCTATCTATCTATCTATCTATCTATCTATATATATATATATATATATATATATATATATATATATATAATCTACATAAACAAAATATGAAGTCATAATCACAGGTGCGATATGGCCTTCTTGCCTGACAGTTCCTGATGACTTGGTTTCTCCTCCCCCTCCCCCCCTCTCTCTCTCTCTCTCTCTCTCTCTCTCTCTCTCTCTCATCGTTCCAGGACTTAGAAGCCATGAATCACCACACCCTACGCCACAACCACAAGGACCCGACCTGGAAACCCAGATATATTGAGGTGAGGGAAGGGGTGAGCTATCAAGACTATATAGAGAGCCTTATTACGGTTTTGGAGAAGGAGGAAGAGGAGCAGGAAGAGGAGCAAGAGGAGAAAGAGGAATGGGAGAACATAATGGAGGAAGAAGAGATAGGGATAGAGGAGGAGGAGGAAGAAGAGGAAGAGAAGGAGGAGAGGAGAAGGGGAAGATGAGAAAGAACAAAAAGCGAGCAGGCAAATGGTGAAGGAAGACAAAGAAGAAATGAGGAAGAGAGGAGGAGGAGGAGGAAGAGTGGAAGAAAATGAGGAAGGGAAGAGAAAGAGGAGAAGATAAATTTAACATCGTCAGTCCAATTAAGTTTTTATTTTACTCAGTTTTTTACCGGACTATTTTTCACATTAAAGGAAGAAAATCTGTTATTTGAAAATGAGTAAAATTAATATCTAGCTCCTCTAATTCTAAAGTTGTACCCCGAACTAAAAAAAAAAGTTATTCGTGGTAGCTAGGGTAAAACTGAAGGGGTGAAAAACCAAGAAAATGCAAAAAGAACCATTAAAAGAGGAACAAAGAACCAGTAACCCTAGAACCCAGAGCCAGCAACACAAGACCACAAGAACACAAAATCGGGAGGTACAGAGGGTCAAGAACGCAACACAATAAATAGCAAACACAAAGGACAGGGAACGCAAGCAAGAAAGGGCAATACAAAAGGCCAGCAATGCAACACAAGGCAGACTGCAAAAAGGCGAGGACGCAACACAAAAATCGGGCAACTGAAGATCCGGGAACTGTAGGTCAAGACTGAGGAGAATGGGAAGTGGGGGAACGGTGGATGTGTGAGTTTTTCATGTGTGTGTGTGTGTGTGTGTGTGTGTGTGTGTGTGTGTGTGTGTGAGAGAGAGAGAGAGAGAGAGAGAGAGAGAGAGAGAGAGAGAGAGAGAGAGAGTTGTTTAGGTGGGTGTTGGGGCAATATCTCAGCGGTTGTTGTGATTAGCGGGGTATTGATGCAACACTCTCACGCCAGCACGCTGAGGGAGGCCAGGAAGAGGAAGAGGAGGGGAAAGAGGAGAAGAGGAAGAAAAGAAGAAAAGGATAGGATAGGACAGGATAGGATGGATAAGGAAAAAGAAAGGAGAGGAGAGGAGGAGAAGGAGGAGGAGGAGGAGGAAGAGAAGAAGGAGAGAAGAGGAAAAGAGACGGCATCAGAACTGGAAAAAGAGAAAGAGGAGAGGAGAAGAGAAGAAAAGGAGAGGAGGACGTGGAGGAGGAGGAGGAGAAGGAGAGGAGAAAAAGTGGGTAAGAATGGGAATGTGAAGAAAAGGAAGAGTGAAGCAAACTGATGAGGAAAGTGTGAAGCAAAAGAAGGACGGAAACTGAAGGAAAGAACCCAAAGAGGTAAGGAAGGAATGGAAGGGGAAAAAAAAAAAACAGACAGAAAATGTACTTGTATTAAACAATGACGCTTTTCTATTATTTCAGTCCTGCTATTCCCAAACGACATAATTTAGGTAAGAAAGGACATCTCTTAATAAACAAGCTAAAAATTACAGTACCCTCATTTATCACTCAGTAAACAAGCTAAAAATTACAGTATCTTCATTTTTCTCTAAGTAAACTAGCTAAACATTACAGTATCTTCATTTATCTCAAAGTAAACAAGCTAAAAATTACAGTACCTTCATTTATCTCTTTGTAAACAAGCTAAAAATCACAGTACCTTCATTTATCTCTCAGTAAACAAGCTGAAAATTACAGTACCTTCATTTATTTCTTGGTAAACAAGCAAAAATTTTACTGAACTGAGAGATAGAATTCAATATAAAGTTACTGAAACAGGAGACGCATTTACGATGTTTGAGAGATCACCATCCCGCGTGAGTTGTAACATTTTTTTTTTTTTTGTCTCTTCTTTTCTTTTCTTTTCTTTTCTTATCTGTCTGTCTGTCTGTCTGTCTGTCACACACACACACACACACACACACACACACACACACACACACACACACACACACACACACACACACACACACACACACACACACACACTTTTTTTTTTCTTTTTTGCTTACCATACTCTCTGCCAGGATGAGCAGGTTATTTACTTGCAGTATAGAGTTCTTTCAGTAGATCTGTACCTCTCTGCTGCTACCACAGGACATAATCACTTGCTAATAATGGCGAAATTTTCAGTACCTCTGTGTCTTTCCACGTATCTTAACCAAAACTTAGGCATATTATCGTTGGACCAATAAGAACACCTCCATAAATTAACATCATAATCCACGAGTTACTTTTTTCCTAACCCTGCAGACAGAACAGAGACAGACAGTGAATAAAAAATAATCTCGGCCAATCTTTAACTTCCTCATGGCCACGTCTTACCTGATGTTTTACACTAGCCAACTTCCTATGATTTGCTCCAGCTGAGTGAGCGTAGGAGCCTGAGAGTGTTAATAGTCTAGGTAAGAGGAAAAAATATGAGATAAGTGGACAAGAAGGTGTGGAAAAGAGCGGAGTGTTAATACCTTAGGCGAAAAGGAAAAGAATGAGTTAAGAGGACAAGAAGGCGAAGAAAAGTGCAGCCTTCTTACAAGCAGTGTGTAATCATAACGCTCCGACAGGTTTTTTCCCGACCATATGTAATCTGCCCATCTAACGCCAGACGCTTAATCCCACGCTTCATCCACGATGAAAAAAAAAAAAAATCCCACCTTTACCACCAGGCATCTTCATTTCCTCTTGCCAGTCCGAGCCCCCTTTTTACAAGTACACTCTTATTGTATTTTCCAGCCTTATTCTTACTATAGTCCTTTTATCTCAGCTTGGTCCAGATTTTTGTCCTCTTGCAGGTTATTTCACATAGCTCAGCGGCAGAACAAGACAATACTGTGCCTCTACATCCTTTCCATAGCACCTCTTCGTAACAAGCATTATACTCTGGTTATCAAGGAACCATTTATCTCGAAGAAGCTCGGAACCTGGCCAGAGAAGAGCGCAGACAACTTAGGCACAACCAAAATAGAGTTCTCCCAGCAAACCCAGACTTGACATGCCGACTCTGTGGCAAAGTCTGCGGATCCAGAATTGATTTGCACAGTCACACACACTGGCACCAAACACTGAGAAACACACCATCTTAGTGGGTATAGTAGCCGTCGTCTTCTGTAGAGGAAGGACAGCTTTATGTTAAATAATACTCTGGTCTTAATCTCTTGTTACAGCTCAGTACTCAAAGTGAAGAGACGAAAATTATAGTCCATGCTAGAGTAAACATGGTATAGTAAACTGGACAGAACATAGTGACGTGGATTCAAGTCTAGTTTGAGGATGTGAACTTGATATCACCATGTTCTCTGTTCTTCCATTATGTCCCCACGGCGTGTCATAAAAACACTCCCACCACATTCTGTCCACTTTAAACTGACCTAAACTTGGCACATCTCCATCCTGAGTGGTGAGCCGCAGCAATGTATTAACAATGGAGAATGATGCAAATTATGAAGTAGTGTGATGGGATGCATGTAGGGACAGAATAGTGCTTTTTTCTGCCATTGGACTACAACAGGTAGGTTACAAAAGAAGGAAAATCTCCATCAAGCAAAACAGTCGTTGTAGTAGCAATAACAATAATAGTAATGTAAGTTGCAGTAGTACTGGTAACAGTAGTAGCAGTAGTAATAGTAACAGTAGTAGTTGTAGTAACAAATAGTAGTAGCAGTAGTAGTAGTAGTAGTAACATCAGCAGTAACAGTGACAGAAATAGCAATAGCTGTAGTAGCCTAGTCGTAGTAGTTGTAATAGTAGAAGTAGTAGTTGTAGTAGTAGTAGCAATCTTCCTAGATAGAAACGTACAGCAAAGAAAAATATATTCGCTTCAATTTCACTTCCGCGCAGGGCAATAAACGCAATATTCCAGGGAGACGAGAACTATCCTAAGCCCACTTGGGAACGATGCACATATACCCTCATTGTCCTTTTGATGCAATGAATATGATGAAAGAAATAAATGAGGACGAACCAGCTCATCACTTGACGTTTGAAGCTGAGTTCTATTTTGGGAGTAGAACTGGGGAAGATGTGAGTGTTTTTATGCTTTATATTTTTAACTCTCGGTACGAAGACATTATTTCTTATATATTCATTGCTACCAAGAGACAATTTCATTCAGATTATTATATATATATATATATATATATATATATATATATATATATATATATATATATATATATATATATATATTGTTAGTGAAGGGGAAGGAACATTATGATGGCTCTTAATTCATTTTCGCCTTTCAGATTATTTCATTTATTCTGGAGGGGACTCTTGGACTGACATAGTGAATATTATAGCGGAGGAATCTCTCTCTCTCTCTCTCTCTCTCTATTTATATTTTTACTAGAACTTAAGATATAGGGGTGCCCGTGGTTTGTTAACGTGCCTCACTATAGGTATGAGGGAAAGACCGATGCAGTTGCGAAATCCGCAGCGGACAGGAAGCATCTGGTGAGTCCTCACTTTCCCTACACAGGTGCTCTACACATAAAATAGTCTATCATAAATTCACACTGCTACCAATAAAGTTAAATTATCAGTTCCTTCCAGTTTACAGCACCAGTTATATGGATAAAGTTGAAATATTTTGAAACACTATGCTGACGTCTAATAAGAACTGTATATAACATGACTGCGTTAATACTTTGGAAACTGTTATGACGTTGACGGGATGGTTATAGAGCTGGTATATAGAGCCAGTTAATTTGGGAACCCGGAGGGAGAGTTTGGTGGACTGGGAGGGCAACTGGAATGTGACGGTGAAGCTGGTGTGGGAAGGATCAACACAAATGGAAGGGGGATCACTGTGGTGGCTCCCGCTAATGGCAAAATAACATACCCTACGACCCACCTACACAAACTCTGCCACACCAACCCTACTGAGTCTACCTGCATTGACTATCGCACCAACACCTGCAAAACTGTCTAGCAAACTACCGAAACAGTTACAGCAAAAAAAATTATCTCTGGTATTCGGCATTTATCTATAAGCCATTTACCTGTGGCACCAACACTTACAAAACAGTCTGGGAAACTATTCAGTCACCTAAAGCAATAGTGATTTCTTGTACGTGTCATCTAACTATACTGACCATCGCACCAGCACTTGTATATAGTCTGACAATCTACTAAGTCACTTAAAGCAAGAATCATCTCTGGTATATATGTCCAAAAATGATTCATGTCTAATGTCTATCACACCAACACCATGACTACCAAACCATCATACCAGCAACACCCTCTTCTACTGACTCTCACACAAAAATTCCATGACAATAACACCATCACCATGAATCTACCTCACAAACACCATGACTCAACCAAACCAACACCATACTGCCCATCCATGTTGATTTTTACTATACCATCTAATAACAGCAAGATTATAAGCTTTTGAACGACGAGGCAAAAATGATTTATAATATGCAGAAATATGTCCAGAAATTACACAGTCAATGTGTATTTGATGAAATGGAATAATAAAGGGAGCAAAGTTTCCACCATGTGTAGGAATATAATTATGTTGTCTCTAACAACCTCCCAAGAATGACGATGTGTGTGTGTGTGTGTGTGTGTGTGTGTGTGTGTGTGTGTGTGTGTGTGTGTGTGTGTGTGTGTGTGTGTGTGTGTGTGTGTGTGTGTGGTGAGAGTATGTGCGTGTACGTGTGTGTACCTTGACTGCAGTGTGTAGTGTGGATAAGCGAGGTCCAGAAACTTTTTTACTGGCTCCACCGTGGCTGCCAAAATTGTACCCTTTCTGTTGGTGGTGATTTAATCAGCGTGGAAGAGAAAAATGATGCTGGAACTTTTCTCTGTTATACCCCAGGCTTTTGTTATTTCCCCGCTGGCCGCAGTCTTCCTCTCGCTCTCTTATTCCCGCCGCCCCGCCGCCCTGAGGGAGGCGCCAGCGGTGTTCACACTCCCACAACTGCCTCTTCATTCCATCCTGCACCGCCTCCTAATGTACTCCGCTCTCTCTAAATTGCATGTCCTTCTTGTCCCTAATTATCAACCTCTGTAGCAATTTTGTGCGATGACCCGAGGAGTGACCTTTGTCTGGTGAGGGTTTATATTACGAACAGACAGACGCCACCCGTCAAAGCCTGTATTTTATATATATATATATATATATATATATATATACACTCGTATACATAAAGAAATAGATACAAATAGACAGATAGGTAGATATATAGATGGAACATAGTACATTTGCTGAAAAAAGTACTAGAGAAGTAAAATACAAGATGTTACTATTGAGTCACAAATTCCCACAAGACCTAAGTTTCTTCATGAAACAACATAACTGACAAGAACGATAATTTCTCATTGTAAACGAGCGCTGGAGCACTAACTGCTGCTGCAGAAATTATAAATGAGAACAGACTTGTGCTGTATGTCCAAACCCACACACTGAAACAGATTTATATCCATTCGGGAAAAGAGGTTACTTCTCAAGGAAAACAAGAACTCTGTAACAGTATTTCTTTTGCTCAAGTAATTCAATTAAATTTTTTATCATTCTCCTGCTTCGAGCAGTGCCATTTTCATATATTAAAAAAAAAAAAAAACACTGAACGCGAAGGGACATCCTAACATACAAGTTTTGAAGGGCTTTACCTCCGCTCAGGAAGTCATGTTTTTTGCTAATCTTGCTTGTCTGTCTGTCTGTCTGCCTGTCAATAATGGAAGACCATTTGATGGAAGTACACTAAACTTGGAATGATGCTTGAGGACCATCAAAGGAAGAAGTGATTAAGTTTTTCTTGGAAAGTTCAAAGAACAAGGTCAAAAGAGGGGATAGTGCTGCCTTGGCAGAGGTATATGCTCTGTGAGTGCTCTTGTTTCATCTGTCAAATACGGGGACGAAATGTGCTTTGCTTCCCTCCCTTGCTGCAGACCACGCTTCGTAATTTAGAGTGCAGGTTAACTACATTTCTTCCTAAAGCTGTTCCATAAATAACCATTATATTCTGAGGGCTTGCCTGTACTTCCACCCTCCCTTTTAAGTGAAGATGGCCTTCCTTACGTAAAGAAAGCCACTAATAGTTTTGTGGTATGTAGTCTATACAAAACTTAACAAAGTATAGTTCAGACGCTCACCAAAGCTTTGCAAACTTTGCCATAACCATAATGAATATGTACGAGCGTTCCTGCATCGGCGCGTAGCACACAGATGACTCCTTCCCATCAATATATGACCGGTAACCAAGTTTGCCGGTCATATAAGTAAAATGTAATATCGTTTTTTTTTTTTTTTTGAGGGGGGGGGGGTGTTTGGTGGGTGAGTTGAGTGCGGTGGAAGGGGGAGGGAGGGGCGCTCCTCGAATCTGCACTGAAATATACAGCAAACGAAGTCTGTTCGTTAAAGAATGGGCATTACTATATTCGTTCTACATTTATTTGTAAGTTCTAAGTTATCATGCATACCGGCACCAAAAAATAAAGAGAAGACATTAAAACATATACATAAACATGCACACACACAGAGAAAACAGGGTTAGGTTGCGATTTTCAACCTCAAATTTAATGCATCACCTAAAAAGTTTTGTGGCCAGGAACTAGGAAGTGCAGCGAAATACTGAAGAAAGAAAGCCCTGTCGTTTCTGAAGGAAGAGAAAGAACAAACCCCTGCCAATAACCCATTCAGTCTGGCCATGTACTTTATTTTATTCATGCCATCTCCAGACAATTCTTATTTGATTGTGGAGGGACCTTTCGAGCTGGAGAGGTTAGATACAGCCTTCACTAACCTCTTCACGACTAGATATCTGTCTTAAGGAACATCAAATCATCGAATGGGAGCCTGATTTAAGTGGAACAGCTGTCAACGTACTGAAGGGGTTAAACTGCCCCATGGATGTCACTAGTGTTTAATTTCGTATGGCATATATTCCAAGCCTTTTTCAGCTCAGTTAGTGGCCAAATGAAGTCAGACTGAGGGATAAATTTGACTAGTACCCAAGGAGACTAATGTCTACCTCATAAGTAAGACATCAAATTTCACGCAACCCCGACTAAGCATTTGAATTTTATGAGCTGTCTCTAGTTCCTTCACATGAAAACAAATCACCTATAGCCCTACTGAATAACTCCTGGAGCCTATGAACAAAGAGCACGCCCCGAGAACATAGCAGGTG